>NW_015537969.1:2329564-2365944 GCF_001515605.1 Sinocyclocheilus anshuiensis
TATCTATCTATCTATCTATCTATCTATCTATCTATCTATCTATCTATCTATCTATATGTCTGTCTGTCTGTATGTATGTACAGTATATATATATATATATATATATATGTCTGTCTGTCTGTTTATCATCTATCTGTCTATGACATCTGTTTGTCATTTCGATTAGTTTTTTTTTTAATTATCTCCATGTAGTTTTATATTACATTTTAGTGCATTTAAATGAAAAGAAACCAGAAAGAAAAATGCATTGGATTAGAAAAATGCTGAGTATTTACACTGGTTCATCACTAATCAGTATCATAATCACTCGGTTTGTTGAAGTGATCTCACAGGTTTGTATCAGGGTAAGTAAGAACTTACAAACTCACATGCTATAGACAAACACAGACCCTTGCTGTACCCCGTCTCTCTGTTCGTACCTCCGACTGCCTGTTTCCTGTTTGTTTCTGTCCCTCACTTCTATGTCCTTCTCTTTCCTGTCCTTCCTCCACTTCCGTACTGTCTTATTCTGTTCTCACCTCTGCGTCTCCCTGTGGTTGTGTTTGCAGTGGAGGGGCAGTGGTTGGACTGGGCGGCCTGGTCTCAGTGCTCTGTTACCTGCGACTCTGGAACTCAGCAGAGGCAGCGGCGTTGCAGTGTGTCGGTTCATGGCTGGGCGGAGTGTAAGGGGCCGCATGCTGAAACTCGTGAGTGCACCAACCCGTCTTGTGGGGGTAAGTTACTCTGTGGTGCGCTTACAGTCTTAAATTGACAGGTAGTTTATGTGCACAGCTGCAATTTGTTTGCTGTCATGGTCTAATTAATTGCAGCGAACACTCTGAATTGTCTATGGTACCAAACCGCAGAGATTTACTGGTTTGCACCGCTCAACTTGTTCCACAGATATGCTGCTGTGTCAGCATATGCCAGTAAGCACCCCTGATAATAATTAATAAGCTCAAATTAGCTTCATGCAGGTGCTTTATGACCACATTCACACTGCAGCTAAATATTGTTGTCACTTCACTTTTAAGTGCTTTACAGTTAGTTCCGGGCCTCAAATCCGATTGGCTGAACAATGTTATAAATACTGTTATTTTAGAATCACTGATGTATTATTATTGTATTTGTTGGTATTTTAAGTTAGGTATTATTTTTATATTTTCTGTTTACATTTCATTTCATGCATTTAATTTTTGCTAAACTCTTAGTCATTTTGTTGTGGGTTTTTGTTATTATTTTTGTTTTTGTATTTTGTTTTATTTAATTCAATTTAATAAAAAAAAAATATTTAGTTAACGATTAATAACCCTGTTTCCAAAAGTGCTGATATACAGTCTAACAGCACTGGGTCATTTAACGTTTGTTTTTACTGTGTTCCAGTCAAGAGTATTACAACTGCATTGTGTAGATGGTCAATGATTGTAATTATATCTTTTGGTTCTT
Source organism: Sinocyclocheilus anshuiensis (assembly GCF_001515605.1). NCBI lineage: Eukaryota > Metazoa > Chordata > Actinopteri > Cypriniformes > Cyprinidae > Sinocyclocheilus > Sinocyclocheilus anshuiensis. The sequence goes on from NW_015537969.1 coordinate 2,330,990, forward strand.
GTTTTCTTGTTCCTGTGCAGGTGGAGGGAACTGGGGTGCTTGGAATCACTGGAGCTTGTGCTCCAAGACCTGTGACTCGGGTTGGCAGCGGCGGTTCCGTATGTGTGAAGGCACAGGAATCCAGGATTACCCTTGCGATGGCTCTGGAGAGGAAGTACGCTCATGTAATGACAAGAAGTGCCCAGGTGCGTGTTCATGATCAAAACACTTTCTTTTTTTAAATTTCCTCTTGGCTCCTTCTATTTTTCTTCCCTTCTGATTTTTTCAACTCTGATTTCTTATACAAAGCCATTGGCTCTTAAAGCCAATTATCAGTATGCCTCAAACATGTGTAAAGGTCTATGGCCTATGCTCTTCTGAGGTTGAAAGTCAATATATTATGAAGCTTTTGCTGATGTTTTAAAAAATAAGACTTTTAGACCCTAATGTGTACCCTATTTGTAAAAAAGTGCCCTTTGCTTTTGTCTCTCTTCTTTTTTTCCCCTTTTCCTTTAATCAGTGTGTTTTCCTTTAGGCCTCTCTCACTCGTTTTCTCCATATTTAACATTCTCTCTTCTCCTTTGTTTCCATTTCTTCTCTCTTTCTATTAAGACGGGTCATTCTTGACAGAAGGGAATTGTTCAAAGTGCTGCTATGTGTGATTTGTCAGCATGTCAAGCAGCACAGCAAACAGCAGATTTTAATAAGCATGCCGTTGACTGCAGCTTTGGGAGGCTATAGATTAAATAAATGTCAGACATTGCCGCAGAGCTTATATCGGGCACAGGGCTTTGATGGCACCAGAAACTTGAAGACAAAAATCTGTCCAATAGCTTTGTCGGGGTGTATTATGTTTAGATGAAAAGGGTAGGGTTCTGTTCTCCATCTCTCTCAGCTTTCAAACCAGTCCCCTTCTGTGTCTCACCCCTGGGTTGTTCTCTGTTCTGAAGAACCTTTTGAATGAAAGTTGGGATGTGTGTTGTTGTATCTCGCTGTATCTGTCGCTGATCTTCACAGAGTTTGCTTTGTGCACTGCAAAAACTAATTTTCTTAATCAGTATTTTTTTGTCCTTGTTTCAGCGAAATATCTAGAGACACAAACCTAACTAAATTTAGATTTAAAACATGAGAAATCTATTTGCCAATGGATAAGAAAAAGAAACTTAATTCAGCATAAGTAAACAAGACTTACACATTTTTGTCCTTTTGTCAGATTGCGCCAAAAGGACACAGATACGATGATTGATTGATTGATTGATTGATTGATTGATTGATTGATTGATTGATTTAGGGAAATGCAAATCTGTATAGATTTAAGATATTTTTTTTTACTGGAACAGGCACTGATTAAGAAATATATTCATTAATATATGGGAATTCAAAACAGTATACATTTTCTATATGTTATTGGAAAACTTTATTGGATATCTATCTATGTGAGAGCAATCAGTCAATCATCAATAGGCTTTATATTTAATGCTAGTTTGTACATGTATCCTAGTCTTTTCATAGTGGTTAATCTCTTACTTTTGGTTCATACTGTGTGCAGCACCTCATGAAATATGTAAAGATGAGTACCAATTAACCATGACGTGGAAGAGAGCCTCAGCTGGAGAGACTGTATACAACAAGTGTCCATCTAATGCCACTGGTACGTCATTGCACACATTCTCTCCACTCACCACTTCAGGTCTTTTGGAGGCATTTTAGAAATAAGAAATATTAAAATTATAGCTTACCCGATGATGACTTACCCTCATGTCATTCCAACCAGTGGTGTAGTGGAGGGTATACGCAGGTATACAGCGTATACCCACTTCCTTATCAGTCGGCTTTGCGTATACCCACTTCTAAATCCCCTCTGATGCGCATCATTCAGTAGTGTCCTGCATTAGCCAAAATCATGACAGTCCACCATGACTAGCTAATCAAATCGCATGTGAATAAATGCAAATATTCCCTAAACATACCCAGTAAAGACAGTGATGCGGTCAGAATGCGCCGGCTTCCCTTTGAATTTGATTGATGATTGAGCCCGCGCCCGCCTCTCATCTCGACAAATCACATGAATGCAAGTGGAGTCTGGGGCTTGAGTGCATGTCAGGGAGGCACGCAGAGTGATAAAATAATATTTAATTATTGACTCCTAATTTGAATCTGTACATTATAACGAAAACAATACCTTAAAAATGAAAAGAAGCAAGTTTTTGCAATCAATATTTTTTTTTAAACCGGTAAACTTTTCAGTTCAAGGATCCAGTAAACGAATGCCTTCAAACAGTAGCCTAAGTTCAAAACAGCTACAGAGAAAACCCGACCGATTTCATTAGAGATGGCTTAGAGTCACCTCCAGAATTATTATTTTCAGCGTGTATTTGGCTTAAAAGCAAGAGTGTTATAATGGATGCTGGCTGAAGGCGTTTTAGATTTGCGGTGGTCAGTGGTTTAGTGATTCTGAATGGATCAGGACAGGTAGGTCAAGGCGGGAGCTGTAGTGGTCTTTGGCAGCTCCTTGTGGTCCTGTTTGGTATCGCAGCTCAACTTATGCTTACTGGTATTGAAAACGTTTACTTAATTATTGATTGATTGTGGCACTGTATATACATTGTGAATTCTGAAAATTAAAAAGTACTTATTTATTTAATATAAAAAAAAAATAAGGGGGTTGGTCTGGGGGTGAGTACTGGTACCTTCTTTTTTTCCACTTCAAGCACTGGGTATAATTATTGTAATAACAATTTGTTCTTATTTACTGGCTGTCACTTGTCTTTAATAATGTTTGAACTTTATATTTGTTAGGCTAGTGGTTTTTGCTGTGGTATTAAAATTGAAATCGAGAATTGTCACATTTTATTGGTATCTAAAATACTAGTGTCATATAAGCTTATTTATTAGAATACAAGATAACATAGATAAAAAAAAAACTGATAACAGCAACTATTTTGTTTTTATTGTATTTATTTATTTATTTTTGTGGCAGGGACAGTGAAAATGTTGGCAGGCTGCTGAAGCCTGAAGGTGTTTTTTAGATTCTGAATGGATCCATATAGAAGCCAGTACAGTCAGGTCAAGGCAGTAGGTTTAGTGATCTTTTGGCGTCTCCTTGTTGTCCTGTGTGATATTGCAGCTTGACTAGTGCTTAATTGTATTAAAAATGCTCTAAACAATTTATTTATTTTTAATTTTTTTGCACTATATAGTAGGCTATATAGATAAATTGTAAAAAGGTATGGGGGAAGTAGGGGTTACTATTTGCCCGTCCACTGTATGCCATGGAAGAAACAGTCAGTCAAACATAGGAGTAGGCTGCACGATACTGGATAAATTGATAACAATTAGTTTTTTACATTTTTTTTGGTATCAAATACAGATAACTAAACAAAATAGCTTGTCTACTAGAGGTTCTGACAAAATGTTAATTGTTGCAGTCTATGTAATTTTTACATTTTAATAATTTATTGCAAAATCTGCACCTCTTTTGTGGCTAATATTCATTTCATAATGACCCTTACTCCGTGAAGTCAAGTAGCAGAAGTTATAGTAAGTGAAAATGTGCAAGTACTACTGTCCCATTTTGGGGTGAACTAAATATGCAAGACTAGTCTTACATCACTGTTTATAACACAGGCCGTTCATCCTTTGCTGGGCCGCTTAAAAAAATGGGGACATAAATTAAGAGTATACCCACTTCTCCAGGCACCACTACACCACTGATTCCAACCCATGACTTTTCCTTCCATTGAACAAAATGTTTAATATTTTGAGGAAGATCAAAATGACAGTTCATAGTTTATTTGGCTGTTATGGTCCAAAACAACTAAATAAAACCCACAGATGACAATTTGAGTCATTTGAGTCATTGTTCACTGTTAATGCCAATTTATTGCCAATTTATTTGATTAATTTAAAGGTATAGTTCACCCAAAAATGAAAATTACCCCATGATTTACTCATCCTCAAGCCATCCTAGATGTATATGACTTTCTTCATTCAGACAAATGCAATCAGTTATATTAAAAAAATGTCTCCTTATAATGGCAGTAAATGGTGGTCAAGATTTTGAAGCCCAAAAAAGTGCATCCATCCATCATAAAAAGTACTCCACATGGCTCCAGGGGTTAATAAAGACCCTCTGAAGTGAAGCGAAAAATATCCATATGAAAAACTTTATAAACTGTAATATCTATCATTCTGTACGTGCATTCACGAGAGCAGATGGCGCTCCAGCAGATGGCATAGGAAGTAGCCATAGCGTAAGCTCCGGTGAGAATATGCTAGTCTCACGAGAACCAAGTTTTGTTTACAGCAAGGGAAAGCCAGTCTCCTCTTGGTTTAAATTGAAATCCTCAGACATTTTTCCTTACGAATCCTTGTTTTGTAGAGATGACGGTTTATGAAGTTTTAAATATGAATATTTTTCTTACACAAATGCATCGATTTGCTTCAGAAGGCCTTTGTAAACCTCTCAGAACTGTGTGGAGTACTTTTTACAGTGGATGGACGCACTTTTTTGGGCTTTGAAATCTTGATCACCATTCACTGCCATTAAAAAGTTTGGAAGAGCCAGGACATTTTTTAAATATAACTCTGAGTGTATTCATCTAAAATAAGAACGTCATAAACCAAGGATGCTTGAGGGTGAGTAAATCATGGGGTGATTTTCATTTTTGAGTGAACTTTCCCTTTAAGTCATTATTCACTAATAATCTTCATCTTGATCTAGTAATTGCTGGTTTAGTCTCTATCTAGGCCAGTAATCAAAAGTTTGCAGTTTCTGTGTAAGGACTAATTCATGACCATTGTACAATTTAACTGAACCCCAGCTTGCTCAAGGATGACCGTTCCTCTAAAAAGTTTATTGTATATTCCTCTGGATAAAAATGTCAGCTAAGTGACAAATTGCTAGTAAATTAAAACCTATCAAGAAAAGTTAATGATCCGAGCTTGATTAGCGTCAGAGTGTACGCCACCGCATACATCACATAAAACTCTAAAACTACAATCTAATGTTGTTTTGGCCATAGCCAAAGACGCCATATCTAATGTAATCTCTGATACATTTGTTTCTTCTCACACCGTGACACGCAGCTTTATTAAAAGATTTTATGATCGGTTAAACCACATTATAAAACTCCATCAACGGTGCAATCGCTCAGCTTCCAAAACCAACATCGCACAACAGGCTCAAAATAAGTTGGTTTCCACACAGTTAATCAGCATTCAGTTCTTAAGCCCATTGAGATGAATTAGTGGTGTATGAGAGAGAACTTAATGAGGATGTTTACAGGCCAATATGTGCCATCACAGAAAGTTAATATAACAATGATATCAAGTCTTTTTCAAGGTTTTGGCGGATTGAAATGTCAGACGTTGCTGCAGAGCTTGCATTGGACCCAACAAAAAACACATTTCTTTCTTTGCGAGGCTGTAGATTTAATGTCACACACTGACGTTGTCGTTTTGTACATGATGACATTCATGTTTTGTGAATGTTATATATTGAGTGTTCTGCACTCTTCAAATTGTCTCAAGAGTTTCTAACCCTTCCCAGCACAGTGGGAGAGTGTTTTGGGGTTATTTATACCCTCTGAGTACAGCGTGCAATAATTCTCAGATACTAGTGAAGAAAGACACCCAAGGCGCTCAGTGATTTTTACCTAATAAAAACAGAAAGACCTAATAAATGATGTCTTTGAAGTGGGAGCGCAGAGCAGTGTTCAATGAGGTCAACGGCGAGTTGTAATCTATATCATCCATAACTCCACATCCCGGCCAGCACGGACTGTCATGCACGCTAACCCCCAAAAGAAAAAACAATTCCTGCAGAGAATGATTCGCTTGACTTTTCCACGTCTGCCTGCGTTCCCTGTGTGATTTTCAGGCCCATTTTTATCCCAGCGAGGGTACCGGGGGTGAGGCCACGGTCAAGTCTAATTGGCCTTGATCTGAATGATGCAAGTGGCAGAAATGTTTAAGCAAAACTGAGATTACAGCAGTGTAAAATGACTCAAAACAATTCTCAGAACAGATATTATCCCAGACATTATCGTATGCCGCATCCCAGTGAAGTCTTTTATATGATACGTGTGAACATCACAGTACGTGTCTGTCAAACCTCGACATGTTGTTATTGCTTGTGCCCAATGGTGATAATGATCTGTTTTTTCTTCCCTTTCCCTGTAGGATCTGCTAGTCGTCGTTGTTTGCTGGACGCTAATGGAGTTGCTTACTGGGGTCCTCCGAGCTTCGCCCGATGTGTCTCACTCGAATATAGATATTTACATTTATCTGTGAGTACATGGATGTGGATGATGTGCCGCGAGGTCACAAAATGGGGGGAAATTAGATTATGAATATGAATTTGTTTATGCACATTATTTAGCAAACTTTTACTGTTTTGATAAATAGTTTGTGTGATTTATTTAGAAATTGGCTCTGTATTAGAGTATTCCATCTTTACATACATATTATAAGATAATACTACTTGTTTTCAGAGATCATTTTGAATTATTATTATATATTTTTTTTATCGAGTTTTGTTTTAAGCTTCATTCTCAAATAGCATTAATAATAATAATAATAATAATAATAATATGTACATCAATAATGATGTTTTGTTGTTAATTGTTGTTAAATTAATTAAAATACACTGTTTATTAAAATACACTGTTAATACTATATACTATACTATAATACTAGCAATGCTACTACTACTTGTAATAATAATAATATAACTTTGCTGTAATGATAATAATAATAATAATAATAAATGTTAATATAATACAAATAAGAATACAAGTTTGTTGTTATTATTATTAAATAAATTGTATTGATAATAATACTAACAATAATATTTAAACTAATAATAATAATACAGTTATTATTCTTAATTTAATTGCATACATATTTTATTAATAGTACTAACAGTGCTATTATTATCATTATTATTATTATTGTTATTATTATTATTATTATTATTATTATTAATATTATTATATTGCTAAATAAATTAAACTAATGTGTAGTTACAAAATTTAAGATGTATCACCTTGAAAACAGGTCCTAATATTTCATGCAATTTTACTTCAAAGTACATTTAGTTTAGTTTAGTTTAGTGTTTATTGTAGTTTCTGTTTTATTTATTTTTATTTTTTTTCAAGGATGCATGGAAATGTTTTATTGGAAAACAAGACAAAAGGACGGGTGAATGCAGTTTACACAGTGATTTAAGGGAGTAATCATACAGGGACAAATTCAGTTGCTTAACTGACATTTTATTTGATAACTTCCATCTGCTACTGTCAGACCCTGAATTTTGTAGCTCAGTAGATAGCATAGATAAGCAGCTGAATATTAAGTAATAAAAGTTTAATACTCCAGATTTGTAGCTGTACATCAGTGAATGCATATCAGAAGCGAGGACGCATTTGTTTGCATTTTGTTTGGTGGTTTCACTAGAGCGGATAACAAGCCACAGAAAAGTGATAGATCGGAGTGTATTTAAAGGGCCATGTGTGCTGGAGAGAACATTGCTGCTGTCACTTTCCACAAATGATAATAACGGCAAAGACCACTCAGCAAAACACTAAAAAGAGTCAATTCCACTGTCGTATCCCCACTCATTATAAGACACAAAAAAGAAAATGAAAACCACTACTTGGAGAAGCTTCCTTTGAAATAATCCCTACCGTAAATGCTTAAAAGCTTGAAAAGCAACAACACAAATCTCACAGCTTTCATATTGATTATGTACTTTCTATCGCTTTTTGTGTTTTGATAATGATTGATTACTTCCTAACAGATTCAACAGCCTGCCTTCATGCGCTCTTTCTAATTCCTCAGCCACGACCTTTGACTTTGAGTTCATAATGCCGAGTGGGTTTTAATTCGGTCTCGATCGAGGCTTGATGTGACAGGGTTGATTGTGCTGTTAATGTGTCCGCTAACCCTTCATTGTAATCAGACAATGCTTAATTAGCTTTGATTGCCATTGTCTGCCACCTCCTGCACTCACAGTTCTGTCATTAGACAGTCAACACTTCGTCTGCTGATGTTTGACCGCAAACAAGAACTCTGCTAGTTGATTCACTAAGGGAAAAGTTGTTTTCACTTTGTTATGCTCACAGCTTGGTCGACTATAGATGGGAATTAGATGAAGTAGATGTGACTATAGATGGGAAGTAGATGGCGGCTGTCGATACCTGCTAACTGCTTTCGCTTTGCTTCAGACCCGAATCAATGTTGTTTCAGCTTCAAAGCCAGCGTGTTCTTCTGCACTCTGGCTTACCTTTAAATCTGCATCTACATTTCAAGGTGCTTATTTATTCTCTTTTTAAGTTAGTTTATTTATTAAGTTTGTTTTAAATGAATGCAATGAAAGTATATTGGTGCGTTTGTGGTTTAGGCCTGTACGGGTGCACTTTTCTTCACATGCTTGTTCATATATTTTAACTTATTAATTATTCTTTCAGCTACAAATAGTTTAGCATATATTACCATTTTTAAATGAACAAAATTCCACAGATTTTTCCTTTAAAATCGGTGGAGAAAATGCATAAAAATTCCAGGTCTGCTGATTTAATTTGGTATCTCTCTGGTTTTATTTTTAAACCCAGGGTGCAACTTCATGCTTCTGTGGTTATTACTGAGGTTTATTTATCAGTGTCTGTGCATAAAATAATGTATTTTTTTTCTCCTCCTGTAGTTGCGTGAACATCTTGCGAAGGGTCAGAGGACCCTGGCAGGGGAGGGCATGTCTCAGATCGTGAGGAGTCTCCTGGAGTTAATGTCCCGTAAGAATTATTATAGCGGCGACCTCTTATTCTCCGTGGAGATTCTCCGAAATGTGACGGACACCTTCAAACGAGCAACCTACATCCCAGCTCCTGACGACGTGCAGGTGTGTGTTTGCCTGTGGGTGTGTGTAAAAGTACAAGTAATAAATGGGTAGATGACAAAAACTGTGACCGGGCAATATTTCTTTTAATGTTTTCCACTGTTTGTACAGATTTTTAAGAGCTTTTCTGTATCTGACATAAATAGAAAAGTACATATACACCACGCAGGCATAATCCGAGGCTATACAATGGTATGTATATTACACAGCTTTAGATCAGTGCTTGACATGCCAATTTCATAATTACATACAGTGCCGCTTGAAAGTTTGTGAACCCTTTAGAATTGTCTATATTTCTGCATAAATATGACACAAAACATAATCAAAATTTCACACAAGTTCTGAAATAGACAAAGAGAACCCTAACAAACAAGGGAGACAAAAATATGTTCTTTGACATTTATTTATTCTGGAAAATGATACAATATTACATATCTGTGAGTGGCAGAAGTATGTATATATATATATATAAATATATATACAGTGGGTAAAATAAATATTGAACCATTTTGAACAAATAACCACCATTTTTCTCAGTAAATATATTTCTAAAGGTGCTGTTGACATGAAATGTTCACCAGATGTCGGTAACAACCCAAGTAATCCATACATACAAAGATACATATATATATATATATATATATATATATTCATTTTTTTGCAGTGCAGAGTAGCAGATACATGTCATTTTTTTTTTCATTCTTTCATCACACAATTTCCATCTTTTTGTCTTTACTGTTTTTTTTTTTTCTTTTTCAGAAATTCTTCCAGATTGTCAGCTTAATGTTGGACATTGAAAACCTTGAGAAGTGGGAAGACGCTCACCAGGTAAAATATCCTTCCTCTCCTCTCGCAAGACACCTGCAAATATCCGACCAAAGAGCACAACTATTCATATCTGTGCCATTTTAATTTCCCCTCAGACAGAGCTGTGTCATCAAAGCCAGGTCTGATCTTACAGATTAACAACAGATGTAATCAGACTGGCTTTGGATGTAATAGAAGCCGACTGTGAAGTGTGTTGAGAAAGGGATGTGCTGTTAGAGCTGCCTTTTTGCATTACACCGCTCCATTAGACACTATTTGACTTTAGATGCTCTGCAGTGAGGTCTATGTTGACTTCGATGTCAAGCCAGGACACTTCTGCATGGTAATAAACTTTCTTCAACTCAACCATCCATGAAGCCTTATTTTTTTTCTGGTGAAGACCCACTCATGCCCTGAGGCCCGAACTAACTGCAGGAGATCATATTCTGACTCACTCAAACACGTTTTCTGGTAATGTCAGATTACTGACACATTATGGCATGGTTATGCTTTACAGTCCAGAGTTATAGTGCGCATCATGTCAGGGTTGCCAAATACATCCGTTCTTGTTTCAATCTTTATGGGTGAAATAGCAAAAGATGCTTAAATAAGTCTTACCTTATGTACCAATTTGTAGTTGAGCTTGCTAAGGAAAGCATGCTATTATTGCTCATATTTAGAGGTGTGGATTTGAACAAACCTGTCACATCTAACTGTTAACTGAGATATTGGTCACACTTTATTTTAAGGGTCAATTCTCGCTATTAACAAACCATTAACTATGACTTTTGCCTCAATAAACTCCTAATTTGCTGCTTATTAATAGTTAGTAAGGTAGTTGTTAAGTTTAGGTATTTGGTAGGATTAGGGGTCTAGAATATGGTCATGCAGAATATGTGCTTTATAAGTACTAATAAACAAGGCAAGGCAAGGCAAGTTTATTTATATATCACATTTCATACACAATGGTAATTCAAAGTGCTTTACATACAAGAAAAGAAAATAATAATAAAAAAATAATCACAACAATAAAACAAGGAATTTAAAAACTTTGAAAATTATTTAAAAATTGATTTAAGAGGTTTAAAATGAATTTAAAACAGTTAAGAATAGAAAATGATTATACATAAAATATAGTGCAATCAGTTCGGACATTGCACAGTGCTCTTTCAATAAACGCACAGCTAATGGTTTAGCACATCTGATCTCTTCTGGACAAACAGCCAATATGTTAATAATAGGCACTGACAAGCTACGCAATATCGCATTCTTAATCGGCAATGAATCGCCTGCGATTTTGAACGCGATTTTGCGTAGTTTGTCAGTGAACTACGGCTCTGTGTAGTAAATGCCGCTCCATTTGAAAGCAGGTGATGGAGATTCACTAATAATCACAGAACCGGCTTTACTGACGAGATGCGCATGAAAATCGCATTTGATTATTTGCACAGCCCTATTAATAAGCAACTAGTTAATAATGAGAATCGGTCCCTATACTAAAAACTTTTTAAGACAAAAAAGACTTAATGAACTTTCTATTCATCAAAGAATCTTAGGCCCCGTTTAGACTAGTGCGTTTTCGTTTAAAACGCATAACTTTTGCTACGGTTACGCCTGTCGTTTACACTACCCTGGCATTTTCGAGGTCGAAAATGCTTTTGAAAACGCTGCAGACCCCGTTTTATTTTGAAAACTCCAGGTTGCGTTTCAGTGTAAATGGACCAAAACGGAGACTTTTGCCCACATTCTCTGTGCGTATCCTTGACGACCGTGTAAACAATAACAGCATGCTCATTGTTGTACCCATAGATATGTATAGGTAGATCCCCATTCGACCGCTCCAAGCACGTAGGGTCCGCCATCTAAATAATAGGGAATCTACCTATACATATCTATGGTTGTACCTGCATGAATGGTCATGTGACATGTGTTTTCGGTTGTGTAGTGTAGACGGAGATCGTTTCTGAAACGTAGTGAAAACGCCAGTGTAGACGAGCATCGTTTCCATTTTAAGATGCCAAATTAGCATATTTGAATGATTTCTGATGGATCATGTGGCACTGAAAACTGGAGTAATGGCTGCTGAAAATTCAGCATTGCATCACAGAAATAAATTACATTTTAAAATATATTTAAATAGAAAAATATTATATTACATTGTAAAAAAAATTCTCGATATTACTGTTTTTATTTTATTTTTTGATAAATATATGCCACCTGCCAACCATCCAAAATATGCCTGTATTAATTTTTGAAATACAATATTGTGCAATACAACTGTGCCATTGCTATGCCAAAATGAGTGCCTGATGCCTTCTGCCATAATGCACTGTGCAGCCATTATAGTGCACTGTAGTCACTGATGTCACTTTCTGTCCAAATGTATTAAGGTTCATTCATACTGTTCATGTGCAAGTGAAGTTATTTTTTTAAATTATAGACATGGGATATGTGGAGGTAATGGTGACTTATGGTCACATACGGTGCAAAGCCTGTGCGGCACATGCTCGTGACTCCAGTGAACATTTATGTTTGTGTACGTATGCGGGCGCCAGGTGCTTAGCTCTGCGTGACTGAGCCAGATTTTGGTGTTAAAGCACAGTTGAGCAGGCAAATCTTTGACACACCTCCTGCTCTCCCTGCTCTGTAAATAATCATCTTCTCTGTGTTCACCATGTCCCCTCAATGCTCGTTCTGTCTGATAGAATATTAAAGGGGAAGTGTTTCATTTTTTATCTTAAAATACTTTTCCCAGTGTAAAACTACAAGTTAGCCATTTATACAACAATGACAGATGGGGACAGTGAGAAAAAAGGTGGTGAAAGTTGAAATTATGTGATTTTTTTTTTCTCGATACATTTTACTTTTATATATTTTACCAAAACTACACTATTCAACACACTATACACCATTCAAAACTTTGGGGTAAGATTTTTAAGATTTTGTATGTATTTTAATAATAGCAGTAGTAGTAAGTAGCATTTATTGTTATTATTATTATTATTATTAGGCTCCTCAAAGATAAATGTTTGTAATAAAAAAAAAAAAAAAATTAATAAATAAATAAATAAATAAATAAAATAATTGTTTCCTATTGTAAAATGGCAAAGCTAAATTTACAAGCTGATTTACTGCTACAGAAATATTTATTATTATCAGTGTTGAAACAGTTGTGCTGCTTAATGTTTTTGTGGAAACCGTGATATTATCCAATAGACTGTGACAGCTGAAACTCAAGTTATAATATTTTGATTCAACTTTACAAACTTTTTGTCTCTTTCGAATAACTTACACAGATTAATCAATCACAGTAAGAGCAGGAACATGCAGGGAAGTAAACAGGGATTATGCTGATTTCATTTTGACTCTAAAATGGGATCATTTTCCTAGTTAAAGAGAAAATATGATGTTCACAATTTTTGTTTTACCAGAGCCTATATATGTTTTTGTGCCAATTTTCATTTTCAGTTTACAGTGAGTTTCTGAAAACAGTAGCATAATTTTTACATAAACATGACACTTGTTCAGGTTCACACATCACAGCCTCTCATTGTTAATACTGTATGTCTGTTAGTGAATGTACAGTATATCTATGTTCATGTGTTTGCGATTGTCTTAGCCTTGCTGCCCTTCAGTAACAGAGCTTTGCCACACCATCTGGACACTTACAAAGTGCACATATAACAAAAGCTATTAATAGCAGAGAAATCTTGAGTTTGCATACTGAATAAATATAAATCCAAGCATAAAACAATTCCGTTTCAAGAGAGTCACAAAGTACACATGATAATACAACCATTGTATCTTTACTAAATAATGAATGAAAATGAATATGGTAATCATTCAAGAGGACAATGGTACATTTATTGGTACATTTCCACAAGATACCATGTAGTTTGGGCAGGGTTTCATTGTTCTACCATGTTTTTGTACATGTAACATGATAAAACCATGTTTATTTGTACAAAAGCTTTAATATCAGGGGATTCTATTAATATACATATGAATATAAAATCTTTCAAAACTATGGTAGCTAATACTTAAGAATATTGTGGTATTAACTTAATACCGTGTTTTTTGCATATGGTACCATGGTAGTAACATGTAGAGACTGTTGTCTCTAACACTGTGCTAATGTAGAGGATTGGCCGTCAGGGACAACAATCAATTATACTTTAATTTTCATTGTACTGAAAAATATGTATACATATATTTCACAGAAGTCACAATTTACCAATCAGAATCACACGAGACAACCAAACTCAACCTCCAAGATAAAGATTTTCAGTCAACTAGCATATTTTCCTCAGACTATGGAAATTAGGTCGTTTTGTGAAAGATACCAGAAGTCTGTTTGGAAAGAATGATGTCAGTTCCCCTCCAATTTATTTCAAACCAACAACGAGCACCAGTCTGCTTTGTCTTTGTCTGGATGCATATAAAATCACCACATATTACAATACGTTTAATTTGGGATAAATTCAAAGCTAATGCAAACCAGAAGTGTATAAATACTATAAGTGGAGTCCCCTATGGCATGGAGCGACACCACATTCCTCAGACAATCACAAATGGCTTTTTTTTCCATACATGGGAAGGAAGAGTACAATTCCAATTAGACTGAGAAATGGGCTCTATGTAAAGTGCAAGTGGCACGCTGTTTTCTGGAACAAAGGGCTAGTGAATTAAAACCTGCTGCCAATTTATAAACATGACAGAGTGGAGAGCTGAGGGATGACGGTATATACTGTGCCTCATCTCACACATGAATGCTTATTTTCCATCATCGTTTCACGGCTGCAACATAAACTATCACGATTTGGCTGTAAAAATTGCACTGAAAATGAAAAATATTTGAAGGCAACGTTTATTGTTTTTTTTTTTTCAGTAACAAACCGCTTTTTACTGTTGACAGTTATTAGCCAATTGCAATAAACAGTTTATGGACATTTAGTGGTGTTTGTCTGGTAATTATGGGCGTTATTATCATCTATCTATCTATCTATCTATCTATCTATCTATCTATCTATCTATCTATCTATAGCTATCTATCTATCTATCTACACATACAGTATACACACACACACACACACACACACACACACATATATATATATATATATATATATGTGTGTGTGTGTGTGTGTGTGTGTATGTATATGATAAAGCTGAATTTTTAAATCATTCTAGATGTGTTGATTTTGTGTTCAGAAAACAAGAAAACATTTCTTATGATCAGTGTTGAAAACAGTTGTTCTGCTAATTTTGGTTGAAACAGTGATAATTTTTTTAAGGTTTAAAAGCATTTATTTGAAATAGAAATATTTTGTAACATTATAAATATCTTCACTGCCACTTTTAATCAATTTAATGCATCCTTGATGAATAAAAGTATTATTGACCCCAACCTTTTGAAAGGTAGTTTATGTTTCAGAGATCATACCCACAATTGAACTAAACCTCATTTCTTCTTTTTGTATTTGTATTTTTGTGATTGTGTAACTTCCTTTTAGGTCTCTCCGGGTTCTATGTTACTGATGCGAGTTGTGGAAGACTTCATTCATCTAATTGGAGAGGCTCAAAAGCCGTTCCAGAGCTTTCTGGTCGTCACCAACAACCTCAGTAAGTTCCCATGGCATGGCCACAAGTAAAGGTCATGTTGGCCTCCAGTGCAGATCTCTTAAAGGTACTTCCATGAGGCGTTTAATATTTGAACTGTTAATCTGTCTTTCTCTGGTTCTGTCAGTAATCACCATCCAGCGAGAACCGGTTTCAGCTGTTTCAAGTGACATCAATTTCCCCATGAAGGGGAGGAGAGGAATGAAAGACTGGGCACGTTCTGCAGACGACAAACTCTTCATCCCCAAAGAAGTCTTCACTCTGTCTTCTGATGGTAAGTGATATAGAATGCGTTGGGTTAGTGCGATAGTGATCTTGCAGGTTTAATTCCAGCTTGAAACATTTTCTAATCTTGCCACTGTTTTACTGTTTATTCAAGACAGAGGCAAATAGTTTTAGTTATGCTTAAATGTGATATGTACAATGTGTAAATATACACTATGTGTGGGTTGTTTTCAATTATCATGTTGTTTTTGTGGTAACAGTGTGCGAGTTGCACTGCATCTCTGCATGCAGCTCCATCATTGTTATTAATGAGATCCTTTGGTATCAGCAGCGGTTCTGAGTGTCCCGTCAGGGTTCTGCTACTTAATGTGTACACCTCTGGCGTCCTAGCATGTTATATGACTCTCTTCTCTGTCACATTTAAGGGTTTTAAACATCTTTTTCCTGTCTTTTTGCCATCCCTCCTAGAACATGTACGCACTGCCAAGTTCTGAGCATTGCATCCACATTAAAATGCAGGAATGAGTCACCTAAATCAGTGATGCTCAACAGACTTTACATTGGATGTCTAGCAGCGACCAAATACAGTTTCAAAATTGTTTGAATTGTTAAATTGAGTTTTGATGATTTCATGCTCTTGGCAGCCAACTATTCACTGCACAGAATGCATTGTGGTTAGCACAGACTATTTCCTTATTGATTGCACCCATATTTATGTAGTCTGGATTATATTTTCATTTACCTTGTGTAGTTTTGTTAGTGAGTTTGTAGGATAAAAGCATGTCACAGTCACACGGTCTGTCCATCTATGCAAATCTTCTACAGTATGACAGACAGAACTTGTGCCAGGAGATTTAATTTGGGAAACTTTAATGTCAACAACAAAAGATATGGGAAATGGGAACCTTTCTTTTAAAAGTTGAGAAGCTTAAAGGGATAGAAATGTTGTCATTATTTATTCACCCACATGTTGTTTCAAACCTGTATATGTTTCTTTCTTATGTTGAACATAAACGAAGATATTTTGAAGAATGTTGCTAATCAAACAGCTGATGGTCCCCATTGACTTCCATAGTATTTATTTCCCTATGATAGCTCAGAGAATAGAGGCAAGATAGAAGTCAGGCTCCATTCAGACCAGACCAACAGGGCTTGTTGTGTGATTGTCATCCATTAACTCATAGTTTAACATGCAGTCAGAAGCGCTGTGGAGCTGATTGGCATTTGATTTGATGAGAACTGCAGTATTGCTGGATGAGTCACGGCATTTGTCCTGTGACATCCATGTTCTCAGTGAAGGGACGATGCACGCCTCCCTTTATTCCTCCTTTGACAGAAAACTGAGCTAAAAGAGTCTGTTTTGTTGGTCTTTCGAGATTCTGGGCACTGAATTATGATTTTAGTTATTTTTAGCGCATGATGGTCCAAAATAGAACTGCCATTAAACTTAATGTGTCTGTCTGAGGGGATCTTTCAATGACACAAAGTTTGTTTTGTTTTTTTTTCTTCACTGTGCTAAAGACAAAACAAATTATTAAGATATCATTAGGTAATAATAAGTTTTTTTGTTTTTTAATACTGTGTGTATGTATTATATGTGTCTATGGTAGCTAGCATAATTTCTGCCCACTATTGATGTTAAATGTGTAAGCATCAGTGCTGGTGTTATTAACAAAAAATAAAATAAAATAAAATAAAATTTAAAAAAGCAAAGGTTTGCTATTTGAAATAAAGCTGAAAAATGACAAATATTAGATGAAATTATATACTATAGACTATATAACTATAGAAACTATAACTCTCGTGTCAAAAATCTATAACAAAAAATAACATTTTTTTTTAAGTTGAAGTATTAAAATTATTAAAACTAATAAAATAGATAAAAAGATAAAACATGAATAAATAAAATATGACAACACATAACAATAACTAAAACCTAATTTAAAATGAAAATAAAACAGAAAATTAAAAAAAAAATCCAAATTATATAAAAATCTATAATAGAACAAAACGTTTTCAAATTTATATAGATATGAACATTTATTTTCACAATAAATATGCATTGTCATGTTAAATACAGTATTTTAAAAAACTGTTAAACATATTTAATAAATGTTCTAAGGTTCTAAACCATAAACAACTTTGGAGAGGTACATGTATATGCTAATGAGATCACGTTATTCACTCGTACTTGGTGACAAGTGTATTCTTTTGCATCAGAGAGTATGCATATTGTGTTCAGTGATTTTAACAAGCTCTATATTTAAGCTAAATTATTAAACCTAAACTTTCATAATGTCAGTGGAAATTGCAGCAGTGATTCAGCCATGCTTGGCCGAGTTTCTCTTCGTGAAATTTTTCAGTAAAATCAGAGCCTCTGAAGTGCCTTAGAACAGGGCTAAATGCTCATTTTCCATCTCTGTATGAACTTTGAATAGCTGTGAGGACTTTCAGTGCCGCATGAGAACAACAGAGCAATGAAATGTGGACTTTAGGCCTGTTACATCACCAATTACTGTATCACTTTCACTTTGTGTCCGAAGCATGTCCTCCATAAGTGAAATATGATGGGATTTACTCAGGGACGAGTCTCTCTGGAGGCCCATATCGTTTCGAGGAGAAGAAGAATTGGATGAGACTGAGGAGGGATGGAGAAGAAAGAGGTCCTTGATAAATAGTGTTTCAGAAAAGAACAGATGATGAGGTTCATGTGGAGGCGAGGCACTCGTGCAGAGGAGAGAACAAAACAAATGATATGAAAAGCACGGAGATGTGTGCTGCTGAAACAGGGCTATGGAGCCAGTGGGGAGGAGTGGACAGTTGGCCTGGGAACACAATTGGTGGTCATATCTCTATGAATCCCCTCCTTTCTGTGTCTTTTAAATGTCAGGCTTTGTACTGACTCTCACTAAGAGTTTTCTTAAATACCCTTCCTTTATATTGTGCTTTGTGTTTTTGGTTCCTTCAACTGAAGCTGCATATTATGATCATAAAATTGTTGAGATGTGTTTTTTTCCTTCGTATTTGAAGTATGAGTATGAGTAAGTAGAGTATGTGGATCAGTGACATGATGCTCAGTTTTTTTTTGTCCTGTGTATTAATGTACAAATTGTGTGTGTGTGTGTGTGTGTTGCGTGCGTGTGTGTGCGTGCGTGTGTGTGCGTGCGTGTGTGTGTGCGCGTGTGTGTGTGTGCGTGTGTGTGTGTGTGTGTGAGTGAGTGAGTGAGTGAGTGAGTGTGTGTGTGTGTGTGTGTGTGTATTAGATTAAACACTTAAACTTAAATGAAAATGTTATATATTAAATTTTACATTTTATTTTCTGCTTTTTGTTTTTTGAGCTGCATATTATGATCATGTGATGTGATGTGTTTTCCCTTCATATTTGATTTTAAGCATATAGGTCAATGTTCAATTTTATTTCGTATGTATTAATTTATGTAAAAAGCAAAAGCTAAAAAGCTAAAATTAAATTAAATATAAATATTAAATGAAATACTTAATTACTGAATTAATTTTGTAACTTTTAATTAATAATTCCTCATTAGAAAGTTTTTACTTAAGTTTAATGTAATTTATTTACTTACTTTTTATTTATTAATTGAATTGAATTATTCGATTCATTTGGAGTTTTGATCTGGGAAATTCAGGACGTTTCATGTATTATGTTGACACTTTAACCCTTTCTGTCCCGTAGAATCAGACGACACACCGTATTTCGTCATCGGAGCCATCCTGTACCGCACACTCGGCCTCATAATGCCCCCACCAAAGTAAGTCCAGTGTTTGAGTGTGTGTGAACGCACAAGGCCACACCTTTCAAGGACACTTATTCTGTTTCTCTGCATATGATTGACACCAGCTGGCAGAGACAATGGACAATTATCAAAATTGAAACTGATCCAAAGAATGAAAATGGAACAATCATTAAGCCTGTTTTAATCTGTCTAGAAATGAGCTTATATGACTAAGATGCTTATTTGGAGGTCTTGACCGTAGCCTTTATATTCTGATGGGAGGTCAACAGTTCATACTACTTCGTACAGGATTAACCGTGGTTAATCCGGTAAAGTTTGCCACCCTTTGTAGGCTCATTGTGCTGCCACACCGTCTTCTGCTCTAGTTTTACAACAGCAGCCTAAAAATGGACATACAGTGCTGTCTATTCCTAGAATACCTCCTATTCCTTCTCCACCTGTTAATCATGTGATCCATGCCATGGATATTCTGATGTTGTGCCCAGGGATGTGGCTCTTAAAACCTCAAATTAGCCATGTTATACAGCCTAAGCCTTATCAAACTGACTTAGCTGTTCTCACAGAGATTGACACAGGGGAACATTATTAATCTAGGCAGACACTAAAAAGTAAAAAAAAAAAAAAAAAAGTGATTAGTTTTCTCTTCATATTTAAATTGGAGTGTGTGGTCCAGTGACATACACATATTTATTTTATAATTCATACATTTGTGTCCTACGTATTAAACTTTTTAACTTAAGTCATAGAAAAATAAATATTTATTTATTTAATTGTTTATTTATTCATTCATTAATTTATTAATTTATCTATTTATTTATAATGTAATGCATTTTTTCTGTGTGCATGTGCATTTTTTTTTTCTGTCGTGACAAGTTATAAAAAAAAATGACTAAAAAATATTTTGAACAAAATATTTTTATGAAAAAATAAATATCACTGAGAAAATTATAATAAGATACTTCACTATCTTAAGTCTCTTAAATCTCATATAGTAGCTCAGGTTTTACAGGGACAGTTTTTACATACATTTTGTTCATATTCATAATGTCACGCATCATTTGCGCTTTGAGTGTGGACATAAAGATTACTTACGGAAAATAATCACGCCATGCACAGTTGGGGCAAGCGCGAGGCTACATTTTTAGATATTTCATGTAACTGTGTTGCCTTTGCCCTCAGTGTAGCCACTACTGAGAGCCTGTCTGTATTGAGAGAAAGGAGATAAGCGTAATTAGGCTGATTCGTGCAGCTGACACTGGGGGGCATGTAGAGACGTCTCTTCTCCTGCTCAAGCCCTGCTGGGGTCTGTAGTTCACTGTCCAAACTCACTGAGCATGTCAAAGCCCTCAACCCTGACGAGGAACACAAGAGCGTGCCGACAACCGCTGCTTGTGTTTGCTTCTGTCTCTTTCTATTGTGAGCCGTGTTAGAGGTGCGGGTATCCAGGTCATTGCTCCTCAGTGTGGTTGATTGTGACGGAGCTCGTTGAATATGTATGGGATCAATGCTATTTGTTTGTTTTTGGTCCGCTTTTGCGTTGTGTCTCATTAATTTTCTGCGCAGAGCACACATCCTTGCTCTCGCTGCCCCAGGGGGAGCTAACCTGCCCGATTTGTTTTTGACAGAATGTAACTCCCTGTGACCCAACTCCCACAAGTTTTATCTCTCTCCGTAACGCTGTCATGGTTCACTCAAGGAGCACGGGAACGAAGGAGCGAGGAGACGAGGAGTAATGCAAATCAACAGGTTTTAATGAAGGCACGCTGGGGATCACAGGGAACACTGGAGACATCAAGCAAACAAACTGACATTTAACAGCAGACGCCAAACACTGGGAAACACAGAGTTTAAATGACCAGAAACTAATGGGACACACCTGGGAACAATACAAACTAAACGGGGAACACCTGGGCTGCGTTCAGCCCCGACAAAAACGGTGCAAAACGTTTTTTAAATGGAAACGGTGGTGCGTTGAACACCCTGTTCTGAATGACGCAAGAGTGGAGGAGTATAGAAACGTTTATGAAAGTGTCACTCCACAAAGCAATAGCAAAATATATAAATATGTATAGTATTTTTGTTACATTAATCAGTATTTAGCACACCTTCCTAAGGAAAGGATATGGACCAGAAGACATTGCAATTACTACATGATATTTAGACAGACTTAAGGAAGTTCCAGATCTATACATGTGCTCTTATTATTTCATTTATTTTGCCTTTAATGTAAATAAACGTGCAAACAATATACTTGATCTTGTAAATTTATTTTGATGTTAATTACATTGTGCCAGCTGTCTCTTTAATACCGCACGGTTTATATACATGTTGCTAATGCTCTGTCATGGATTACCTGCCAGGGTTGTGTGCAATTTATAATTCAATTGAATCAAATTTCAATTGAGGCAGCATACAGTGTGCGGAACTGTATTCCGAATTTAAGGAAGTACAATTAAAATGCAGTGAAATTCAAAGAAATTCACTGCTGTAAGTATACATTATAATTCTAACCAGTATTTGAAATGCCGCCAATAGAGATTTGTATTTAATTTATGTCTATTTTATTTAAATAATCAACAACAAATTTAATAAAAAAAAATAACAAAAATTAAAATGTTTTTATGTAAATGATTTTGGCAATATTGAACCTCGTTTAGAGAGATATGTGTAATCAGTTGAAAAAAAAAACGTGTCTGGGAATAAATATGTAGAATTTGTTATAATTTCAAATGAACTAATTGTTTTGTGACAATTTGTCAACTAATAAACATTCTGTTGTGTGACTGTGTTGAATTTATTTGAATTGCCATTTTGAATTTGCCGTTTCCAATTGAACGTTCTGTGGGCTGTGGCCAATTCAATCTTGAAGGGAGCCAGTTCTTAAATTCTGAATGTTGCCCAGCCTTGATACTATTGGTAGATGTGAAATGTAGTCAGTTTTGGATCTAACGCTCTCTATGTTCCTTCCTGACAGAGATCCATTCGTGATCATCTCGAAGATTCTGACTGTGACGGTACGTCCTTTACCCAAGCCCACCGAGCCCTTGGTATCAGTGGAACTCGCCCCTTTGCTCAATGTAAGTACTTTATACTTTTATTTATATTTTAACAGGCTTTAATATTAAATGCATCAACAAAATATGCATATTACATCACAGTATATTTTGATGTACCGTTTCTTAACTAAATCACTTGGGTGACTAGTTGAAGCACTTTTATTTTCTTATACACTACCATTCAAAAGTTAGGGTTGGTAAACTGTTGTTGTTGTTGTTGTTGTTGAATGTCTCTTCTGCTCAGCAAGGCTGCATTTATTTGATTAAAATGCAGTAAAAAGAGTAATATTGTGAAATATTAATACAATATTAATAAATATAGGTTTCCTATTTTAATATGTTTTAAAATGTAATTTATTCATGTGATGGCAAAGCTGAATTTTAAGCAGCCATTACTCCAGTCTTCAGTGTCACGTGATCCTTCAGAAATCATTCTAAAATTATTTGATGCTTAAAAACTCTCATAAATAGCATAAATATTCTCATAAATAAATCCTCATCAATATTGAAAACAGTTGTGCTGCTGAATATTTTTGTAAGTTTAAAAGTACAGCAGTCTTTACTGTCACTTTTGATCAATTTAATACATCCTTGCCGAATATAGGTGTTTATTTTGTTTAAAAAATCTTACAGACCCCATGAACTTATAAATGTTAGTGTATATATGCGGAGTAGAGGAATATTTTCATATATTTTCAGAATTTTCATCACACTTTATTTTAAGGTCCAATTTTCACTATTAACAAACCATTAACTATGACCTTTGCCTCAATAAACTCCTAATTTGCTGCTTATTAATAGTTATTAAGGTAGTTGTTAAGTTTAGGTATTGGGTAGGATTAGGGATGTAGAATATGCTCATGCAGAATATGTGCTAATAAACAGCCAATATGTTAATAATAGGCATGCTGATAAGCATCTAGTGAGAATTGGTCCCTATACTAAAGTGTTAACGAATTTTCATATCATATAATTTCTGCCTTCTTATATATTCTTATATTTCCCCTTTTGGTTCTAACTGTACTGCTAGTTATGGCCTATAACCGATGCACATTCACTCATGCTGACAAATTGCCTCAGATGCAGTGAGCACAGACTTTTAGTACAGTAAGTCTGTTTGAACACCATAATCAGGCACAAAATACAGTTCTGTTAAAATGACCCTCTATTAATAATCCTCTGTTATGAATAGAACATCTTTAACAATCCCTAAATACACAGGACATAAAGTACTGCACATAAAGGCTCTCAATATTTTATGTGGGAAAGATTGTAATAAAAATACACCCGCAAGGATTTATGCAAAATGCGAAACCTGCAGATCGGATTGTGCATCACTGCAGATATCAGCTGCGTGGAGAACACTGCCATTGTGATATTCCCCTAGTCGTCATGGCAAACTTTACCTGCTATCTCCTCCATAGAGGCGTGAGTTTTGGGAATGCGGGAGTGGACGTGATTCATGAATGTTTTCTATGCATGCGTCCCCCTCGTACCAAGGTCGTGCCCTGCTCAGCCGTGGTCCTGGGTGAGTCCCATCTGCATACGAAAGACCTTGGCAGGGGTCAGTGTCCAGATTGTCCAGCAGAGCCCCGGCCGCAGATGTTTGGGACACTGAGGAGGGGGGGATCTGAGGCTGTATGTTGGGACTTGTCCTCTCTGTGTGGACAGCTGCTCTGAGCCATCCTGACCCCCAGAGGCTGCTGGAAAATGGAGGCAGTGCACTCCAGCTGTGTCATTGGCCGGCTATCCTCCCCATTCATCAGTCTTAACACGGGGTTACTGGCGTCTACACGAGTTATTGATCACTGATGTCCAAACGCGTCCGGCTGTCAGTTTCAAATTGAAATGATGTATTCAATTGCATGTTTTGTTGGTTTTGTTTATCACCTGCGATGACAAAACGGCTCCGGTCATTTGTTCTCATTATAAATGAGAGTACCAATGCCATCTGTCTGTGGTGCTGATGAGTACATTCGAGCCAATCGAATGGCATGAGTCCATACTGGACACTTAAAACTGGCCTTAGCAAACATATCACAATTATCGAACATCTGCGTGAGTGTTTCTGGACTGATCAGACTGCTATTCTGTCCTGAAAGCCACTGGAGCGGACTTCCAGCTGTCAACCAGCTGTCATTCAAACACTTATTACTCTGTGTCAACTGTCAAATTTTGTTTCAATCATTTGATCCAATCCAGTTTGTGGCATTGTTTAACCACTTGGGGGCAATACAATGTTTAAAAACCCTGTATAGCATCTGTATCGCGCTGAATCCATCTTCATTGGAAGTATGCAAGCTCACTGAGACCATATAACAAGATATAATTGCCCTCTGATTCTGGAAGCCCTAGTGGGAGTCTGTTGTACCCCTGAAGGTCAGAGGTGATCATTGTTCAGGTCATAAGATCCCATGTGGGATTCCTCCTCCTGAAAAGACATAATAGGCATAACTTGAGCTGAAACAGATTAGTCAATTATAGCAGTTGTTTCGTTGATGAATCAATAATGAGCTGTTCATTCAGCCATGCACCACTGAACCCTGATTAGAGCCTCACACTGGGCATAAAGTGAGGGCATCATCGCAGACTCTCACAAATCAATGAATCAAGAATTAGTCTTTTTTTTTTTTTTTATGATTCACCTACAGTAGTCTACATGCTGGGCTCAAGAGAAAGGTTTTTTTTTTCTCTGTTTTTTTCTTTTCTTTTTTTTCATGTTCTGTTTCTTTATTTAAAGGAAAATGTGTGTGTGTGTGTGTATGTATATGTATATATAGTGTACATATACACTAACATTCAAGTTACCATTCAATATTGTGAAATATTATTACAATTTAAAATAACTGTTTTATATTTGTGCATCGGCACTCATTAAACATTTATAATTAATGTTGAACCTAATATTTTTTAATTGTATTAATAATTAAAAATACTTGTTTTATTTTAATGTTTAATAATTTAAGAATAATTGTAAGAAAAATGTATCATCTAGGACATACATAAATTGGCGCCCCCAAAAATTTGAAAAATTAGTCAAACTAAAAATATATTATTTATTTATTTATTTATTTACTTATGTAACCAGGAAGGTCCCGCTGAGATACAATATCTCTTCTACCAGGGAGCCTTGGTCAATATGAATGGATTTTTATTAGTTAAGACATTATTTAACCAAGTGGCAGAAATGTGGTACACACTTTTCTGAAGCTAAACATTTCACAAAAAGATATTTCAGCCTATAAAACATATGTTTCAAATAAATGCCCAGCGTTGTGTGTTTGCAGATGCCACCTGGTTTGATTATGTTGTTAAATAAATCGATAAAATTCACATATGTTCTCCCACACACTTCATCTCCCTTCATACAGACACAAATGCATACAGTATATTATTCCTTTCTGCTGTTCTGCGATGCAACACTATTTGTTTTGTATTGTTTTGGAGTCATTCCTAACTTTTTCTGTTTTTCTTTCTCCTCTCAGGGCACAACGGATCCTCAGTGTGTTGTCTGGGACTACGGAAACCCGTAAGTCACAAATCTGCATCCGACACACACACACTCACGACATATTTCAGATCTCATTTTATATTTATTCAACCCAGTTGAGAGCATTTTGACATCAGTGTTTGTATTTGCAGACTCATTAATAATCAGAAGTTCATGTGATGAAGTCTTTGACACTACATTAATTGAATTAGTGAGCTGAAATTTGCATCATTCATCTCACCTCATGCGTTAAAGTGAGAATTTGACACCCAATTCCCAGTTTTCAAAACACAATGCCTTCAATCTCATGATCTGATTGTCTTGTGAATCGATCCCATCCAAAAACCTGTCAGCCGTCATGGCAGGAGCTTTATTACCACATTGTCTTCAAAAATCTAAACAATGTTGCTGTTCCTGAGGGATCTCTGGTTATGAAATTACATGCTGTGTCCTGTTCACTCTGTAGTAGTTCCCTATAAAGTGAACACAGTCTACAGTTAATTGTGCTTTCAGGTTCTCAATACTACTCCCCTACTGGCAGAGCTCGTAATAAGCATCTCTCAGCCTAGATGTACAAAAAAAAAGTCAAACAAAAGTGTTTTTTCTTATTTTGACTGCATCTTGATGACGTAATCCTGTCTGTTGATATGCTTTGGTTGCGTCTTTGTGCCTGTTTATTTAGGAGCTTTGAGAGTGCCGCATGTATTCTAGTTCACGCTCTGTTTGTATTTGCGTCGGAAAACATCTGCGCTCCGAGTCTGTTTATATCAGGGAAGAGCGATACAAAAGAGTTTTTGAAGCATCACAAATAAAGTGAGAGAGAAAAGGACAAAAAGAGACACGTCTACACTGAAGATACATTCACACTGACAGCGAGTTACAGTCATTCACTGACAATGAGTGAAAGAGACTGCTTGCGAAGTTTGACCTTGGTCACCAACTAGACACCTTGAAAGTGAGCGACACAGCACAACAAAGCTAAAACGTTGCGTTTTTTAATCAATGAAGCTGTCTACGCTGCAGACTTTGTTGATTTTCATGGCAGCTGTGCATGAAGCACCTGTGGAAATGCTAGAATCTCGTGTGTCCTGCGCGCTCGGCTGCGCCAGTATTTCCTTTTGTGTAACTCCCCACTGGCACAGCACACCTCACGCATCATTAATACGCACCGGGAGGTGGTCGGCACAGCAACAGGCAGACCTGACTAGACAGGAGAGTAGCTGGCAGTAATTACTGAAGCAGAAAAACCCTTCTATCTGCAGGCCGCAAAGTCAATTACCGCAAAACCTGATTACCTCTCCCACCAAACTACATTCCAAATCATTCCGAGATGAATGCGCTAGTGTGATTAAAAAGCGGTGAGATATAAAGATTTTTATCGTTATTATAAACCCAAACATGGCAAAATCACTCTTAAAGCCCATCCGGTGGATTCATTGCCCTTTATTCATTATCAGACGCTTGAAAGGGGAGATTGATACTGTACTGCATAGAAGAGAAAATTACAGGCTTTGGACTTCATAGGTGTGTTTTTTTGTCTTTCAATACAGATCTGTTTGTGTTGGCGCTGCTTTTTTTCCACATGCAATTATCTGTTCATTTAAACAATTCCCAGCATCAGACTTTTTAAGATTACGATCATCTTTCTCTCGCCTCCTCTTTTATTGTTGTCTCCTGTACCACAATAGAATGATTTCTAATTGCTTCCAGCTCACTGTAGTTATTGCACTTTGCCTGTGCATAATCAAGTGAAAATTGTGCAGTCTGCTTTTTTCAGTGAATTCATTTATTCAAAGCAGCCATCGCTCTCTGACGCAGGTTCAATTTCCACGATTAGCTGAAGTGTGTCAGCAGAGAATTGTTCTTAATATTTGCATGTCTTTACATGCACTTTACCCCTCGTGTTCTGTTGAGATTGTCTCTACGGGTTTTATGTCCGGGGTCCCAGAGAATAGAGATATGCGCAAAAATAATAATATGAATTTCAAAATTATTTTACCTTCTTTTTTTAACTTCAAGTTTATTTGGCATAATGAAATCCAGTTATGACTATGTAATAGTAGTGCCATCTGTTTTACCTTAAGTAGACATGCATTAAAAACCTGTGTATCCGTTATATACGTGTGTGTGTGTGTGTGTGTGTGTGTTTTAGAGTCTTAATATGTAAAAGATAGTCTATAATCAGTTTGTGTAAGATTATGAAAAGTCAAAAAGTATCATCCTGAAAGAAACTGACAATGTTAAGTATATTTTTTTTAAGCTGTAAAAATGGTCCTGGGGTCTCTGAGACCCCAAACAGCATGAGGAAAAAAGATATTCCCAGTGAGTGATTCCAGATATTTGTAAAACTTTAAAACAGTTTCAAAGTAAAATCTTAGTTTGGACATGTCCTGGTGACTCTCTATCCAGTTTTTATTATTACATTTATTCATTCACAAAAGTTTTTTTGAGGGCAAAGTCTTCAAAAACAACTCTTGAGAGCTTGGAGAAACTTACAGAGAGGGGAAAAATCCCAAGTCTGCATGAACTTTGCACTGTGCGTGGCTTATAATCATAAATTCTCTTTTATGTACAGAATGACCTTACCAGAGTTTCCTTTTTAATGTTTTATTTTCTTTTTTTCAAAGCTCACAACTGCCTGGGCTTTACTCTTGTACAATCATATTAAATCAAATTTAATCCCTCCAACCAAATCTAAACCTCCATGGGGCCATTTTAATCACTGCTGGCAAAAAAAGCATGGCGCTAAACAACAAATTGCTTTTGATTATGATAACGTAATGGATGTACTATATGAATGTGTGCACAGTGGCTGAGTAATGTTTTCACAGAAGTGCGGTCGTGCAGCTGTGGCATGTGTGAATGGATGCAGGGGGCTATCGGAATCAGTCTGCGCTGTATTTGTTACCAGTTAATTTGTTTTGAGTGAAGCTGTGTGGAATTTGTTTGCATGTAGAGGATCAAATTGCATGCAGTTAGGACATGTGCTGCTGATGTTTGTGAACAGAGCGTGTTGATGTTACATGGGCTTATGGGTATTGATGTTGTTCAGAAATGGACTTTGCTCATTTGCCTAGAGGGGCAAACATGGTTTGTCATATTTATTAGCTCTGCCTGGTTGACTGACACCTCTAAGCAGTTATAAGAAAGTGGGAACAGATTATATGGGCTTTTCGAGAGTATAGATATATTTGGGGTTGGAAAGATTTCAAGACTTATGCTCATTGAGGCTGCATTTATTTGATTAAAAATACAGTAAAAACAGTATTATTGTGAAATACTATTACAATTTATAATAGCTGTTTTATATTTAAATATATTTTTAAAAGGTAATTTAATTCTTTGAGACCAAGCTGAATTTTCAGCAGCCATTACTCCAGTCTTCAGTGTCCCATGATCCTGCAGAATCATTATTAATACTGTATGTTGATTTGGTGTTGAAGAAACATTCCTTCTTTGATATGAATGTTGAAAACAGTTGTGCTGCTTAATATTTTTGTGGCAAAGATTATACTTTTTTTCAGGGTTCTTTGATAATAGAAAGTTCAAAAGAACAGAATATATTTGAAAAAGTTATTAATTTTGTAACTGATATAAAAGTCTTTACTGTCAGTTTTAATCAATTTAATATGTCCTTGCTGAATAAAAATATTAATTTCTTAAAACCATTTGAACAATAGTGTTCAATAGTATATTAATAAAATATTTTTATAATGTAATTTATATATATTTTTTTTAAATAAGTTTTTCATTAGATGGCAGAATTTAAATTTAAATTTTCTAAAATCTCTGATTTTGATTTATTGTTCCTAAAATTACTAAATTTTAATTTTCTAGTACTTAAATGGCATAAAAGGAAAGAATACTGGTAGGGAATTCTACTTTTATTTTCCTAAATTGATGACATTGTTATTTTCTAACATAGTAATTTTCTTATTGGACATAAAAGTAAATAATATACATCATCACAGGCAGGGTAATGAGCTCTTGTGCCTTCCTGAAGGGGTTTAATTTGCATGTGGAGATAACCACATGCAATCTTGAAGGGGTTTAATTTGTGATAATGAGCAACGTGAATGTACTTTATCCCACTTTTTACTTAACATGCTCCAGTCCAAACATGTAAATAAACGTAGCTAAAATACCAAAGTTAAAACTACTGTATTGTTTGAGAAGAAAGACACCGTGGAAAGCCATGAGAGACATCAAACTAACACGGTGTAGGAATTTGGTTGCCATGGACAATGGTCAAATGTAAAGTTTACAGGTCACTGCACAAGATATTTGATGGCAGAATGTTACTATTGACCAGTCAGAATCCAGAGATTCCAGAGAGATGTGTAATATAATGTTAACAAACTCAAACACATATTCACACAAGTTCTTCCTCTCTCAGTTGTCTTTCACTGTCCACATTCTGTTTCTCTCTCTCTCTTAATTACCCTTCTTACTCTTTCTCTCCTCTCCGTACATTGCTGTGTTTTGCTTCCTGACCTTCGTTTGAAGTGCAACTGGTCTCTGCATGCTTTCTTTCATCTTAATGCCACCTTTCCTTCCAGCTGCCTTACATCCCGCTGATCTCCCTCCCTCAACTCTCCTTTCCTCCATTTCTCTTCCCTGTGGCCTTGAAGTTCTCTTCTTCACTCTGTGGTGATTTTGCCTTTATTCGCCCTTTTCCCTGTCTTTTTTCATCTGTTGAATCAGCCTGGTCCTCTCTCCTTCTCTATCACTGTTCCTCTTTGTTGTTCTTTCTCTCTCTGTCTTTCGTCCAGTCCCTCTTTCTCTCTCTGTCTCTCTCTTTATCAGCTGTGGTGCTTGTTAATTGCCAGCAGGTTATGGTGCCCTTTTCAGTGCTGTAGGAAGCCTTTGGTCGCTCCCCATGAAAAGGACAAAGCTTTTAGCGCTTCACATGAGATGAGGAGTATGTGTCTCCAAACACACACACACACACACTGCTGTCCTAAATGTCTAATATTAGAGCAGTTTACATTACATTTACATATAATCATTTAGCAGATGCTGTATATGTATATGTATATATATATATATATATGTGTGTGTGTGTGTGTGTGTATGTGTTTCTGTGATGGTAAAGCTTAATTTTTAGCATTTCAATATGCTGATTTTATGAGTAGTTTAAAATAACAGATTTGAAATAGACTTTTAGAACAGAGATTTTATTTTATTTTATTTTATTATTTTTTTTGTAAAAGAGTTTGTCCTCACTTTTGACGGTTTAATGCATCCCTGCTAGAAAAAGCATTCATTTATTTTCAAAAAAGCAGTAGCAATAATCAACAGTGTTACCATCTGCCATTCATGTTAACTTTAAGCAGCATAAGAAAAACATTTGTTATCCAATATATGCAAGGTTTTTGGATAAAAAAGTGAGCCATTCACACATTTTTTCTTTCTTTATCAAGCAGAGACAGAAGTTCACTGATCTTTACCAACTGACTCACATTTGCTGAGTAAGTGTCATCACTCTAACTTGAGTGTGACTGAAGACATTTTGAGCGTTAGAAATGTCCCCTGTTACAAATCGCTCCCTGGTCTCCTATACTATACAGTGATGGGACCTGTGATACAGTCTTTGTGTAAAGCAGTGAAGAGGGAAGTTCTAATTCACAGGAAATGAGTGCAGGAGGCAGAGCGAGATCGATGGAGATCACAGCACAATGGCCTGTGAAGACACATCTCTGATGGCCGACTTTCATTCTTCAACACCAGCAGCTGGTGAGGCTAGTTTGTCATAGAACTTAACATCTTCCTCTCAGTTTCTTATAGTGTGTGGGAATTACTAACTTTCTGTCTTTTTGGTTGTGAAAAACTTGGAAGATACAGTAATAATCTTTTTCTCTCTCTCTCTTTTTTTTTTTGTTTGTGTTTGAATTGGTCGTGCTGCTGAGGCTGCAGAGGGGCGTTCTGGGGCTAAACAAGCATAAGCAGAAGGAAATTACAGATTCTAGACAGACGTCTAAGAGACAATTGTGTCGTTGCTTCCATGGAGAAGAAAAAAAAAAGACAGTGCTCTCGTGTGGTTTCTTATCGCCTATTTAGTGCCAGGGTAATGAGAGAAAAGACACCAGTTCTGTACGTGTTTCTGTGTAGCACACTGTTCTCTTTTAGTATTCCTCCTCCTTTGCTACTCTTTCTGTCTCTTTCCTCTTCTCAGGCTATAGGATGTGGGCAGCAGCAGAGGTATAGGGTCTGTGAGGCTTAAAGGGGCTCCTGAGGGACGAGGGTCTGCTTCTTTAATCTGTTTGTAACCTGGTAAACTGGAAACAGCTCCAGAGAGCAGCAAGGAGAATATGTCCTACAAAGGCGCTTTTGTTTACTCCAGTTATTCACATCCCTTAGCTTCCCTCTGTCATTTTGTAAAGTGTGGAACTCTGAATCCCTGAGGCTGATGTGGAAAGAGACCAGAAAAAAGGAGAAGCTATGCTAAAATCATAATTTATTCATTATGTTAGTATTCTAAGGACACTAGGTTTTAGCTTACAGCTTATTTGTGCAGTTATGCAAAATTGCAAAAGTATTGATGGTTTTTAAACCGGTTATCTTGACTCTTTTTCATTAGTCAAACAAACAGATAGCCTCACCCCCAAAGT
The DNA here is from genome assembly GCF_001515605.1 of Sinocyclocheilus anshuiensis. NCBI lineage: Eukaryota > Metazoa > Chordata > Actinopteri > Cypriniformes > Cyprinidae > Sinocyclocheilus > Sinocyclocheilus anshuiensis. Next base: position 2,363,428 of record NW_015537969.1, read on the forward strand.
CACACCATTGGTTGAACCAGTGACAAAACTATCATTCAAAAGTTTGGGGTGAGTAGTTTATTTTATTTGTATTTATTTATTTATTCATTTTTGAGAGAGAGAGAGAGAGAGAGAGAGAATACTTTCCAACAAATTAGCATATTACAATTATTTTTGAAGGATTATGTGACACTGAAGATTAGAGTAATGGCTGCTAGAAATTCAGCTTTGCCATCAAAGGAACAAATTACATAAAAAAATGTAATTAGTTATTTTAAACTGTAGTAATATGTGACCCTGGACAACAAAACCAGTCTTAAGTCATTGGGGTATATTTTTAGCAATAGCCAAAAAAACATTGTATGGGTCAAAATTAACGATTTTTCTTTTATGCCAAAAATCATTAGGATATTAAGAAAATATCATGTTCCATGAAGATATTTTGTAAATTTCTTACCGTAAATATATTAAAACTTAATTTTTGATTAGTAATATGCATTGCTAAGGACTTCATTTGGAAAACTTTGAAGGCGATATTCTCAATATTTAGATTGTTTTGCACCCTCAGATTCCAGATTTTCAAATAATTGTATTTCGGCCAAATATTGTCCTATTCTAACAAATCATACATCAATGGGAAGCTTATTTATTCAGTGTATGTATAAATCTCAATTTAAAAAAAATTGACCCTTATGACTGGTTTTGTGGTCCAGGGTCACATATTTGACTATAATTAAAATTTTTACTTTTTGATCAAATAAATGCAGCCTTGGTCATCATGAGAGACATTTGTAAGATAATTCTATGTTCAAAAACAGAAAAAAAAAGTCTATCAACTTTTTATCACATTAGTGTATATGCTTGTATTTCAGTGTGATATGCATATTTATTTATTTATTTTCCACCTTGGTAATCACACAGTTTCAATCCAAATGAGGCTGATTATAGATTGCTCATATAGAACTTCCCCTTTGCCCTTCTGTTTCCTCATTTGCAAGAGGAAGAGGCAAGACACATCACCATCGTTCAGGGTTATTTCAGTTAATTTGCTGTGTAGGAGTTGCATTAAACTGAAGCACATTTCCACAGTCATCATCCTAAGCCTTGGATCAGTATATTCAGACACAGTCACAGACACATTTCCCTGCAGCACTGCATGTCGCTGTCCGTGGTGCTGAAACAGGTCAAGTCAATGAGATGGTTTCACACACAGAGAGATTTAGGGTCTTTAAGCACTAATTAGCATTTTAATTGAATCTACATTTAAATAAACATTAACATTAAACATAAAATAATCAAATGCACTGTAACTTCCCCCATAGCTTTGATAAACTTATCATACATCAAACCCTGGTGACATGAAATCTTACTTGGCTACAATGACCTGCAAAGCGGACTAGACTTGATGCTAATAGTCTAGACTAGTGATTGAATTGCAAGATCTTTCTCTTATCAAATTAGATGATTCTACAGAACATTTTACATTCATTCAACATTAGATGTGGGCTTATGCTGTATTTGGAAGGCTTCCAAATAGGGAAAAAAAGCCTGTACACAAGAAAAAAAATAATAAAGAAGAAGTCACAGCCCACAGATGATAAGACAGGGAGGTAATTATTTGTTCATCTAAGGATTCTTCGTGAGACATTTGCACAGCTTGAGTTGAGAAATCATTCTTTTTGCAGGGTTTATCTCCACAAACATCCACTTCACTTCTCACTGAGTGTGTGTGTGAGCACATGCCCCACATCGACCCCACACCAACCCAATGGCCCAATACACGTGTTTATTTTAAAATGTTTCTCTCTGCTCGGGCAACTGCAGGACATTATGCTGGCCGTGGCTTCGTGTTTACAGTTCAATGTTTTAAATGTCCATATGTCCGTGCCATCTGTCTTCTAAAGCCCTACCTCTGTTTTAATGAGAAATGTACCGCAATGAAGTCTAGAGTTAGCGAATGCACAGAAATAAGTTGAGTCCATCATAATGCCCCACATACACAGAGATTTGCATTCAGCCATACTTCAAAAACACCATGGTGTCATCTGTCAGTACATGCATTGTTTACTAAAGCAAGTGTGCTGAGAACAATGTGGGTCATGAGATACTTTTGAGGTTGTTAGATTATTTACTTATGGTCAACACTAGGACATATCTACTCTATCATACACATTTTGGAAATATAGTAATGTCACCAAAACTATGAAGCAACATAAAGTGAAGTACCATCATGTTATGTTTTGGATACTGGTGCCCATTATGGGATGCTGGATTGCTGGTGCTGCTACTTGGCTATTGGAATTACCTATAGTGAACCAGATTCACCAGAAAGATCATTTCAACAGCAACAACAACAACAACAACAATAATAATAATAATAATAACAATAATAATTAGTATTATTATTTGTTAATACATTTAATACATAGCCCAATAAAAACGTCTTATCAAAGCTAATATTAAATAAAAATAATTAATGCATGATTGAACAAACAAACAAACAAACTATATATATACATATATATATATATATATATA
>NW_015537969.1:2366042-2394244 GCF_001515605.1 Sinocyclocheilus anshuiensis
ATATAAATAACCCCTCAAGGGGTTGTCATTATTATTATTATTATTATTTTTAATGACCCCCTTTTCTTCTTTAAAATAAATAACACAAATATGTATTTATTTATAAAAAAAAAAAAAACTGTAGGAATAAGACTTTAGATCGAAAGTTTTTTTTTTGTTTGTTTTTTTTTAGATCATGAGACACATAACTTCCAAATTTATACTTGTGACTTGTAATTTAAGAGAATTTATTTGGCCAGTACAGTCCAGATCTTTAGACTTCAGCTGTCATCTAACATCAGCTGGTTTCCTAACATTACCTCTGCAGTCAATTTAAAGTCAATTTCCCTTGGAGTAACACATTCACAGCTACTGGAACCCCCAGTTTACTACAGGTTTTAGTAACCCTGTATTGGTAACATGCACATTCATTACACAGTAAGCATTCCATTTTTCCAGATTGTGGAGGCTGAGCCTGGGAATTCGACCTTGCTACTAGCAGCTCTCTCTTTTTGACCTAGAATCCCATGCTGCTTATTGGGGCAGAGCTCATGCCAGAGGGAGTGAAGTGACAGGGTAAATAACAGGATGTTGATCCCAACAACCTTTTTCTGAGTAGGTATGGGATGGATGCTTTAATCTGGCTCCTAATCCGCACCACTGCCATCCATCACCCTTAGGCCACCACACTCCACTGCTGTGTGAAAGCATGCAGTTACTAGCCATACACACACAGGGCTCTTTTTCTACTTCAATCTGACAGAATTTATTGGATCTTGTGTTTAGTTCAACTAAATTTGTCTTTCAACAAAACATGCAGTTTATTTAAATCTAAAAGCACATTTTTCGTAGAATGTTATTATGCCATTATCCCCCCTGATGCAAAATGGATGATATTTGTCAGGAAAATAAGTGATTTATTTATATTTATTTATATTGTGTTCTCTATTTTGTTAACCCATATTTAAATGTATTCTATCGTTCCCAGCAGGTATATTCTCAATACATCAATCAATCAATCAATCAATCAATCAATCAATCAATCAATCAATCAATCAATCAATCAATCAATCGGTCGGTCAGTCGGTCAGTCAATCAGCCCACATCAATGCTTCTAAAATTAAATGAACACACCCTATGGGATTCACAGTTTTTGCAAGTTGTAGCCACTCCTCATTATTATCCTTTGTATTATAATGTGAACACCATAAAATTAAATGCATGAATAAATAAACTCTATTACCCATTCCAGTGACTTTACATACAGATACAAAAATAAAAAATAAAACCTTCATTAATAGCTTTAAAATGAAATAAACACCCTGTGGGATGCTGAAGCTGAAACTGTATTACTGTTCATGATTATCCTTTAATGTAAAATGTTTGAAATAACTAAAGCCATTGACATCTAGTTGACAGTCATTCATATGAATTAATGTTTAGCAGCAAAGGCTGTGAACCCTACAGTTAAAATTAGTGGCATCATAATGGAAATAAATAAAAATGAATATGAGTAAGTATAATTACAAGAATCTTAAGATTTCATCAAAAAATATCTTAAATTGTGTTTCAAAGATGAACGAAGGTCTTACGTGTTTGGAACAACACGAGGGTGAGTAATTAATGACAGAATTTTCATTTTTGGGTGAACTATCCCTTTAACATTGCCATGTACATTACCATGTACATAAACCCTCCAGGAGTTGTTATGATAGAAATATAAATAATAATATAATACATATTCATGTAGTATTAAAGGGGTCATATGATGCGATTTCAATTTTTCCTTTCTCTTTGGAGTGTTTCAAGATCTGTAAAGTTGCAAAGACTAAAGTCTCAAATCCAAAGAGATATTCTTTATAAAACTCTAGGCCGCCGTGTGTGACGCTGTGTTTCGTTGTGAAAGTGAAAATATTTTGTTTGGCTTTCCAAAAATCAGTGGTCAAGTTGTATTTACAAAACTGTTCCAGAACACTTCAACCCAAATATTCAGATGTGTGCAGCACATTTTATGGAGGACTGTTTACTGATCCTGGTAGAGTAGACTACAATGCTGGCTGTTCTGACTCACAGACTGTAAGTAAGTTTTTTTATATTTAAATTTAAAGAGTTTTTATATTTTATATTTTTTATGTTTAAAGCGAGTTTTTTGGGCAGTGTAGAGTAGAGCTTGTTGTTTGTCATTTCTCCGATCACTTCATTACACCAAATATACCAAATAATGTTATTTTTAGCAACGTCATATGACCCCCTTTAAATAGTTCCTGAACAATATGTATTTTCAATATACGTGTACATATGTTTACAAGCCTACCATGCATAAAGATATACTAAAAATGTGTATCATGCACAGAAATCAGATAATTTTCTGTTCAGATGCCAGAGAACCCATTACAACTGTATCACAGATCTGTTTCAGGTCACTGTAAAGCCGCTGTATATGTTTACAGCAGGATGAAGGCATTGTGGGATGTTTTTGGCATGTGATTCAGGGCAGGAATCTGGTTTACAGACTCTCTGTGCACCCGCTCATTATCTGAAAATAAGCATGGAGCTCTCTCTCTAACGCGGCCGTGACTCAGATTTTCTCTCACTCAATGGACTGTAGATCAGCTTCTAGAACAGCTTCTGTTTTTATGACACCATGAGAGAAAATAATCACAGCAACTTAATAGTGATTCCTGGAGCCATTTGGCTTACAGGGATTTTTATCTTAGCGAAATATCAGGGCGGATGCAGTTCTTCCCTCCTCGCTGTGATATCGCAACCTGTGCGACCCCTGGTTTAAGCATCTTATGGTTAAAATGAGCTGAACTGGGATAATGCTGAATCCATCTCACCGCGAGAGCAGCTTCATGCGCCATTATCTGTCTTACCATGGTTAGACCTACATCTCTACACCGGGCTGCTCATGTCATTACACATGCGTTAGGTGAGCTTTCCATGCTATTCTTCAATGGGTAAGTATATTTGAGTTCGTCTGTGAGTCACTAAAGAGTCAGCGTTCTATATTTAGATTCAAAACACCTGATGTGGAAATAACCCCGCACCTCCACTGGTGGTTTAGTGTGTATGGCGGAAGTCAAGTGTGTGAGTTAATGTTTTTTTTTTAACCAGTGAAAATAAATAATTATGACCAATAGACTGGATAGTTTGTAAATCAAAGCTTTTGCTGGATTGAATGTTGGAAAAAGTCAAAGATCATCTATCATTTTGGGTTTTTTTAATCATGTAAATCGCATGTTCTCATCTTCCCTGTGAGTGTTATATTAATGAATGCATTATTATATTAAATATAAAGAACCTCTTTGTCAGATCATTTAAATCTGATTGTCAAGATCTCAAACTCTTGGAAACTGTGGCATATAAAAGGGCAAAGACATAAAGGAAGTAAGATCTGCTGAGGTTTCTGTGACTTGCTTGAGTTGACTGTGAATTTCTTGCTCTGGTTTAGCTGGCTACATCTTCATTCGTTTGATATTGTGGGCTATTTTTAGTTCTCCATCCATTATTTTAGTTGTTTGACGGAGCTGTGACACCAGTTGTGCAGGGCCGCTATTCGCATGCATTGCTAACCTGCCTGTAATCATTCCCATCAGAGCATCGGGAGGAAGGCTGGTCTCTTTAAAGAAGCTTAACAATTATGGTCAGGAAAGCAAAGGTGAAAAGCCAATGACAAGCACTTTCCATGCATTCCGACATGATTGCAACACTGAATTAAAAGCATTGTGTGTGTTTCTACTTCTGAGGACAAGGACATGATCTTTCATACTTGGGTGAAAACTTTTTACTTTCAATGCTTCAGTATCTGCGGTAGTTCGGATCAGAGGCAACATGCCCAGATGGAAAAAAAGAAGGATTGCTCAGAGATAGTTTTAGTTTTGCAGGTATGTGTAAGATTCAATGTTGTCTCAGATGTTTCTCCTAAAATCATTTGGGCAAATTAGAATTTGTTTGACATTCAGTACAAGTATAGAGCTATTAAATCAATGTGGATAGCATAGTCCAGATACTTTGATCTTGGAAGAACTTAATGAGAAATCTCTGACTTTTGATTTGCAGACTTTGGTAGTCTCGGGAGGAAATTCTTTGAAGCAGAAGACTTCAACAAAAGTCTCCAAAAAGCTGAACATATCGAGATCTTGTTTGTGCTGATTTTCAGTGACTAGCTACTAGGGCTGCACGATAAATCGCATGCGATATTGAACGCGCATCTTATCAGTAAAGCCGGTTCTGTAATCAGCGGTAAATCTCCATCATGTGCGTGCTTTCACATTGAGCAGCATTAACTACACAGAGCCGTTGTTCACTGACGAGCTGCGCAAAAAATCGCGCGAATATGAACGTGGTTTATATTGTGATATATGTGATTTACCGCTGATTACAGAACCGGCTTTACTGATAAGATGCGCGTTCAATATCGCATGCGATTTATCGTGCAGCCCTACTAGCTACCGTACAACAGGTTAGACAATTCTCCTGGTGCTAAGAGCGTGTTAAAGTTTTATGGAGGACTTTATTTCCCACTCCCATAGCCCCGATTTGTTTTTCCATTATCAGGGTGTTAGACCACGATTTACCCTCATGGCGACAAGTGACTTATAAGATTGATTCATTCAACCGATTCGTTAAAACCCACTCATTCATTCATAAATTGAGATTTAGTGATTAATAGATTCATCTATTCAGACATTTCGTTAGAGCACACTGATTTATTCAAGAACGAGTGAATGAGTGAGTCATTGAATCATTCACTCAGATTTTCAAAACTTTCAACAACTCAAACAGTTTCAAAAACATTAAAAAAATGCTAACACATTCAGAAATGAAACATTACAACTGTGTGTTGCTCGGTGCTGTTGTAGCTTTGTAACTATTTTCATTTGCAGTGGAAAAACATGACCTGGCAATATTGTGTCTAAAGTGCAAGTTTCTCAGTAATAAATTCTTGTTTATTGAACTGTCAGATAAAAGCCATATAATACTCAAAATCATGCAGTTGTTTTTCCAGAATATCAGGCTGAGCCTTGTGCCTAGAGAACTACACTTGCTCCCCGAACCAGCTCCCTTTCTTTCCTAAATTTATCAAAACTTCCCTAAATGTATCACTAACATTGGTTATGAATGGTCTTACATGTACTAAGTTCCAGAAAATTCTTCTGTTTTATAGTGAAAAGGATATGCCAGATTGAGTGTATTCCACTTGTCGTAATATTTCCTTTCCTTTATACATCCAGAGCTAATTATCAGTCTTTTTTCTCTCTCGCTTCTTCCCTTTTAGATCACTTTCTCACAGTGTTTTTTTTTCCCCGTTTTCAGCATTTTATACTCTGCATTCATTTTTAACACTCCCATAATTTTTCTCTGAACACCCTTTCACTGTAATCATATAGGGCATATTTAGCTCATAACGCAGGTGCCTATAACCAGATTAGAATTAATTGCCTTCCAGAAATAAAACTGTTCCTCACATGGATTAGCTGTCAGAATCCACATTTAATTTGTTTGTTTAAGGCATATTTTCAGCTTTCACGGTAGACACGAGTCCAACTTAACTGCCACCCTTTGTCAAGACGACAGCTGCTGTAATCCACCACAGCTTGATCTCTTTTACCAGCGTTTATCTCATGTTTTCATCCAGTGGTTTGAGGCAGCTCATCTTGTAGTGGATATTAAAAACAAAAGGGGACAAAGTCAATTTGGTCTGTTCTGTAATCTGATCCCCCCAGACTACTGTCACGGCAGATCTGGTCATTTAATCAGAGACCTAAACACAAACACGGGCCGGGCCATTGATGAGGAAGGGAGCACGCTGCTGGTTCATTAAACCTATCACAGCATGTGCTAATTAAATAATGGAGCCGCACTCACATACCAAAGGGTGAAAAATTACTGCTGTGGCATTTCATTCTCCATATGTTACCCTGTTTGCCTTTGCTTTTAGCATGTATATTTGCTTTTGTGTGTACGACAGAGTGGCAGCGTAAGAGTGAAAATGCCTACTGAGCTACTGAGAGAAAAACATCAAACCATAGGGAGAAATGAAAAGGTTCACAGAGTTTGTTTACTATGCTGGCTAATTGTGTAAAGAGGGAGGGTATGTACACAGTGTGCCCATGTGCTTTTTCCGATGCTATTTGAAGCATAGGAATGGCTATGGAGGTTACACTTGGGTGGGAGTTTAATTGTGAATAGAATTGTGTTGGACATATATGCAAAAGTTTTTTTTTTTTTTTTCGTTTTTTTTTTCTGGAATTAGCCCTGCTGAAATTTGGTTCATGGTACCCGCATGATCTTTTTGGTGAAGTTGTGGTTCAGTCTAAAGCCCCGTGGTATGTTGATATAAGGGTGACTGGGGCTAGTCCCACCTTTTACAGTATAATTCTCAGTGCTGGTTTATTTTTAAAATATACAGTATGTGCAAACACAAACCTTAAGGTGCTGTCACATTCACTGCTGTTTGGTAAATGTTCATGGGTGAAATCCAGTCATTTTAATATGATTCCATGTGATCTGCAATTTAATGTGAGGACGAAAGATTTCCCCAAATAGGTTTTGCATCAAGTTCAAGTTGGTTGTGCAAATTTGTCATGTTGACCAACAGAAAGCTGCTTGGTTTGAAAATTGCTTCTGTGAGCTGTGCTTCATACATCGACATTGGACAATGGACCTTTTTACCCACAAAATTTCACAGAATTTTTTCTAATGTGACCACATCTTTGAAGTCTTTAAAACTTTGAACATTAGTTTCAAATTACAGTTTATTAAATACAGATTGACCTCTTATATGAACATGCTTTTTTTTCATATCATTTGTAACATGACCATTTGCCAGGCTGAACATTCATTCATTCATACATTTTTATTTATAGCAGATATTATTTTTATTTATATTTCATTTTGATATTGATATTTGTTGATATGGCATTTGTGTGGATTTTTGACACAAAAACTTTTAGTAATTTACATATATGTTTCCCCATGGCACTGAATGGTTAATATATTTATATATTATGGGATTTACATGGTACTTTAAATTAAATTAAAAAGCCATCCCATACTGGCAACCAGAATTCAAAACAACATCTTTCCAGCAGGTATAATCTTGCATAAAAGATAATGTCCCGAAGGGCGGTAAATGATGTTGTCCGGACAGCGTACCTGTCTCATTCTGAGAGCTCAGTAATTGGATGTTTTCTGATCTAAGCAAAGTATCTGTCTCGCCTGCCAAACAATGTTTTAGATGATCTTTCACAAAGCCCCGTATCTCTTATCTCACCTGCTCCTGTTCACCTGCTGTTGATTAATATCCCCGGGAGGTTTGCACCTGATGCTCCGTGCTTGATCCTAGCCCAACTAGAAATACCCAGAATTCCATTGACATGTCGGTCGGCTCATCTTTGTTTCTGTTGGCGTCAGAGAGACTTTGAATGGGAGTTGCCTCAGATCAGTTGCCTCTGAAGTGCCAATCTGCAGATCAAGGCAAGAGAAAGATTGCACTTACATTGCATTAGGTAGGTTTGTATTTATTGAGCTCTAGCTGTGGGAGCATATGTGTTGAAGAAAAGAATGGTGCATGTTTATGAGAGAGAGAGAGAGATGAAAACGTAGACAATGCAGATGTGCTCTTGCATTGCTTCTGCGTAGGTTTCGCTGATATTTCACAAAACTCTTGCACTAGGAATGAATTGCTCACACTTATAGAATTGTTTTCTTATTGATTAGCCTAAGCCCAATGAAATTTGCATGGTGCAGTTCCCATCATGCAGTTGTGAGACTAGGTTGCGGCAGACTACTGCAATCTGGCATACTTTACTAGACCTGTCCATCATCACTGCACTGTGATCCAGAAGCCTGAATTGACACTTTAAAATATTGAAATTGCAATCTAAATCACAAGCCTGTATAAATGCCTGACTATAACGCACCTCTCCATCATTTGATCATCATTTGATAAATCACTGCTTGCTTGACGGCTTGAAAATCTACACAAACACCTCTTTTAAACAAAATACCACAGGCGGTAATAGCATAGTGTAATTTGTGCCAGGCAAATTAAAAGTGAATATAGCTCAATCTATATCAAGCCTCATTTGCATAGAAAGTTTGCACTGAAAAAAATGACATTGACTTAAACTGAAATCTGGCTTGTTAGTAAATAAGATGCAGAGTTTTAAACAGAAATATTGCACACAAAAGTGATGCAACTATTTAGTGAATTTGTCCTAAAATGTTAGATTTTAAACAATTTTGACATTGAGGGAACATAAAATAGTAATCAATGTAGTCATTAATAATTAAAAGAAAGAACTATTTATGTATACAGACCTTTTTTAATTAATATCAGGAATTCCTGTCCTAATTTATTTATTCTTGTAATTATAAGTTGACGTTGGGATTTATCTCTATTTTTGCCGCTTGAGTAGACTTTACAGAGTCATAAACTCATAATTTAAGATATTCATAATAATATACCTGCTTCTTTTACTCCATGAAATAAAAGTACCAGGATAAAAATAAATGCATTTTAATAATGTACCACCTCTTCTATGTTTACTAGGAATGTAATGTTACACAAAAAATTATTGAAAAATTAGATGTTTCGGTACATACCCTTGGTTTGGTATGTTTTCAGTACAGCGGGGAGAAAAAACAAATAGTTAATTTTTTCTTTATTAATCTTCCTGGTTACTGAAGAAACTATGGCTTTGTCTTTAACTTCAAAAAGTATATCTTTGTATTGTAGTTTATAGAGATTTTAAGAGCTTCCACTTTTGGATGCAAACCATTTTTAGTAAAATATATAGCATTTCAAGAATTATTGCACTATCCATTCTACTGTGCTCTGTCTGTTTAATGTGCAAATGCACATTTGTGCTCGTTCATTGAAGTCTGTGAAGTTTAACAGATACACTTTGTGCAAAATAGTCATACTCATGTGAATTTACAAATAAGGATACAACCGTAAAAATGTAAATTATGCGCTGAGGAAAACTGGTCTCAAATTATACAGTACGCACATCTGGCAGGCTGCTGGACAATTTGGATTGTGCACCTTTCCTTCAGCAGCTCACTCTGTGTCCTCATGTATCTTTGAGATGTATTTGCAACATCAATGTGTATTGATATATAAATGGTCTTGTCCCAGCCAAGCTCATTTAGATTCAGTAAGGCTATTTGGATATGCTATAGTCAGAATTTGAAAGTCTCTAAAGGGGTCAAATACAAAAGAGAGACCTCAGTGAACTGAAAAGGCTATTACTGCTTACAATACAAATCATTGCTTGGAAGTAGATGAAATTCACTTATTCATTGTTCACTTGAAAGATTCATTCATTGTAACTTTGTAAAGTCAACATGACGAATTGCCATTTGCTAAAGTGTTTTCTCCTGTGGAATAACATGAAGTGATGAATTGCTCACAAGAACTTTCTGAATTTTGATTTCATGTTGACTTAAGTAGGTGTCTTGCTCAAGGGCACAATGGTGATGATTCATTGACCATTTTTTGGTTACTAGCAAAGAGCACAGCACTACCCTTACTGCTGGAAAAATGACCCAACACTTCACCGGTTATGTACAGCCTTATCTGACTTGACTAGGCTTTGAACTTGAATTTTCAGTTGTGGAAACAGAATGTTACACATATTTAATCATTTGTGCTTTTTGTTGTACACTATTTGCTGAATCCATAATTAGAAGTTATTCTTAGTCCATCTGGCCTCAGCAGTGAGTTTAATCTGAGGATCAACATGAAGCTTTACAGTTTACATTTAACAAATGTTTTAAAACTCCTCCTCCTCCATTCCCATTATTTCTTCCCTAAACTCAAGATGTGCATATGTGGGTGTATGTTAAGTTCACAGGGTCACATTGGCAGCTTGTGCGTACAAAATAAATAAATAAATAAAATAAAGCATTTGAAACAGATGATGTAAATATGCGCATATATATACTACCGTTTAAATGTTTGGGGTGGGTAAAATTATTAAATGTTTTTGAAAGAAGTATGCATTTATTTGATGAGAAATACAGTAAAAACATTGTAAAATGTTATTACAATTTAAAATAGCTGTTTTCTATTGTAATATATTTTGAAATGTAGTTTGGTTTAGTGTTGGAAAAGTTTAATTTTAGCAGCCATTACTCTAGTCTTCAGTGTCAGATGATTCTTCAGAAATCATTCAAATATGTTGATTTCATGTTTAAAAAACATGTCTTATTATTATCAATGCTGAAAAAACAGTTGTGGTGCTTAATAGTTTTGATACATTTTATTTAGGATTCTTTGATGAATAGAACAGCATTTATTTGAAATAGGAATCTTTTATAACATTATACATGTCTTTACCGTCACTCTTGATCAATTTTGTGTCTCCTTCCTTATTAAAAGTAATCACGTATTGACCCCAAACCTTTGGATGGTAGTGTAAATATAGGCATACTGTAAATTAAAGATGACTTGTTAATGGATAAATGAAAGAAGGATTTAACAATCACATGATACATAATTATAGTTCAGAAATAATGTGTAAAAGGTAAGCAATGGGAATTGGAGTGCTTCTGACATTTTGAGGACATATTGAGAACACTTTGAGTAAGAGGATGACAACCATGAGACCCTGAAAGTGTTTACGACAAGCAGATATTTGCAGAAAGACTAGATGGCCCATTATAAAAGCAAGGCCAGTGGACTTGAGGGCCGTTGTGGCTGAGAGCGTTTGGAGTGGGGTTGTCATCGACTAGTTCTCATGGCACCATACAACTCACTACGGTCTCTCCTGTTCTCTCTCATGGAATGACCCAATTAATTCATTCTTTTTTTCTGTGTGTGTGTTTGTGTGTGTTGTGTGTTGTGTGTATACCCTATCAACAGAGAGGCTGGCGAAGAAAACTGGGACGCAGAGAGCTGCCAAACGCTCCCATCGCTGGCAGTCTCCCACACCAAATGCCTGTGCAGCAAGCTGTCCACCTTTGCAGTGTTAGCGCAGAAAGCTAAAGAACCGGTGAGTGCTATCTTTACCTTTCCACACCACACTTCATCCCTCAGCATCTGCTCGGGACGGGGCCTAGCCGACCGAGACCTCTGTGAAATTTGTCTTAGGCATAGCATATGCTGCCATACATCGAGAATATTTTTGTCGAACATTGTTTGAAGTGTTTGGTTGCTCTCTAGAAGGTCAGTATCCCGTCTGTTCCACATATGCTAGATGCTGTAGCTAAAGAAAGATCAGAAACTATGTGTTCTTGGGTAATTATTTTGTTGTAAAGATTTCTTAAAGGTAGGGGCATAACATTGTGACCATCTGCACTGTTGCTGTGACATTCGATGTGAACTTGCCTCCATAGTGTGAGGGTATCGTACAGAAGCAGATGGTGGACCAGGTGTTTAATATATCATGGTATGCATTATGCGTCAGGGTTTGTCTAGCTTGGGATTTCTCCCAGTTATAGTTTAAAGGCACTGATGCACAGCAATGTTGTTGTTTTTCTGTGATTATGAATATTAATCTCAATAAAGCAGTGGTTATCAAAGTGTGAGGCATCAGGGGAGGAATGGGAAATGATAGTAAAAAATGAAAAAGAAACACGGTACCGTTTAAAAATGTCAGACCGTTTAGTAATGTATATATATATTTTAAATATTAATATTTTGATTCATCTAGGATCAGTTAAATTAATCAAAAGTGACAATAACACATTTATAATGTTACAAAAATGTATGTTTCAAATAAATGCTGGTCTTTTGAACTTTCTATTCATCCTGAAGAATCCTGGGGGGAAAAAGTATCACAGTTTCCACAAAAATATTAGGCTGTATAATGGTTTTCAACACTGAAAATACGAATAAGAAATGTTACTTGAGCTCCAAATCAGCCTATTATAATGATTTCTGAAGGATTATTTGACACCGAAGACTGAAGCAATGATGCTGAAAATTCACAATTTCACAACTTTTTTTTGTTAAGTATGATTTTGTGTGTTTTTGAGTCATGTACGAATTTTACGGTTCAAGTGAAACGGTGACCTTTTTTACATACATCCAATGATTTTCTGTAAAGCTGTTTTAAATAAAGTATTGTGAAAAGCATTATATACTGTAGTTAACAGTGCCATTTTCAAAATGACATTATTATTTTAGACCAAAACGGTCTAATGTTTTTTTTTATTTTTATTCTGCTGCCAATAGCAAAAAATGAAAATGAAAACTCATGCTAATATAACTATTGCTTTGACATGTTCCTGAACATGAATAGTAGTAAACAGTTTAACCTCTTTAGCTTTTGTTTATTATGTTCATCTTATTTTAGTACAAACTAATTTTTGGAGTCCGTACTGAGTAGATATCTGTCAGCTCTGAGAGGACTAGACACTAACCGTTGTATCTGTGATGTGGCTTTTAGCTATCCAGGTTAATGACTCGTGCTGCCGCTTGTTATATTGACCCTCTGCCCTCTTTTCACTTAATGGAAGTGAGAGGCCTCACTGTACATCTCTCTCTCTCTCTCTCTCTCTCTCTCTATATATATATATATATATATAATATATATATATATATATATATACAAATATCTGTCCATGTATCTACATATTTATCTGTCAGTCTCTATCGTTCGTTTTCCCGTTTCCTTCCTCCCCTCAACTGCGTCACCAATGAAAGGATACTGACCCAGTTTAGTTTAGCCGAGTGTTTTTTCGTCTGAAAGCACCCCCATTAAAGTGATTGATATGCATGGCAGGCGAAGGGGATGCTGGGAGATGGAGAATAGCCCTGAGGAATGAGCAATGTGGGGCGGAGAGAGTAGAGCCAGAGGCCAGTCACAGTCACACAGGAGCTGCACAACACGCTGCTGGCTGCCATCACCACTGACACCGGCTAAAGACAGCGTGCCAGGCAGACACACGCATGCAGAGAGAGAGAGAGAGAGATAGAGAGAGAGAGAGAGAGAGAGAGAGAGAAAGAGCAGCACTGCCCATCAGGCACAGTACTGCACAGGCAGGGGCATTGAGCTTTGGGTACAGGGAGGCAAGGTGGATGCAATGCCAGTTCTAAAAACTGCAGAGCTAAAAGGAATACTAAAATAAAAAGAGAAAAGTGGAGGACAGAACATTTTAAAGTCAGAAGTCATGTTTACTAATAAAGTATAATAATGGGAGACTAAAGTGTGTCTAGTGCTTTAGGTATGAGAAAAGCACTTTATAAATAAAAGGTATTATTTCGATGATATGAAGATATAAAGAGCTGTTGATCAAAAGTGACAGTAAATACATTTACTTTATGTTAATTAAAGAGTCCTGAAGTTTCCACAAAAACATTTAGCAGCACAACTGTATTGATGATAATAAGGAATGTTTCTTGAGCATCAAATCAACATATTAAAAAGATTATGGAAAGATCATGTGACACTGAAAATTCATCTTTGCCATCACAGGAATAAATTACATTATAAAAAATATTGAAATTGAAAAAAGGTTATTTAACTTGAATAATAATAATAATAATAATAATTATTATTATTATTATTATTTGTATTTTTACTCAAATAAATGCAGCCTTGGTGAGCATAAATAGTTGCCAAATTTGCCAAATTTAGTTAGAAAAGTTCACCAGCCCAGTTTTCTCGGCAACGCTGCAGTGAAACAAATGTAAACCGTTGTGCTGTTTTTATATACATTTTTTTCAGAATTCTTTGATGCACACAGATAAAAAGTGAAAAAAAAAAAAAATTGTAAAACGATATGTCTTTACTGTCACTTTCGGTCAATTTCATATATATATATATATATATAGAATATAAGAATTATTCATTTTATAATGGTTTTCTGTAGTGAAGTTTTCTAAAATGCATGTCATACATTTTATACACAAGTCACTGTTCTTAAAATATGCTGTGCCATTTCTGAATGTGTTGCTTCCTCAGAGAATAGAAGAGTGACAAGCAGAAATAAAATTATAATTGAATGCTCATGTCTGTCACCCAGACCTAAAGCTGTAGGTCAATGCTTCCTAATCGACATTTATCAATTTTTGTCCCTCATTATGACGTCAGTGCCTGGCTATTGGCTTTTGCAGGAGTGCCTGGTGACATTTGGAAGTGCAGAGTAAACGACACTATTAGCAGACAGTCTCCACCCATTAGCCTGGCTCTGCATGGGTCATCACATCTCCATCAGAGATTGTAATGTTCTCCAGTAGCTTAACACTGTAAAAAAATCCTTAAACCAGACACTGTTGCTGTGTTTCAAAATCTAGTGTGCTGTCTATCTAGGTGGCATTTTTAGGCCTTATAAATGCACTTTAAATGCAAAAAATGTTTCAAAATGTAGTTTTCAAAACTGTGATTGCTTCTAAGACACCTCTATTTTTCACACATATCTTCCACAAAGCCAGAATGCATTGCAGATACTTTGAGGGAAATGTTTTTTTATTCAGTTCTAAAAGGTGTTAATAGAAAATCTAGTTTAGGTATGTGCTTGTTTTGCTTTAGCGCATTGTCATTATAGCAACATGCTAACCACAAATTCTACTGTTAATCAAGTATCTTTTGCATTTCAAGTAAGGAGGGCTACTTGTGTGCAGTTTGAGTGACCATGCTGATGGAAAATATTTCAAATCAGTTATACTTGAGGTTCTCTTTTGGTTAAAAGGCAGGATTCTGATATAAAAACAGCTCACTTTTGGAACAGAGCTAATTTGTTTTCTTCTTTTTTTGAATCTGTAAACCTCAGATGGAAAAGTTCTGAATAGGGCCCTGTGAAGTACAACAGCTGCTCTGACAGATATCCAGCGGTCTGAACACATTCATCTTGTTTTGCTCTGAGCTCTCTGCCCTCCCAAGGCTGTGGTATCTTCTCAGTATTACAGATCAAGTCTGCTCTTGGGCTTTGTAGTTGAGAACTAGAGGAGAGTCAGACGTGATGGAAACTGCATTTCAATTATACTGTCTTAGGAACTTGTTAAAGGGATGTTTTGGCGTTTTGTTGAGAGACTGTTGTGTGAGTGACTTGTGAATCAGTGTTAGGGTCTCTGGAAGAGAGCAAAGATAGTCAGTGTGTGATGTTACATGTCTTTGTTAATTTTTTTTTTTTGTTTGTTTTGTTTTGTTTTGTTTTTTAACAAAGACAACTTTAATTCAGAAGAGAGTTTTGGCTGAACAAGGCCTTCCTTCAGTTTCCTGTGAACACTGAAATGATGTGTGAAAGTGAAGAATAGTATTGAATATAATTTTTGGGTAACACTTTAGTCTAGGGACCAATTATCACTATTAACTACTTGCTTATTAGCATGCCTATTATTATCATATTTGCTGTTTATTAGTACTTATAAAGCACATAATTTTGCATGACCATATTCTACATCCCTAATCCTACCCAATACCTAAATTTAACAACTGCCTTACTAACTATTAATAATCTGCAAATTAGGAGTTTATTGAGGCAAAGGTCATAGTTAATGGTTTGCTAATAGCGAGAATTGGACCTTAAAATAAAGTGTGACCAATTTTTGCAAGATGATGATGATGATGATGATGATGATGATGATGATGATAATAATAATAATAATAATAATAAAGTTAAAACTGTTGAAAGGCAGAACTGTATTGATGTTCCTCAAACATTAATAATAATAATAATAATAACATTTTATTAATAATAGCATAATTACATAATTAAAAATAACATTTAATACACATCATTGTTGTTGTTGTTGTTATTGTTTGTATAAAATGTCAGAAATAAACACAAATCAATAACAGCCCATTATTATTATTATTATTATTATTATTATTATTATTGTTGTTGTTGTTGGTGTTGTTGTTGTTGTTATTGTGTGTGTGTGTGTGTGTGTGTGTGCGAGTGAGCGCGTGCATGTGTGTGTGTAAACGGTCATTAATAAATATGTTTAAACATCCTCTAGCAATCCTGACACATCCAAACAAAATGAGTGGTATCAAGGTACTTTTTGGTTTTGCGATAGTTTAGTGGATATCGTATCGTGAAACATAATTAAGATACCGTGACAGCTCTAGCCCCTGTCCTCAAGACTATACGGAGGAAGAGGGAAAGATCAAATGTTTAATAGCAAATAAGACAGAGATACATGGATGGATTAGCATTCATGTTTAATCGAGAGGAGAGGGAGGGTGGAAAGTGGCTGTCATTACAGGCCATCTTTAGTATAGCTGCTATCACCCACTGATCCTGTTTATCCCCTGCTGTCTTTCCCAAAGAGTGAAAGGCTGCTATTTACCAAGGTTAGAGGTCCGTTTTATTTAAAACAGAGCTTTTATTTATGCCAGCGCCTCTTTTCTTGTATTCAGTGACTACGAGCTCAAAGGCTTCCTATGGTTATCATGCTAGCCTCATAGTATTCATAATAACTCTGTGCTGATCAGTTACTCAGTGATGGATGATGGGAGTTGTTGGCACAGAGAAGATAGCGGCTTCTTTAGGCCATAACAATTTGTCGCCTGTCAGTTTTCCGATGCAACTGATTCATCATCACACAGGATTAAACTAGAGGCACTCAAGCGCAGACAAAAACACACATGACGGAGCATGCTAAGATCCGGTGTTATTACCCACTTTAGCACAGACACACGCATGTGCCCATTTTGAACAAGTGGGCCTACCTGCCCTGCATACTAAGATTCTCGCTGTCTGGTTGGATGAAGGACGGAGGTCTTTCTCTTGGTATCAGGGAATCTCTGTAGCATTGCAATCTGCCTCAGACTTGTTGACCAATCTTCTTAGCCCTGTATACAGATAAACAGAAGCACAGATAAATACGTATATTGTCGAGATAAACATTATGTCTTCAGGTTATCCGTTCCACGTGGTGTAACTTTAACCGTCCCGTAAGACTCTGATTTCTAAGGCTGTTCAGGGGTGGTAGATGCATGGTTTTCATAGGGTCTTGTATATCTCACCCTATCTATGTTTTGTTCTTTTGCACGTATTGTCAAAGAAGGCATGCAGAGCTATTTGAATTGCATAAATAAGTGTCTTTTTTGGTGTACGGTTCTTAAAACAATTTAAAATAGCACTAAATGTCAGCTAATGCCACTGAAACAGCAAAGTCTGTTGAAACAGTTTTTACAGAGTTTGCAAGGCAGAACTGATTTGATGTTCCTCAGACTTTTTTTTCCCTGCAATTTCATGCAATTAATTCAGCTCAAACTGTTTAACATGCAGACTCTATTCCAACTATCTTTTGCAGACAACTTCAGCCTTAGGTGTGATGTAGTTATTTTTGTTTTTTATGAAATATAAAATTAAAATCTGAAAAATTCCCTTTGATGTACATTAATAGAATGTTCACCATTCAAATTTGAATCATTATTGTATTTGCATTTTGAATTTTAATTGGTCTTCTACCCTGCAATTATTTGCATAATAAATAGTACCTGGTCATATTTCGGCTTCACACTGCAAAGAAGCAGTGTTCTTTTAGTATTTTTAATATACTTATTTTTTATTCATATTTTCAAATAGCTTTTATATATTCCAGTTTAGTTTTCATTTTAGCTTAATGTTTAGCAATTTTGTAATATTATTTAGATTCGATTTATTTTTTATTTAACTTTTATTTTTTATTTATTTACACTTAATAACTGCAGTGCTTCAACTTAAACTTATTTCAGGTAGATGCCAAGGCAGTATTTCTAATTTTCATTTATTTAAAATTTTCCATCTAGTATTATATTTTATTTCATCTATATTTCAATTAACAAAAATGTTTTTATATGTTTATTTTTTTTATGCCGAACTAAAACACTTTCACTGTCTTCTGCTGCCAGAATTGGTAGTTCCTTTAGGAAATTCAAATCTAGTTCTATGTGTTACATTAGTATAATGCTGGTTCATCTTGTACAATATATTAATGAATAGGACCACTAATTAATTACTACAAGATTTGAACCCTCAACCTTTTGATTATCAGCCCAGATTTTTAACCATTAGACTCCAAAGAGATGAGTGAAATAAAACATGAGGAGTTTTGCCAACAGCACCAAAGAGGTAAATGCTAATAAATGCGCAGTCTCTCGCAGTGAAATGCTCAGTCTCCGCTGTGACACCGGCACAATTGCAAAGACGCTAGCCATGTTTCTCATTAGCACACAGCCTAGTGTAAGTCCCCGCTGAGGTGATACGATTCCTCACACAGTAATAAGCATATCTTATCTCCTGGGCGATACACATCCCAGCTCATTTTTGTTAGGAGAACTGTCCCTTCTTGCATGTTCATTTAATTCCCAATTACGGGATGTAAACCGCTTTATTCTACAGCAAATCTTCGTATAATGCAGTGCTTACCACTTAACGACACCCAAGCAAGCTCTTGGGTCGTCCTTGTTTGGGAAGCTCCTGGTAGGTTTGGAGGCTGATGATTGATCAGCGCCCTGTTTTGGGCTTTAGACTCCCTGACAAACAGTCCCGCCACTCTGCGATTCTCTCCCGACTTCAAAGATAACAAGTGTCCAGGGAAATTGAAGGACAGCGTTAGCATGTGCTAAAATGGCACTCGGTCTCTCCTGACGTGGATATGTACTGGGCGAATCAGGTGGAGCGTTGCGGCACGCATCCAAACAGTGGATCGAGGTTTTGTCTCGAAGGTCTTAGATGAGGGAACGATACGCCTCGGAGAGTTTCAACTGTTTGATTAATGCCGAGTCTGACTAAGTTCGTGTTAGGTTTTTCTTGTTTTCCCTTGTCCTCGCTCCCTGGTTCCACTAAGTGCGTTTCTTATTGTCATAATGAGTTATTGCGGAGTGAGAAGGAACGGGAAGAGAGAGAGATCAGGGATAAATGGTGGCTGTGCAGCGCGTGAGGCTGCAGAAGTAGGTTAAAGTGCCTGGGCTGAAAATAGACATGACTCCTATTTGCTGAGGAGCTTCACTCTGCCCTAGGGTGTGCTGGGATAGACGGCCTGTAATTCCCTATGTAATTTGCGTGCCGTCTATGGCTCTCAGAGCCAATGGGAGCTGTGGTATATGCTTTTTTAGGACAAGTCTTATGGTACGGCCGCTTAGGGCTGAAGGCCCGTAAATGGGAACAGGTTCCACCTCAGCATGTTCTCTGTGGACATGGCAGATGATCATATAACCTCTCAATGGGCGACATTTGTGATTAAATCTCACCCCATATCACCAGAATGATGGAGTCAGATTGAAAGTGAGCATTTGAGAGACAAGTAGGACCAGTTTAGAGTTAAAAAGATGTGTATGTGACTCAGATGGGAGAAGGAGGTTGATTTCTTGTGTGTGAGTATCATGGAGAAGCGTTCGTTTGGAGTTTAGTGCTTTTAGTAAATGATCTGATTGAACTATTAATGTATTTAAATGTGACATGTTGTGATGTGATAAAACTCAAGCAAAATGAAATGAACAAAGCAAGCAGCCTAGCGTCTTGTATGCTTGCAGTTGATAAATAGTCCAGCCACTTTATTTTCTCTGTTTGTCTGAAATGAAATTAAAGGATACGTTTTATTTTGATGGTCTCCTTTAGGCATTCTGTTGCATTTGCAACTACATGTTGACTAACTCTAATTAGATTATTAGTAGCGCATTAGTAGACTGTTATATTAGGGTTAGTAGAATCAGTTGACATTATACTTTCTTATAGTCAGTAGAATGTGTGTTGGAGGACCATAAAAATAATGTGTTAACTCAAATGATTTTATTATAAATATTGTGTTTTATTTTTAATTTTGTTTGATATAGTTAAAAATATATATATATTTTCAGCTTGCAATGTCTCTGCTCTCTAACCTGCTAATATAAATCATATTTTGTTTCTAACCTAATGTATACACTACTGTTCAAAACTTTGGGGTCAATAAGATTTGTTGTTGTTGTTGTTATTGTTTTTGAAAGATGTCTCGTATGCTCACAAATGCTGCATTATTTAATCAAAAAGACAGTAAAAACCGTAATATTGTGAAATATATATATTTTTTTATTAACTTTGTTAAAAGTTATAAATGTTATTCCTGTGATGGCAAAGCTGAATTTTCATCAGCATATCTCCAGTTTTCAGTGTCACATGATCCTTCAGAAATCATTCTAATATTCTGATTTGGTGCTCAAGAAACATTTCTTATTATCAATGGTGAAAACATTTGTGCTGCTGAATATTTTTGTGGCATTTTTTCAAGATTCTTTGATGAATATAAAGTTCAAAAGCAAAGCATTTATTTAAAATAAAATTATTTTGTAACATTATAAATCTAGTGTCATGCAGTGGCATACAGCCATTAACAAAATCAGCCAGCTCTGAGATGAATCACAGCGATACAAACTTTGATTTGACGCATACAAATCAAAATGTGAAAATTGACTCATTGGAGGGAATGAACTGTGCATCCCATGAATCCTTGGGAATTACATAATCTCATGAAAAACATGAAAATATTGATTTTGAGTATAAAATTATATATTTGAACTTGATTGCAAAATATATTAATATTTATGAATATATAAACAGTTTGAGAGTGTAGGGAGTTAATTCATTTTTACTGGGATTTTGGCTATAAAACATGTTTAAAAAAAAAAACAGTTATTCTAGAGTATAATAATTTTTCACACTATTCCGTTTTTTTTTTTCTGTATTTTGATAAAAAAAGTATATATTTTTAAAAAATCTTAACAAACCCCGAATTTTTGAATGGTAGTTTACCATACAACAAAAACTTTTGTGCCTTCTCTGTAGAGAGAATGAATGTGATTTTTCTTTCAACACCCAGCTGTTGTGCTCTATTCTCACAGAGGCTGATATTCTGTACATACACCCCAAGCACTTCAGTGTTTTCAGTTTCACATTAGGAGCAATCCTCCCATCTACTCTGCCAATGGCATTTCTGTGAGAAAGACAACATCTCTAGTCATTTTTCAGGCTGCTGGCTTACTAAAATGGTTAAAATTGCCAAACTGAAGCCGGCAGAGGCATAATGTTGGCAATTAATATGCCATGGACAATAGGCTAAGCAAAAGATGAGCGTGAAGGTTGGCAGCATCTCTCCCAATGCCACCTGTTACACCTGCACCTGCCAGTTTCAGTAAAAACACTGCTGCTATACCTCCACCCGCTCTGAGCTCTCTCCCACTCTCTAAGCTGTTTTATCGCCTCCTTTTCCCTTGTCTACCTTTCCTTTGCCCACAAACACTCACACAGGTTTACAGAGAACAGATGTGCACACATTGATACGCACAGTATGCGCTGTTGGAAGGCCAAAGCCACAAGCTTTAGGAATATTTGTTCACAAAGGCTGTTTAGTCATAAACGCTTTGTGCGGAAGCCTGACCGGTCCACACCTGGAGGCCAATTGAGCTGTAAGTGCATGAATGAGGACTTCATATTCAAGCCAATTTACAGCTTGTTCTAAACAGCTGCAAGCTTTATAAACGCAAACCTGTGGCCATTTCACAGGCTCTCCTAAAGAACATTCGATGTTATTTATTTCAGTCTCCGCCAAGGCTTTTTAAATCCATAATGTCAAGTGTTTTAGTCACAGAGAAGAGCTGATTCTAGTAAGGCCTGACTGGAAATCTAAAGATTTGTGTTTTTAATGGTGTAACACAGTTCGTAGTTCGGGAAGAAGGAGGCGGCAACCGGCGAACATGTAAACAAAACTTTAATAATAAAGTAAACACAAAATAGCGCCACAGCCCCTCGCGAACGACTGTCACGCACAAACAGAACCAAAACACTAAATAAAGTCCAGGCCTGGTCCTCTCTCGTCTTTTACTGTCGTAGCTCCTCCTTTTATCCTTCCGGAGCTCCTCCGTGGGACTCAAGACCAGTGAGTGGTGCAGGTTTCGCTCATTATCAATTACTCCACCGGCCTCGCTCCGTTCCCACGGCTCTCGGCCCCGCCCCCACTTGTCACAAATGGTAAGGCTACATAAAGAGAGGCTTTTGAATATAGAAACAGACCTGTGGAGTCTCATGGCACTGGAGAGAAATAGATTGTTGCATGTCGACCCACACCGGTCATTTCACCAATATTTATGACTGCCTTTGACATTATAGTGGCTATTGAACCATATACAGTGGGGTCTGAATATCTATGGTGTTACATTTTTGGTCACTAATCTAAAACGCAAATTTATGACACTGAGCATGTGATTTGAGGTGAATTGTCAGATACTTGTAGTACATTGAAACACAAGATGCTCTTCAGAAACAAATAACATTTTAAATTAAACTTTTCACACAAAATATTTGTAAAGCTGGTAATTATTAACTTTTTTGACAAAATATTTGTTTCAAATCAGCTTTATAGAAAATCATGATGGTAATGTTTGTAATATCACTTCATGCTTATGCCTTATCATCGCATTTAGCAGATTACAGATATATGATAATATAGTTTACATTTTGTGATGATACAAGCAATCAAGCACTTAAGGTTTGCTATATAGTACATACATCTTTATGCTGGCGTACTATATATGTACTGTGTATATGCGGATGAAGTTGGACATCCAACTTTGTTTACATTGCTGCAAAAATGTTTATCACACAGCTCTATATATGAAGAGATTTGATATATAATGTGATACATATTGCTTTACGTGAGTATAGTGTATATATGCAGGTAAAGTAGGTCATACTATATGTACATACATTTTTTTTTAGTAAATATCACTGGACTAAAATATAGTCTAGATTCTGTAATCAAGCAGTTTATATTTACTATATAGTACACACAGCTTTCTGTGAGTGTACTTTATGTATCCGGTTAAAGGGATAGTTTACCCAAAAATGAAAATTCCCCCATGATTTACTCACCCTCAAGCCATCCTATAGGTGTATGAAACTTTCTTTTTTCAGACGAATACAATCGGAGTTATAATAAAAACTGCCCTGGCTCTTCGAAGCTTTATTTTTGGGTGAACTATCCCTTCAGGGTTGGATACATTTTTATTTTATTATTATTATTTTTTAAACATTTGTTTACTTTTTAATTTTCATTTTATTAGTAAACTGTGAAGCATTTTCACTAGTGATCTCAGACTTTTGAGCCGCACTATATGTATAGGATTTATACTGTCTAGTTTGAAAGGATTATCGTCGTGGCCTGTGCTTGACTCCATTTGTGAGAGTCCTTCTGTTCAGCATGAAGTGTGTGAAGAATTAGATGAACATACTGACAGAGAGGGTTAAGCCTTTAGCTGGACATCACATATTGCTAGATTCTGTCTCAACAAGCCCTAGCTGACCCCTAATACAACTGAAGCTGTGCAGCTTGATGGATCACACAGATTGAAAGGTGGCATATGTCTCATGTTAAGCTTCTGGTTTTCTGATTTTGTTGTCCTTCCAACATGGAATCTCAATAACAGCATTTCTACAGGATTTTTATTTGACATCATGTATGCGATCTATATTCTGCTCCAATCAGATCAGTAAGTTCACTCTAAAATGAAAATTCTGTCATCATTGACTCACCCTCTTGAGGTTACAAAATGTTGCTAACCATTCAGTTTTGGTTACCATTGACTTTCATTGTATGGGAAAAACTCAAAATATCTTTGTTTATGTTCCACAGAAAGATAGTCAGTAATTTAGGTTTGGAACAACGTGAGCAAATGATGACAGAATGTTCATTTTTAAATGAACTGTGCCTTTAACAGCTATGACAGAACCTACCCTGATGCTGTGTCCCTGATTGCAGGAGACTTTAATCATGCCAACCTGCAGACAGTTCTTCAGAAATATTACCAGCATGCCTCCCGCCCCGTAAGAACGCTCTTGATTACTGCCACACCACTATCACAGCTGACTGCCAGACAGATCATCTGCCTGTGCTTCCTATTCCAAGAACCTGAAGAGGAAGAATGTATCCACAGCAACACTGGATGCAGGAGCAGATGAAGTGGTGTGAGTCAGTGAACTACACTTGTTAGTGATTCAATTAAGATACTATTTTTCTGTTTGTTT
This sequence comes from Sinocyclocheilus anshuiensis, assembly GCF_001515605.1. Classification (NCBI taxonomy): domain Eukaryota; kingdom Metazoa; phylum Chordata; class Actinopteri; order Cypriniformes; family Cyprinidae; genus Sinocyclocheilus; species Sinocyclocheilus anshuiensis. Next base: position 2,389,968 of record NW_015537969.1, read on the forward strand.
TATCTTAATCATCTTGAAGAATGTACTTAAAAAGCTGCTTTATTGAGTCGCTGTTCAGTATGGAAGCTTATTTCCACCATGGAATAAAAATATTAAAACTTTTCGCACAGTTGTGATTTTATACCTTACAATTCGCAGTTACAAGTTATAAGTATTTACATCTCGCAATTCTGACTTCTTTTCCTCTGTATTTTGAGTTTATATCACCAATACTGCTTTTTTCCCCTCAGAATTCTCAGTCTACATCTCACAATTTTTTTTCTCAGAATTATTTTTTTCTGCCACAGAAAAAGTTGCAACTATCTTTTTTATATTTGTATTCTGCAGTGAAAATTAGCTTCCATAGTTCTGTGTAATAAATGAAATAATTAGTTTTTACGATGATAACAACTGAGTTTAATTGACAGTCAGTGCATTGTGAGTCACACCAATACACTTTCATGCCAGAGATGAACATTAGTCACCAGTAGTCTTTTAAAATTGGTAGGCCGACACAGAATCTGTGCCTGCTAAATAAGCTTTACAAATTTCCACAGAACAAAAAAAAAAAAAATAGTTTAACTATAAATTCCCGGTGTCCTGATTAAAACATATTCTGAAGCGATTAGTTGCCCTAACTTGCCAACTAAATCACTTGTTGCCCATTCAGATCAAGAAAAGACATTTTGTGAACTAACATTAAGAGCTATGAAAGTACCTACCCTGATGTTGTGCCCCTGAATGCGGAAGACTTTAATCATGCCAACCAGCAGATGGTAGAAAGCTCTACAGATTTCCACAGAATTATTATTATCTCCCAAAAGCAGCACATAAAATAAAAAAAAGAAGTGTGGATTTACTTTTTGGCATTGACATGACCTTCAGGAGTAGTCTATCAGGAGTAGTAAGAAACATAAAAAATGAACACAATTTTCCTAATCTTTGTGTACCACAGTTTGTGGCATAGTCACAAAAACGGACAAATGAAAGCAGTAGGGATTTCTCACTACTCTATGATTCTGATATGTTTCTAGTTGCAAAGAAAAATACTGTGACCTGTATAATGATTACAGACTGATCCACCATAATGATGTGCTGTGAAGAGCTGGTGATGGGGCGCATTAACACGATGCAGTCTGAGTGATTAGACCCCCTGTAGTTCATATAACAATATAATAAGTCCAGTGAAAAGCAATTTCTTGGGATCTTCATGCTGCACTGACTCAACAGGAAGGCACTATTGTCAACATTTTCTTTGTTCTTTATTGATTACAGCACCACATTTAACACCATCATTCCTTCCAGACTGGAGAGAAAGCTGAATGACATTGATATTTTATTTTATTTCGTGTATTTTAGACTTCTTTGCATTTGCATGGTGCACTATAACATTAAATTGAACCCTGAACTGAACATTTATCTCAGTGGTAATATGAGGTTGCACAGATCTACCCATAATTATTGGTGGTAGGACTGAGTAGGAGGGTTAATCCAGAAACATGAGGCATGTGTTCATCCGTAGTAACCCTTCTCTCGGCAGAGATGCCTAATAAGCTGGAGCAAAGGGGTCGCAAGTGTTAAAGGGCTGATGGGGATAGAATGCCCACTTTAAGAAGAGAATCCAGCTTTGACCTGATGGGAAGGAGAGAAAATGAACCCAGGAGTATAAAAGAAGATAGGGTAGCATGAGGCTATTCAGAAAGAAGACCCTTGGCCTTTAGCTTTAACCTGAACAGAATGTAATCCTCTCCCTACTGCCCCTCTGTATTTTTTCCCCCTGCACTTTTTATCCTTCACCCAACCTGCAGCTGAATGTCAAGTGTTTACAGTGTCTTATTTCTCTCTCTGCAGTTCTGTATGAGGGGCCGTACAAGCCATAATTCATTCTGGCACTCTCACACACTTACATTCTCCTTTCACATACATATATTCTTGCTTTCACACACTTTCATTCTCCTTTCACATGCATATATTTTTGCTTTCACACACTTACATTCTCCTTTCACATGCATACATTTCTACTCTCACACACACATACATTCTCCTTTCACATACATATATTATATATATATAGAATGTATGTATGTCTGAAGAAAATATGTGTATGTACGAGAAGAATGTATGTATGTGTGAGAGAGAGTATAGCGGAAACGGAAGGAGTATAGTGGAAATGGAAGGCGTATAATGGAAACGGAAGGCAGGTCAGACGCGATCAGGGTCACCGGGACAGGTCATGATCAGCATGGCTGACGTAGATGAGGCGGCCGCATAAGTATTTCAGCAAGCTATTTGGATTAAAAAAAAAATAATAATCATCGTGAAAAGGTTACATGGTCTCGTCCCTTGAGCGAGTTGTGATTGAGGACGCGGGCTCAGCCTCAGTCGAGTTGCCAGATACACGCATTATAAGCGTCTATGGATTTTTTTTTTCCCGGGGTGTCTATTTACACTAAGTGTAAATAGCCTGCCTTGTTGATAGAGGCTATTTACAGTAGCTCCACCCGTAGTAGATGGTAAAGCGCGCACCGTAGTCTTTTTGACGTGATCGACCCGGGTTCGAATCCGCCTTTTACCTAACTTTTTTTCTTCCTTTTCAAATCTCATATCACATCAGAAACGCATTTATTTTCAATAAAAATGAAGGAAACAATCCCTCATAGTTCTGACATACATTCCTGCACACACACACACACACACACACACACACACACATACATACACACTAGCATTTAAAATTTAGGGTCAGTAGCTTTTTCCTGTTTTTTCTTTTTTCTTTTCTTTTTTTTAGTCTTCTGATTACAGAGGCTGTTTTTTTAAATACGGAAAAAAACTGTTTAAAATTATGTTTTATTTTATTTTATTTTGTGATGGCAAAGTAGAATTTTCAGTCTTCAGTGTCATATGGTCCTTTAGAAATCTTTGTAATATGCTTATTTGGTGCTATATTTCTTCTTATTATCAATGTTGAAACTATTGTGCTGCCTAATGTTTTTGTGGAAACTTTTTTTTTTTATCAAGATTATTTGATGAACAATGCTCAGCATCTAATATCTGAACTCTAATATCATCTAAATATTTTGTGTCAACTGACACTTTTGAACAATTAAATGCCTCCTTGTTAAATAAAAGCATTAATTTTCTTACTTTTGAACTTTTAAACAATAGTGTATATATTAATTAGTGTATATTATAATATTTACTCTTTTGCAGTGTCACACTTTTATCCAAAATAATTTTACTGAAAATCATGCTGTGTAAAGCTTGTCCCAGTTAGCAGCTTTAACCAAGTGAAGTGGAGCATAACATTTATACATTTTATATTCTGCATAATTATTTGCTTTGAAACTGTACCAGTTCCAATGTTTTATGTTCATTTATTAATTCATCTGGTAAGTAGCCATGTTATTAGCAGGATAACATAATGTCACCAGGTCATTATCACAAAATAAACCCCTTCAGGCTGATTCGAGGCCATCCTGTTATCCTTCAGGTTTATTTTGCATTAATGACCAACTGACTGTATCTTATCCCATACATTTACCATAAACATCTCACAATAATCTTCCTTCTCTCCATTGAATCTTTCCAGGGTATGGGGCCCTCCAGTATGCCGTCTGTGCCCCTCATGGTGGGCTGTGGCATATCCTGTACGGCTTTACTCATTCTGCTGCTCATCTACGCTGCCTTTTGGAGGTGAGTTCAACAAAAACCCTGACCCACAGCCAGCAACACAACACAGACCTACAGAGGACCCCTTTTGAATGTAGCTTCCAGGTTCTGCTGTCCTCTGCTGATAATAGGATATTATGTGCTATTTTTGCACTATTCCCCTTGTTTACTTCCCAGTGCTCTCACAGGTACACTTACAGTCTAAAAGATTCATTTTTCAGTCTGTAGCTTCCCACATAGGGTTGCCCCTGCTGGGATAGAGCAGCTGGCATGGGGTAGATCTAGAGTGGGCCAAAACTGCAATTAACAATAATTGGGAACAAATGAGGGATGGCGGGATCCGCCTGTGGCAGGACAGGATTATGTGGAGAGTGCTAGTGAAGGCTAGCATGGTTGCTAACAGCTCTGTGTGGCAGATGGCCCAGGACAGTCACATGATCAGCTAACACCGTGTCCAGAAAAGAGCCAACATGCTGTCAAGTGCTTAGTCAAGTATTTATCTCCTCAGAAGAATGACTCTAATTTTTCCCTGATTTTTTTTGTTTATATATTATAAATAAAATAATAATAATAATAATAATTATATATATATATATATATATATATATATATATATATCTCACATGCTT
>NW_015537969.1:2394547-2410416 GCF_001515605.1 Sinocyclocheilus anshuiensis
TATATATATATATATATGTCACATGATCCTTCAGAAATCATTCTAATATGCTGTTTTGGTGCTCATTTTTAAGGGTGCTAGAGCTGGTTTAAATGTCTCGATATACTATGATTTTGACCCTTATCCCATAATTCCTGAGTAGCAGGTGGGAAGGTATTTCCTCTATCCAAGATTAGTGCACTTGCCACATCAGAGAGCTTATCACGGGCCTGCCCTATCACTCAGACCATTGATCCAGGCGACGCTGTCATTGTCCTCTTGAGCAGATCTGGCCAGAGCTCAAATAGTGGATGAGGACATTTTACTCTTGCTTGCGTGCAAGAAGCTGTTTTGGAGTTCATGTGTAGGTCATCTGGGATGCCGCTCTAGTGTTCAATGAAGTGAAAAAAATGATAAATGGATTTTGATAAATGGATCCCACACATTTTATGTCATAAACCTGTATATCAAGCTTTTGTAAAGATAATAATTGCATAATAGCAACACAAAGTTGCTGTTAAAGTTGTCAGCATGTGATTTTCTTGTCTTGTCTTGTTCTTAGGTACATTCGTTCAGAGAGGTCCATCATCTTGGTGAACTTCTGCCTGTCCATACTGGCCTCCAATGTGCTGATACTGGTGGGACAGTCCCAAACTCTCAGTAAGGTGAGTATGTGTGCACATTTGTGTTTATCTGATGTATATGAGAGAAAGAGTTGAGAAAGAACAACCTTTAGGTTCCCATCTTGATGCCTTCATGTTTGGCTACAATTTGAAGATTATTTTGGGGAAGTAAATGTTCTTCTGGCATGGTCTACATGAAATTAGTTGATTTAAATATACAGTTGAAACCAGAAGTTTACATACACCTTGCAGAATCTGCAAAATTTTAATTATCATACAAGTCATACAAAATGCATGTTATGTTTATTTAGTACTGACCTGAATAAGACAATTCACTTAAAAGATGTTAACATATAGTCCACAAGAGAAAATACATCAAGTATAATTGTACATCCTCATAATTGTATGTAGCTGCTATTTATTTATTATATAAAGTGATTTAATATATAATGTCATAAGGTGAGTTTTAATTATTATTATTACTATTATTTAGTTATATAAACTTATTAAATTAAATTTTATTATGTTTTAATTCTACATAATTTGAAATTACAATTCTAAATCTGCTAAATATGCTACCTTCATAAAAATTCAGTTCAAATAAAAACATTAAATAGGGTTACACTTTATTTTAAGGTGTCCTTGTTCCAGTGTAATTATACTTTTAAGTACAGAGTAATGTTAGTTAACAACTTGCACTTACTAAAGGATTAGAGTGTGTGCACATTTGTATTTCTCTCATGTGTATGACAGAAAGAGATGAGAAAGAACAACCTTTAGGTTCCCATCTTGCTGTCTTCATGTTTGGCTCCAATTTGAATATATTAGAGTATTCTGGGGAATTATATGTCCTTCCAGCATGATCTACATGACATTAACTTATTAAACTATAAATAACTCATTAAACTAAATAATATTATTTTTGTGTTCCTGGAAGTTGCCCCTATGTAGTTGTTTTTGTTAATAATATTTGTGAAAAATATTTGTGAATATTGAAGAAAAAATAAAACTTTTAATATATGTTACACTTTATTTTAAGGTGTCCTTGTTCCAGTGTAATTATACTTTTAAGTACTGAGTAATATTAATTAACTACATGTACTTACAAATGGTTAGGGTTAGGATTCAGGTTTGGTTTAGGGTTACTTGCATGTAATTATGCATAATTTATTGTTATTATAATAGTAAATACATGTAACGTGTAACGAGGGCACCGTAAAAAAAAAAAAGTGTTACCTTAAATTTGAATGCAAAATACATTCAATTTAAAATTGAGTTCTGAATGGCACTTAACCTTGGATCCCAGACTCCCTAGAGATAGTAGTCTGTCTGTGGTACAGGTAACTGGTGTTTGTTCTCTTTCCAGCCTGTCATGACATTATGTAAGTGGCCACGATAGAATTTGAGAAAGTCAGGCAGGCGCGTGTAGCAGACAGACGCGTGGAAGGCGCTAGAGGGTCAGCTTTGTGTCAGCCGTGACAGTCTCACTGAGAGAGCGTAAGATAGACTACAGAGGCACCTGAGAAATAAGAGCTGCCATTCAAACCCAACCTGTCGCTCTGAGCTACAAAGAAAACTGCTCGGAGGACCCCTTCCCCCTCGATCCAGACTTAATATTTCACTAAATTCTCATATTCGGCATTAGTTTAAGAAAGTACAGATAAGCCTAATTTCGGAAACCATGAATGGTGTGAAATCCTTCTCATTTCCTGGGTCATTTGCTGAGCGGGCCGGTGTTTAGCACTAGAATGTGCACCTCATTATTGTATAAAACCTCAGCGAGATACTCTGCTTACCACTTCTCATTTGCGTTCGCCGCTTACTTAAATCATACTTTTCTTTAATTCCAGCCTGCTATTTTGCCTTAGAAACTATTCAACCTGTAACTAACCCATTTTCACTTTTTAAGTAGCGTCTATGAAGAAAAAAGCCTAGACAGAATGCGTCGTTAGAGCTCATTTTCGCACCACAGTGGAACCGAGTCAGTTTCTCTCCAAATGGACTTTCGTTAATGTCCGCGGCTCGTTCCCACTTCTCCTACTCAATCACTTCATCTCTCTCTCTCTTGGCTTCGATAATGAACAGCTGAGAGCCATTTGCACCTCTTCTTGCTTCCTGTGCTTTCTCTCGCATCTTTTTCATCATTTCTTACTCCCTATTTCTTTCTTCTTCCCTCTTTTGTCTCTAGGGACTGTGCACTGTGACTGTTGCCTTTTTGCACTTCTTCTTTCTGGCCTCTTTCTGCTGGGTACTGACAGAAGCATGGCAGTCCTACCTGGCTGTGATTGGCAAGATGAGGTCCCGCCTCATTCGCAAGCGTTTCCTGTGCCTGGGCTGGGGTAGGACACCCACACACACACCAGAAACTAACATCAAAGGTCAAAAGCGATGTTATTGTAACGCTTCAGCTTCAGTTTTTCATCCATAGGAGTATAACATGCCAGCTCTTATCAATTCAGTCACATCAGATTGTCTGCAATGTCAGTTTGCTTCAGTGGAGCCAAATGACACACCATAAGCATGCCACAGGAGCTCAATGTTACTTCTGTATTACAAGACGTAGATGTCTGATCGTTGATAAGAAATGCATTGTGTGCATCCATCTTAACACTGGCGGGATCTGAAAGGATATTCAAGCACTTGCAGTAGCACACACGTACTTGTTTTGTTACTTATTGATCCACAATCACTTCCATTAATTCATAGATGCCCTTTGCAGATATTGTAGAATAGCATTGCCGCCCCCAGGGAAGTGGTAGATTTCTAACTAGGATGTCCAAAAAGTATTACTCATGTTACTCAAAATGTGAAATGTGGATATTGTCATAGATTGCTCTGGCTGGTCGTGTACAAGGTCAGATGGAGGTGATTGAATGGGCGACCTAAATTTGAATCCAGCTTGTGTTATTTCTTCTCCCTATTGTTTTGAGTCTTATATCTGACTGTCTAATCCGTAAAGCCAAAAGCCTATTATAAAAAAGAAAAAAAGTAAAATATGAATATGCAACACATATGGTTAAATAAATAAATAAGTAAATAACATTGTTTACTGGCTTCTTGGAATTGTCAAGAAAGTATAGTTTGAAATGATTCAAATTCAAAAAAAAAAATCAATGATTGATTGATTGATTGATTGATTGATTGATTGACTGACTGACTGACTGTCTGTGAAAAATAAATTAAATAATATTAATGGACATTGAAAATTACATAGTTTCCCAACAAAGAAAAATATAATTATTGCATTTTAATCTTTAATGTTTACCATATAAATATTTCTGTTTTCATCAAGCACTGCATATTACCCCTGCCTGCTCAATTTTATTTATTTAGTTATTTATTTATTTAAGCCCAGAATGTCATGTGACTGGGCTCTTTGTTAGAACTTACAGGATAAATAAATAAATAAATAAATAAATAACATATTTTTTATTTATGTATTTATTTGCCTACATTATTCCTTGTCTGCTGCAAGATATATCATATATTTATAAAGATTTTATATTTTTAAGATTTCTGTTTGTGTCTCAGTGTTGTTGTTTTTTATGCTGCTGGAAAAAGAAATTATTACAATATACAGCTACTTTTGAACGGTCATCCGTGAAGAAACATTATTTGGCCCACATAGTGTAGTATGGTTACGGAATCGACCAGAAGGAGCCAACTGACTATTCTAACTATCCAAACTTTGACCCCCCGCAGGTTACAGTATGCAATGATCACAGCTTGAATCCAGAGCAAACTCATGTTCCTTCATTGTGTGCTGCTTCCTCCAAAGCCGCATTTGGATCCCGTTCATCCCCTCCCTTCCCACGTCTTTCAATCCTGTTCTCTAAACCGGAGTTTTTCTAATTGCCTTTAATTTCCAGAGTTAATCAAAGCATTGTTAATTACATGAATATTTCAGAGGAGAGCTCATTATGTGTGGACGTGGCACACAGACATAGAGCGAGAAGAATGGATAGGTCTAATTAGCACATGAGTAAAGCTGGCCTCCCTGACTGTGATGGCAAACACAATAGGGATGACACCAGCAGGAGAGGCCAGGAAGCCCTCACACACACCGGGAGGAGAGGGAGGATGGGATTCTACAAAGTAAAGGTCACTGTAAACGTCAGTGTAATCAAGGACCAATAAGTACACCTTCCTCAGTCTTGAGATGGGAAACTTCATTCTGAAAAGATCTTTAGCTATGATAGTGTTTACTGCTGTATACTAAATAGTCAAATGCAATCTTTTTTATTTTTATTTTTTAAATTCCTACGGGGGAACAATTATATTCAAGAACTCATGAACATTTAATATTATATAGATTCTCGCAAAGAAAATACAATTATAAAAAATAAATGTACAAATATTATATAATTATATAATTTTATATATAATTATTAAAATATAAAAAATATATAAAATATAAATATTGAATTTTCATGACCTGATATATGAAAACGTTTTTCACAGAGTCCTGCATACTTTGCCAACTGCATGTCAAATTCATTCATTCATTATTTTTTAATAAGGTTTTGTGATTTTATTTATTTTTTATCATGGTTTCTGATTTATTTATTTTGTAACAAATATACATTTTTACAATTCCAAGACATGTCAGTATTTACAATTATTTTTTTTTTACATCTTATTTGTAAATGGGAAGCTCTGACTTTTTTCAGAATGTTTTTTATTACATTGTACTGTATGACATAAAAAAAAAAATGAAAGCAATTTGACAATGTGATATATCCAGAAACATTAAGTAATAAGATAAAGAGGTTGTATTTAAAATATCCCTTTCACTTTCTTAATTAAAATAAATTTGCTATACTGAACATGTTATTTTAAACTTTGTGCCCTTGGATTTCTGAATTGAAACATTTTAAATATATGCATTTGAAAGGTAACACCTGAAGCAAAACACAGTAATGTGCATTTAATGATATTATACCAGGGCCGGACTGGGACGCAATTTCAGGCCGGGAAATCTCACACTCATCCAGGCCATCCTATACACCAACAACAATTTCTGAAACCACAGACAACCCTATTATTTCTATGGCCATCGCATAAAAAGGTCTAAATCCTTAGTCTGGGGCCGTGGAAAATAGTTAAAGGTTCTCTCTTGAACTGCACCTTCACTTCCCTGTTTCTTTTCTTCCTTTTCTTAATTTTCCCCAATATCTCTGTCTCTCTACTGTTATGAACAGAACTGTGTCCACCTTGTTGCAAAACAACCATCTCATTGCAATTTGTTAGCACAGAATGTTGTTATTTATCTTAAAATGACTTAAATGCTCAATATTTAACAAACCTACATTATATTTCATACAAATATATTAAAACACATTTTCTAAAGTGCCTAAATGTCAAAATTAAAAAAATCCTAATATTGAACACACTATTGCATTATTAGGCAGTGATCCATATTAATATCTGTCTGCTAAATTTATTAATGTAACTTTACAATCAATAATGATGCCCTTTAGCACAGTATTCTGACTGATAATAATAATAGGGTGCTCCTGATAGCCTAACAGCAGTTTAATAGCCTACTCAACTAGGTTAATAAAGACAAAACTACAGTAGCGTATTTACTGATGAAACTGACCTGCACTTGAATCCCTGAACAGGTCAGTAATTTTGCTACATTTCACTGCTTGTTCTGGCCGTTTCCTCTCCTTCCTCGGGTCCCACGCATCGATTACTCTGTTTGAAACCGTTTGACGGAAGCGAGTAACAGACGAGCCGATTCGTATAGCGCTACCAGTCAAGACTAACCGAATTATGTTTTTTTTATCGATTTATTATCGAATGACAAAATCGGAAATGATCACTTTGGTATATTGGGAAGGCAAAGATATAAAATATTAATAATAATAATAATAATAACTAAAAAAAAAAAAACAGGGACAAATCAGCCGCCAGGCCACCGGGAATTCTCCCAGTGCTCCCGATGGCCAGTCCGGGCCTGCATTATACTGTACGTCATATAAGCTTTTTGGTAACAGCTAACATTCACAGTGTTTCTATAAGAGGGTCACAGTGCTCTCTCTGTGTACTTGCCCTGTGGAGCGCTTTTAGAGAACACAGACAGGAAAATTTACACTGCTACACTTCAGCCTCATGAAAAAAGACACATACACAGAGACCCATGGGAATTGCTCTCTGCTAAAGTAGTGTGTCTGGGGTCTGGGAGGGCACTGCGCACATGGGGAATGGTGTACCTGTACGCCATGTGCATTTGTCCATGAAAAGGGCACAAGCTACAGAAAGTCACCAATGTGAGAGGAGATTACTTCAGCTAACTTCCCCTCCAGCCTCTGGCCATTTGCCATTAATGGTTCTGAAAAAATCAAAAATTCTAGGTCGCATTTTCTGTTCATAATTTTCCTTTTAGCAGTGCTTGTCCACTGTTATTATATGTGGCGGGCAATTTTCACATGCAGGCTAAATTTATAAAATATCTTTGCTTTCACTGCATGTCAGTATTAAATTTTTATTTATTTTTTTCAGAATTTCAACTCAATATTCTTTATCAGTAAATAATTTCAATGAACTTTGCCTCCACATGTTGCATTAAAATACTAATAAGCAATTAAACAAATTTTCAATTTCAGTTTTTTTTTTTTTTTTTATCCCTTTCCTCATCATAAGCTTTATCTTGCAGGTCTTCCAGCCCTTGTGGTCGCTGTATCTGTGGGTTTTACCCGGGCCAGAGGTTACGGCACACCAAGTTAGTAAGTATCACTGATGCAGCACAGTTTCACAAAGAAAACATTTATGTTACATTAAAACATTGTTCTGGTTCTGTTTTGAGAGTTACAGTATGTCAAGTCTCAGTCAAGTCTTTGGATGTTAAAATTAATACAGAAGTACCTACAGTACATCTAAAATACATTACGATATTTATTTGTTATAGTAATTTTGTATGATCACAGAGTACTTGGTAAAATGGGTAGTTGCATTGTCTTTGTTACATTCAGAAATAATGTAAAATACTGGTAAATAAAACAAAACAACCACTATAAAAATGCATTGAATTTCCCTCACTCCAAAACAAATTATTTAAATTTATTTAAATGTGTTTAAATTTTAAACAAGAATCAAATATTTTTTAGGCTTGTCATTTATACTAAATGTTTATAATGAATGCCACTATTATTTATGTATGTATGTATGTATATATATCTGATATATATATATCAGTATAAAACAAACATAAATAACAGTGGCATTCATTATAAACATTTAGCATACATGACAAGCCTAAAAAATATTTGAAGGGAAACTGAAACTACTAGCATGTGGAAAATGCACATGTTTGACATTTATTGCAATATATATGACACATTTCATTCCGGTATATAGAGTTTCACAATTCTAAGAATGATGATTTGATATCTAATTTTTTTTTTAATCAAAATGTCCTAATTTATGTTCATGTCAAGAGACCAGTGAACAAATAATAGGTAACACTTAAGTACAGGGACCAATTCTCAGTGTTAACTAGTTGCTTATTAGAATGCCTATTATTAACATATTGGCTGTTTATTAGTATTTATAAAGCACATATTCTGCTTGACCATATTCTACATCCCTAATCTTACCCAGTATCTAAACTTAACAACTACCATATCAAATATTAATAAGCAGCAAATCAGGAGTTTTGGTAAAAGTTGAATTGGACCAAAGTGTGACGTGTTGAAGTGTGACCAAATCCAAGTCTGAAAATAGGTTTTACCAACTGATATGATGCCAGCTGTTTTCATCTTTAGAGCTGCATTTTGATGCACAGACAAATGCAAGAAGTGCGTTTTGTGAGTGTATGCTGCCTAATGTTGACCTTTTACTTTGGAAGAAATTCTTCAACAAGAATCTTGAGTCAGAGAGTCCTCAGAGAGTCCTGTTCTTCCTCTATTCCTATGGATTCCCACAAAGTGGTGGCCATTTTCTGCTGCTCTGCATATAATGGTTTCTGTCTTTACTCCACTGCTAAGCAATTGATTTAAGCCAGGGAGCTCCCTGACTAATCGGAGACAAAAGTTGAAAACAATGGTGGCCTTTGAGTGCTTTAATTGGATATGTCTGACACATGGATTCCCCTCAAACCAAAGGACACATTTTGGAAACACTGCCAAGAAGTCAGCAGCCTCAGATAACCTCACTGCCGGCCTCAGTAACAGCCTGCTTACTTCACAGGCACTCTTCTCTACAGACGTATGCATGATTGAGTGCATACGTCTATCAGTTCAGTTCAGTTCATCTTTATTAATTTCCCGAAGGCAATTTGGTTGCAGAATACAAGCATTTCACATAGACAACAAAAACACAATAGAAAAAACACAATCCATTTCCTTCCTAAAAAATTATTACCTTAAATTTAAAAACTTTACTGCTGAAGGGATAAATGAAGGGATAAATGAATGTCTAAACCGATTTGTTTTACTAATAGGGGTTCTATAACGAATGCCAGAAGGGAGAAGGTGGAACTCGTGATACATGGGGTGGGAATCATCTAACAAAATGCTCTGGGCTTTACCCAAAACCTGTCTATGATATAACTGGGCCATAGTCATCTGCTTCCTCCCGGTTATCTTACTTCCCTGGTTTACAATCCTCTCAAGACAATTCTTGTTTTTCACATTTAGAGAATTAAACCAGGACAACAATGAAACAGATAACAGTGACTCAATATGGCATATGTAGAACATGCACATCAATGTTTTGTCCACATTAAATGACCTTAGTTTCAGCAAGCAATACAATCTTTGCTTCACCCTCTTACACAAAACATCAGTATTGGGAGAAAATGACAATTTGTTATCCAAAACAGTACCCAAGTACTTTTACTGTTCAACACTCTCAATACCTACTCCATTAATGCTTGTTTGCTTATACTGAATTTCCTCCTAGAGTTAAAATCAATAATCTCCTTAGTTTTAGAAACATTAAGTTTTAAGAAAGCACTTTGACACCACCTTATAAAATCATCAACCACAGGACCATACATGGAGTCCTCCTCACTCATTAAGCTAACGATTACAGAATCATCAGCAAATTTTATAATATGCCTATTTCTATAACTACTCTTACAGTCATTTATGTACAAGATAAATAATAAAGGAGAGAGGACACATCCTTGAGGTGACCCAGTAGATGACACCAGCCATTCAGAAAAACAGTCATTTACTTTAACTCTCTGTGTTCTCTGCACAAGGAAATCTAAAATCTATCCTACGAGACTAAAATCCAACCCAAATTCATTAATGAGCTTCTCAACTAAAATATTAGTTTATTAGGCTTATCCAGATGCTGAAGTACTAAGTGTAAGAGAGTCGCTACTGCATCCGCTACCCCTCGCTTAGGCCTATATGCAAATTGTCCTTTGCATAATTACTTTCTTAACTAATTTTTCAAAACATTTGATCACTAGTGATGTAAGCGCCACAGGTCTAAAATCATCCAGTACCTGTACATTATGCTTTTTTGGCACTAGAATCATTGTAGACTGCTTCCACAGTGCAGGTACTTTTTGTTGTTGGAGGGACAGAGCAAAAATTTCATAAAATATTGGACCTAACTGCTCGGCACATTCCTTAAGTAACCTACCCCCTATATTATCAGGCCCAGGTGCCTTCCTTATTTTACACTGTTTAAAAACTGTTATCACATCGCTCACATTAAAAAAATCATACTCCCCGTTTATTCTATATTCAGTTTTTCAACCCATCGATTTCCTGTTTAAAATCATAAGCATCAAATCTTAAATAAAAATTATTAAAATCCTGTGACAAAACTGCATCTCAACTGAATCCATTCAAACTAATTATATTATTACTTTTCCTACTATCCTGACCTATATATACCACAAATTATTAATCCTCAAATAAGACATCTGCAGACACAATCTGCAAGAGCCTATGAATTTTGTCTTCAATGAGCTTTCATAACTTACCATTGATAATGGTTTCAAGACTTTTTTTCTCAATTTTACCTCAAGATCTTCCTTATAGGCTGATTTAGCCCTTTTAATTTTACACTTAATTTCTTTTTTTAGCCTAGAATGCTCAACTGTATCTCCCTCTTTAAAGGCCCTATACCTTTTTGACAGAAGACTCTTGAGTGATTTTGTGACCCATGTTTTGCTGTTTGGAAATTTCTTAAACGATTTCACAGGTATTAACATATCCTCACAAAAGGTGGGGGGAATTCCCCTTCGGTCCGTCCGCTGCGGGGCCCCCAACTGGCTGCGACCGCACCAGTTGCACCCCCCTAAGGATGGCCCTGTTCCATACACCCCTTTAAACGTAACATCGCATCTTCAGACCAGTCCTTCATCTTAATTAACTGTGCCTTTTCACGTTTCAAAACAGTTTTATATGTAGGAACAAGTAATACTGTATTGTGATCTGAAGTTCCTACAGGTGGTTTACCAAATGACTTGTAAGCTCCTTTAATCGATCCATAACACAAGTCTAAAATTTTATCCTTACGTGTTGGACAAGTTACATACTGGTTGAAGTGTCCCAGTGATTTCTCCAATGTACAATTATTAAAATCTCCCAGAATAAAACTGGGTGCATCAGGAGATACAGATTGCAGTTCATGCACCACGCGTTCAATCTCCCTTGCCGCATTGTCCTTGTTTGCTCGGGGATGAATATAAACAACCGTGACAAACAGCTGAGGAAACTCGCGAGGCAAGTACTGAGGTCTTAATGCCACCGTCAGCAACTCAATATCTTTCGTGCACACTCTCTCCTTAACAGACACTGATTTGCACCAGTTCTCTCTAATATACAGACATACCCCACCTCCTTGCACTTTACCGGTTTCCCTCGCATCCCGGTCCATATGAACAGGTACTCCAAAGTCATCCAGTCGTAAACCGCCAAAGTCGTAAATTTGAAGAGACTTAATATGCACTCCTCGGTGTAAAAAAAATGGTAAAATGATAATCAACTGTGGTCAAAGGATATATTTAAAAAAAAAAAAAAATTCAGTTCAGAAATTGTTCAGCGTCTCCATGTCATTATATTGTTCTCAAGGAAGTGCTTTGAGACTTAGGGAACTGTGCTCACCCTGCGATTAAAGATGTCTTATGCGAGGATCCCATCACCACCACATATCTTTTTTTTTACAGTCGTAAAAAAAAAATATGAATCCGCTTCGGAAAGCCAAGTCTCTGTGAGCGCCATCAAGCAAACATTCCTGTAGTCATGCTGGAATTTCACCATAGCTTGAAGCTCATCCGATTTTTTTTTCATAGAGATTGCACTATGATCTTTTCACAGCGGACATTTCACAAGGACTTCAGAATACAAACTAAATTTAAATCTATTTGATTGCACTTGACCAGA
The DNA here is from genome assembly GCF_001515605.1 of Sinocyclocheilus anshuiensis. Classification (NCBI taxonomy): domain Eukaryota; kingdom Metazoa; phylum Chordata; class Actinopteri; order Cypriniformes; family Cyprinidae; genus Sinocyclocheilus; species Sinocyclocheilus anshuiensis. The sequence continues at coordinate 2,406,504 of NW_015537969.1, forward strand.
ACATTAGCAAATATTGAAATAGCTTAATTAAAATCATGATTAATAATGCTCATCTATAAAGTATGACCTTCCAGCCTTTGTAAAGCTGCATGTTTGTGTAGAACTTTAACAGGCAATATCTTTCTGTCTTTTATTTGGTCTCTGCAATGAAAGCACTTTAACAATATGATATTTCCAGTAACCAAGTAGTAAGATGAAGAGGTTGCGTTTGAGATATCCACTTCAGTTTCTTCATTTAGGGAATAAATTTGGTTAGAATCCAAGCTGGCTTCATTTATTGCTCTTCTCCCTTTTTAATGTAATCTTTATCTGTGTGAGGAAAAAAAAAAAAGATTTTTATTAAAAAATATATTTTCAGTTACTTTCTTACCAACCCCTTTTTTTTCTGAAGCCAACAATGTCTCAAATCTCTCTTGTGATTTGCAGCGTTTATATTTCACTGTATCTCTTTTTTTCTCTCAATTTCAGTTGTTGGTTGTCTCTGGAAGGAGGGCTGCTCTATGCTTTTGTCGGCCCCGCTGCTGTCATTGTACTGGTAGGTTTCAGACTTTCTGCATTTTCATTGGCTAGACTTAACCAACATGAGCTCCACCCACTTTAATATGCATTTTAAATATATCAAGCCAGCAGTCGAAGAGAAAAATCATGAATGAGATTAGAGTTGAGGCCTGCCTCATTTCAATGTGTGTATTTTTCATCAGTGTATATCATGTTAAAATGCATGAGTGAACATGATGAGCTTATTAGCCCAAAGCAACCAAAGTGTGTGTGTATATATATATATATCGTCCACAGCCCAGGTCTCAGGTGCTGTGTGTTTTCTGTGAGGTGTTTGCGTTGTTTTTCATGGTCAGATGTGATTTGCGTTGTTTATTTCTTGGTGGTGCCGTGAAGCGGCCCACTCAAACAAACAACTGCAAATGAGATTTGGGCATCTGGAGATGCTGGCTCCCTCCTTGGAGAGGCTAATCTAATTAATGGAAAAATAATTAATCTTGCCTCTAGCAAATAGTAAAACGGAGACCTATTGTCTAAGCTAGCGCCTCGCATGATGAGAATACGAACGGCACTCGCAAACGTGTTAGACTTGGTAGGTTGGATATGCTCTCAGAGCAGACTGAACAGGCTGAGTGTTAATTTAGTGCAGGGGTTTTCAACCGGGGGTCTGTTGTGGGTCCAGACAATTATTGTTTCATCTCAAACAATTTTTGGATAACGCTTGGGTAAAACATTAGTTAATAGAATAGCTAACATGAACTAACAATGAATAATACTTTTACAGTGTTTATTTATGTATTTCATCTCAACATCAATTTTTTTTTTAAATTTAGACAAATTAATACAAATTAAGGTTAATGTATTATGAACAAAATGCACTACCATTCAAACGTTTGAGGTCAGTAAGATATACAGTTGAGGTCAAAATGTAACAAACTTTGCAGAATCTGCAAAATGTTAATTATTTAACCAAAATAAGAGAGATCATACAAAATGCGTGTTATTTTTCTTTAATACTGACCTGAATAGGATATTTCACATAAAAGACATTGCATTTATAAAAATTAACCCCATTCAAAAGTTTACATATGCTTGATTCTTAATAATGTGTTGTTATTTGAATGATCCACAGCTGTGTTTTTTGTTTGTTTGTTTTTTTAGTGATAGTTGTTCACGAGTCCTTGTTTGTCCTGAACAGTTAAACTGCCTGCTGTTCTTCAGAAAAATCCTTCAGGTCCCACAAATTCTTTGGTTTTTCAGCATTTTTGTGTAGTTTAACCCTTTCCAACAATGACTGTATGATTTTGAGATCAATCTTTTAACACTTAGGACAACTGAGGGACTCATATGCAACTATTACAGAAGGTTCAAACACTCGCTGATGTTTCAGAAGAAAACACGATGCATTAAGAGCCGGAGGGTGAAAGCATTTTGAATTTGAAGATCAGGGTAAATTTAACTTATTTTGTCTTCTGGAAAACATGTAAGTATCGTCTGTAGCCACTGAAGGGCAGTACTAAATGAAAAAAAATATATAATGTTTAGGCAAAATAAGAAAAATGTACACATCTCCATTCTGTTCAAAAGTTTACACAATGTTCAGGTAACCCCCCCATGTTCAGGTAACAACACATTACTAAGAATCAAGGGGGTGTAAACTTTTGAACGGGGTAATTTTAAATTCAACTATTATTTTCTCTTGTGGACTATATGTAAACATCTTTTATGTGAAATATCTTATTCAGGTCAGTACTAAATAAACAACACATTTTGTATGATCCCTCTTATTTTGGTAAAATAATTACAATTTTTCAGATTCTGCAAGGTGTATGTAAACTTTTGACCTCAACTGTAGATTGGTAATAATTGGAAATGTTTCTTGAGCACGAACTATTACAATGATATCTGAATGATAATGTGACACATTGTGATAATGTGAAGAATGAAGTAATTACTGCTAAAAATTCAAAATAAAATGTTTAAATATTAAAATAGAAAATGGTTATTTTAAATTGAAATACTATTTAATAATAAAGTGAAGTGAAGTGACGTGACATGTGGCCAAGTATGGTGACCCATACTCGGAATTAGTGCTCTGCATTTATCACATCCAAAGTGCACACACACAGCAGTGAACACACACACCGTGAACACACACCCGGAGCAGTGGGCAGCCATTTTTTGCTGCGGCTACGAGTCCGACTCTCTAACCATTAGGCCACGACTTCCCCCCTAATATTACTCTTTTTACTATATTTTTGATCAAATAAATGCAGCCTTGGTGAGCATAAGAGACTTTTTTCAAAAACAGAGAAATAAAATCTTACCGACCCCAAACATTTAAATGATAGAGTATGGATAAATTATTTTAGATTTAGGATATAAATAGTTGTAAATTAACATGTTCATGATATATGCATTAAATAATGTTTATACATTAAAATGTATTATAGTGTTACCAATTTTTTTCTTAAAAATCAAAATGTTAAACTACAGTATTAACTTAATATTACCTAAAGAAACATGTCAGCTCTTTGTTCCACTTAAGCTTAGCAATGTAAGCATCATAACAACATGGTACTAAATGCTATTATGGGTTTCAAATCCAGATTTCCAATTCAAAAATTTTTTTTTTTTTAATAATATGTAGCAAGGGGCCATTTATTTGAAATAGACTTCTGACCCCTACTTTAACAAAGTTGAATGCAGCTGCTGTAGTCACAGTTCATGCGTTGGTGCAGAGCAGTCAGCTGTCGCTTAACAGGAAGAGATTGTCAGTCTTGTGACCTACAATCATATGCCCTCAAGTCAAGTCAAGTCACCTTTATTTATATAGCGCTTTTAACAATACAGATTGTGTCAAAGCAATCTATCTATCTATCTATCTATCTATCTATCTATCTGTCTTTCGGTCTGTCATTCTATCTTTTATCATTGTAATGTTGCATTGTGTAGCATTCTCTCTATCATTCTATCTCGTTTTATCAATCTATCTATCTATCTATCTATCTATCTATCTATCTATCTATCTATCTATCGTTCTATCTATCATTCTATCTATCTATCTATTTATATATCGTTCTATCTATCGTTCTATCTTTCTTTCTCATTCTAGCATTCTGTCTATCCATCCATCATTCTGTTGATCTGTTGTATCTGTCTATCTATCATCTATGAGTCTATCAACCTTTAAACTTCAAAGCTTTTTAAACTTTTTTCCAGACTTTCAAAGTTAACAGACTTTTATTTTCTAGTTAAAAGTAGAGCTTTATGAATTTCAATGAATTTCAATTATATTTCATGACATTCAGATTAGAATTGCAGATGCAAAACGGTCGTATGCTCAAAAAATCAACAATCAATTCACAGACAGCAGAGACACACGGAGCCTGTGGCAAGCCATTCAGACCATCAC
>NW_015537969.1:2410451-2414836 GCF_001515605.1 Sinocyclocheilus anshuiensis
TACTGCTTTACTGTATAGGTTTTTACTGTTTTACTTCATTGTTGTATGCCTGTATTTATGTAACACCGTGGTCCTGTGAGGCACGACATTTCGTTCCACTGTATGTCCCCACATGCAGCAGAATGACAATAAAGCTCAACTTGAACTTGAACTTGAACTTGAGAATTGCAATTCTGCATCTGGTTGCTACTTAAATTCAAATAGAATTAGAGAGTTGAATTCAAATTTAAAAGGCATCCTTGATTCAGTTCTGAATGGAGCAAAACCCTGTTGCTAACAAACAACACTGCTCTCACCACAAGAATTATGATGGTTCTATTTTACAGGCTAAATAAAATCCTGACTTGAAATAACCAGCATAATCTAACATAAAAAAAAAAAAAAAACTTCTAACAAAGCAAATAACACACCCTCCATCTCTTTCCTGCAGGTGAACATGCTGATTGGGATAGTGGTCTTCAACAAGCTCATGTCTAGAGATGGCATCTCAGACAAGTCCAAAAAGCAGAGAGCAGGGTAAGTGAAGGTCAAAGTAATGGCTATATGATACCCATCTATTTCTGGATTTGCACCAAGTCACTTATTTACCACTGGCCTGTTGAAGGTTTTAAAATATCCTGTCAAGTATTTGTATGGGCGAAATAAATTACCCATGCTCTCTCTCTCTCTCTCTCTCTCTCTCTCTCTCTCTCTCTCTCTCTCTCTCACACTCTCTCACACACACACACACACACACAAACACACGACCACTAAAAGTTGAAAAACATCAGACTGAAAGCCAAGATATGACAGCTTCATTAATGGACTTGTATTGATTTGCTGGCCTGCTGACCTCAGGCTAGTCCTCTGATAGCTCTGTCATTTGCTAAGTGTATATTCATAGTTCATGTAACTGCATATACTGACAGGATCAAGGAGCCCTTGTGCTTTTAAAATGCTTGTTCTGTTTTGCCTTTGTTGGATTGGACACAAAGCAGAGTGATCCATTAAACACTTGTATTAATGAGTGGACTGCCACATCCCTTACCTCAAACAAGAGGCTAAATCGCACTGAGAGATTGAATATTCCCATTCCGCTCCATGAATCCGGTACCTGGTAACTTCAAGAGCATTCTCACAGCCCTTTGTCTTTAATTAAACTAACGCTGCATCAGAAACCCCCATTTTTAAGCAAAGATAAGAGATTTACATTGTTTAAAATGAGCTCACGGTTCAACTGCTGTCAAGCCTATTGTCATGCATGGACATGTTTTCGCTAGTTCTATACTGAAGGCATGAGAACAGCCTTAATGCTCGCAGTGCAACTGAATTAGTGCATCTAATAGCTACCAATAGCCTCTCCGCATTGAGTGTACACTGTACAAATGTCATTTAGATATGTGGCATTGCTTTGGTGGACCACCATACCGACATCTTGGCAGGAAACTGTGGGTCTTACTAATTGAATGAGGAGCTAATCAGAGATCTGAGCTAATCCAATGACTGGATATTTTTAAAATCCCTCCAGGCAAGAGTACGTTCTGCAATTTTGCCCTAAGTTATTTGTCTTTTTTCCACTTTTCTTTTCCTGTAATGTTTATGTACAAGGGAGATCAATGCATATTGGGAGCTGCAATGGCTAACTATGGATTTTTAAGATAGTGGCTTTGATATAAAAATGTCCTAGAGTTTAAATTCAATTGGACTAATTTTCATATTCACACACTCTCTCATGCTGTCTTTCACATACAGTGAATATGCTGTTGCAATAATTTTTTAGTTCAGCAAACATCACTGTTCATTGCTCATATTTACAGTAGGTTTTAGGGGTTTGCTGTCAGTCCTTAATCCCAAATATTACAATTTACAGCTTAACTCTTTATGTTTTGTGCATGAATGTTACCTCAAAATATCCAACTAATTGAGAGGGGGTGCTTTTACTTTTTAAAGCAACCTGACTACACCTGGTGGGCGATAAAATAGACCTCAAGGAGGGACCCAAGCCATATCTAGAGACCGCAGTATCAGATAATTGGTAGTGGGCCAGTAAGCAACCGCATTGCAATGCATTAAAACCACTCAGAAACCTTAGCAAGAAACCTTAATCATATTTTAAGAAACCTTAGTCATATTTTATTCACAATCCTTTATTATTGTGGTGGACATATTTCCTAAACAGTCTTATTTAGTAAATTAAATACTAAACTAAATTTAGCATCATGCTTTCTGTGTTTTAAGGCTGTGTGTGTAAATGAAACACAAGTCCACTGTTGTAATAAGCTGCTGCTTCTCTTCGTTGCTGATCCCGAGTGCCCCTTATTTCCAAATTTCTGATGTTCAGAGCACTTTCTCCAAGTCTGTGACGTGAGGCTGTCTTTTGTTTCCTTTACACTTTCAATCAGCATCTCAGAACACACACTAAATTCAAACCAAATGGGATAAAGTATATGTATGTACAGTAGTTCTGTGTATTTTTTTTTTACGATTTTGGAGCTCCATACAGTTAAGCGAGTTGAAATAACTGTCGAGTTTGAGTCAAGTGTAGGATGTCTGTTCAGTAAATCCATAAAGCACTGGACAAATGAATTCCATTTAGCCAAAAGAAAATGTATGTCTTAATTTCTAATTTCTTATTATTATCAATGTTGAAGTGCTGGGGTCTGTTCTTCATACCTCACTTAATGCATCTGAGATGATTTGACAGATCTTTTAATCCTGATAACTGATCTCTGGATAATTTGGTTCTTCAAACAAGTTAGCAGATTAGATTAAAATGTCTGGATTACGTTGTCTAAAATTACTTTCTGTTGTCATGTTCATTGAAAAGGGCAGATATATCCATACTTGAAACCATGATCAGCAATGCAGTGATTGGCTGGCGGCAAGAAAGCAACGTAATGACATCATATAATTAAGTTTCCCCTTCGGGAACTCGAGCTACGTCGGAAAATGCTAGGGGAACGCCTTCAACGATACCAAGCTCTGAATCATATGTGTAATCAGTCCAATCGATGGGCGAGACGTCAGAGGCGGGTGACGTCATGACCAGGAAGCTTTAAAAGCACGTGAGGTGCAGCCGGCGTTAGCTTTCTGTCATTCAGCAAAGCTCTCTGTGTGTGTCGGTCACGATCTATGTTCTGTGAGTCTTATTTATTGTTGTCTGTCCAAAGTTACACAAGCATTCAGCAAAAAAAAAGTATAAAGCTCCAGCAAAGAAAAAAAGATGTCTAAAGCAAAGACAAACAAGGGCGAAAGCAGATCGCGTTATTGACTGTGTGTTCCTCCCTGCCCACGCTACATCACGAGCGGGGATACACACAGTTTGTGCATGGTCTGTTTGGGAGCGGAGTACGCGGCGTCGGCTCTCGAGGGGGCCGACTGCCCGCATTGTGAGCAGTTGCCACTGTGTTTGCTTCGCTCCCGGAAGGCTCTCTTTGAGGAGGGAGCCTTCACCAGCGTTCCTCACGGTGCTGGCCCCGCTTCCGCCGAGGCGGAGCGGCAGCTGCACTCGTGGGGTTCGCAGCTGGATCTGGTGGAGGGAATGGAGACGGGCGAGTCCCTATCTTCTTCCTCACCTGCCAGATCCACTGCCCGCTCGCTGGGATCGGAAGCCCGTCCTGCGGTTTCTTCCCCCCGGAGAGCGGACTCGGCGCTTCTCATATCTTCCTCCGAGGAGGTTGTCGAGGATTCGCCCCCTCAATCCCCACAATATGAGGAGCTATTGGAGGTAGTGCGGTTACAGAGCGATGACCCGGGTAGAGTAGACGCTTGCGAGCTATCTGTCGCCCGGCGCGACATCGTCTCTGAAGGCTCCGGTCTTGCCCTCCAAGCCACTGCGAACGCTAGCAGCTCCAAACACACCAGAGACCAGTCTCGAGAGACTGGTTCCCCTAGTAGATTATTTAGCAGCGTGGAAACTACTGCCAAATGTATCTCGTTGGGTCCTGCAAACTGTAGAAAGAGGCTATTGCATTCACTTCGGCGCTCCGCCGCCACCTTTCAAAGGGGTTTTCCTCACATAATTGCTCACTGTCAAACAGGTCATGTCTCGGATCAGGTCCGAGGACTGATTTGTCACGATAGATATAAAAGATGCTTATTTCCATGTGTCCATCCTTCCCAGTCACAGGAAGTTCCTGAGGTTTACTTTCAGGGGCAAAGCTTACCAATATCGGGTCCTTCCCTTCGGCCTAGCACTCTCACCACGTACTTTCACAAAGTGTGTGGATGCTGCTCTGGCTCCTCTGCGACTCCAATGCGTCCGCATACTCAATTACATCGACGATTGGTTGATTTTAGCTCAATCAGAGCAGATGGCGGTTCGGCATCGAGATGTCGTTCTCGCTCATATGAAAGAGTTGGGGTTAAGACTAAACGCCAAGAAAAGTGTGCTTTCTCCATTACAT
>NW_015537969.1:2415262-2419190 GCF_001515605.1 Sinocyclocheilus anshuiensis
GTTGTGGAAGCTGTGGGTGTGGCCCCTGAGGGGGCACAACTCATAGCCTCTGGTCTCTCAACCGAGGTTGTTGAGACCATCCTCCAATCTAGAGCTCCCTCAACGAGGAAACTGTACGCCCTGAAGTGGAGACTCTTCACTTCATGGTGCGGAGACCGCCTGCTTGACCCAGTTAACTGCCCGATTGGTACAGTGCTGGAGTTCTTGCAGGCCCGTTTCTCCGCGGGGTTAACCCACTCCACCCTGAAGGTCTACGTGGCGGCTATAGCGGCCTACCACGCCCCTCTTGATGGTCACTCAGTGGGCAAGGACCCCCTGGTTACACGTTTCCTCCTCAGTGTGATGAGGCTGAGGCCTCAGGTACGATCTCGTATCCCTCCTTGGGACCTCGCTTTGGTGCTAGAAGCTCTCTGTAGGCCTCCCTTTGAGCCTATCGAGGAGATATCAGATCGTCTTCTTACGTTAAAGACTGCGCCCGGTCTGGCCAAAGTTTTTCTGTACCCTCGTGCGGGGTATGTCCATAAGGTCCCCTCCTCTACACCACGGCCTGTCGTACTCCAGGCTTTTTATCCTCCTCCCTTCAGGGAGCCCGACTAGCAGAGGCTTAATTGTATGTGTCCAGTGTGAGCACTGGATGCATACGTCCACAGAGCTGCACTATGTGTCCAGTGCGAGCACTGGATGCATACGTCCACAGAGCTTCCCTGTGGAGAAAGGCGGACAAACTGCTTGTGTGCTATGGTCCTCCTAAGAAAGGTCATCCTGCTTCCAAGCAAACCCTCAGCCGGTGGATAGTGAATGCCATTACTGTTGCCTATGAGTCCTCTGATCTCCCCTCACCATTGGGGGTCAAGGCTCACTCAACAAGAAGTGTGGCGGCCTCCAAGGCCTTTCTGGCAGGTGTTCCTATGCAGGATATCTGCAACGCTGCGGGATGGTCTACGCCCCACACATTCGTCAGGTTCTATGACCTAGATTTGCGAGCCACTCCAGGCCCCTCTGTTCTCTTGCCATAGCTGTGCTCTTCCACACTAGGCAGGGATTTTCAAGTCTGGCGGCATGGACATCTCGTTCCCCTAGCGTTTTCCGACGCAACTCGAGTTCCCGAAGGGGAACGTCCCAGGTTATGTATGTAACCATGGTTCCCCGAGGGAACGAGACGCTGCGTCGCAAGGCCATACTTCCGGCATCCCTACTAGAGCTTGCTTCACTCCTAAGAAACTAGCGCCGGCTGCCCTGGCGTTTTCCGATGCAGCGTCTCGTTCCCTCGGGGAACCCTGGTTATATACGTAACCTGGGACGTTCTTAATCCATAAGATCAATCTTAAGACATAACTGACTGTGTTTAAATCAATTGTGCATCATAAAATTATTTTGAGATTTGAGAAGTGGCTGCATCTCATGCGATGTATCAAAACCTCCCGCTTTAAAGCTCACCTTTCAAATTAAGGCACAACTCAGACAAACTGTATGGAATGTGTATATGACTACAATACAATTATGAGATAATTATTCCTTACTGAATAAATATCTCAATTAATAAAACTGGTTGTGTCTATTATTATGGATTACACAGATAGCTATAGATAGCATCTTAAAATTTTGGTGGAAACCATGAAAAATGTTTTTCTCCTCAGGATTCTTTGATGAATAGAAAGTTCAAAAGAACAGCATTCATGTGAAATAGAATTTTATTTACTTATTTATTTATTTTTATTATTATTTTTGTTACAATGTAGTCAATGTAAAGTCTTAATTTTGTCCTTAAAACAAGAATAATTTTCCCAGAACGTAAAACTGCATAAGAATTTTCCAAGACATCAATATTTTCTAAGAATATATCATGAATATAGGTGTAATGTGTCTTTTTCCATTTCAGTTGGGTTTAGCATAAATCTCACTTAATTTAAACATTTTTTTCACTTAAAACAAAATGGAAAAATCTCCCAATGACACAAGACAAAAATACATTTGTATTCACATATTCACACATACATAATCCATTTTTCCTGATTGGAAAAGTATTCAATGTCCTTTACATTTTTAGTGCCACTTTTACATCGCAGACTCTTATTTATAAAGCTGAGGGGGATTGTAACAGGGTTCATTAAAAACTGAACTTCCTTGTTAATAACCTGAGGGCGACCAACCTGGACGTGCTGGTCTGCTTTCTAACAATGCTTACACAAATCAGGGGGTCACGGGTGGTATCAGGTGTGTGTGTGTGTGTGTGTGTCAACAACGAGATACTATTCTTCTCTCCGCAGCAGCCTTTCTCCTGTTTTCACACACAAATATTCCTCTTAATACACACACACACTTCACTGAGCAGCTGAAGTAGGTTAGTCTTTGCAGCTCCCATCTGCCTCATCTGCTGATTGTTAATGATCTGTGGTCGCATTCTACTGTGTTTCTCTCCATTTTCTCATGTTCCTGCCATCATCGTCTCTCTCTCGCTCACACACACACGCAAGCTACTTTCACGCTGTGACATTCATTACAGATCTCACTCTGTCGTTGCTGTTGTTCATTGCTTGATGCTGTTTTCTTGGCATTATTTTAATTTTCTCTTTCTCTTTCTTTTCCCTCTCTATATTGTGTTCCCTTTCCTTATGTACGTGTTTTGTCGTCATTATTCCATTCTCAATTCCCCTACATCCTACATTCAAACCTTTTACCTTTGTGCCGTTTGTGTGTATTGGCATGAATGTGTGTGGATGGATATTTATGAGTTTGTTTTGTAAAATATATTCCTCCCTACCTCCCTGCTTCTGTGTGTCATGTCCATTTCTTTCCCGTATGAATATATATATGTGTGTGTGTGTGTGTGTGTGTGTGTGTGTGTGTGTGTGTGTGTGTGTGTGTGGGGTCCGTGATCTCCAGTACCGCCCTGTCCAGCTCTACCGCCAGCAACGCCATGTTAGTCTCATTCCATATTCTCTCTTTGTCTCTTTCTTTCTCTCTCCATTTCTTTCTTTTCTCTCTCTTTCTCTCTCTAGAGCCCAACACTGACAGTAAGAAACAGAAACTCTTCAAAGAGCCGCCCTCCTGTCTGCACACTACATCGTTTTCTTAAATCTTTGCTGAAAACTGCCCTCAAAGAAGATAATTTAAGGCATTACAGTATTGCAAATCATTAAAAACATATTGCAAAAATGGCTTTGGAAGTCGCTATATTGTTTATTTGTCAAATATAAGCGTACAGAAAGCACAATTCAGTGCAATATATGTTGTAGTCGAGTTATAAAAGTGTCCAAGACAGACTTAGGGGCCATTCACACAGAACACTGTTTTGCTTTGAACAATGTAAGACGTGGGCGGTGGAAGGGGGAAAAACACAAGGTCTCAAAATGCGTTTTTAAAAAAGTGTAACTTTTTTAAATTTGAGCGTTTTTAGGACACCGTGTCATACGCACGATGCAAACACAGTGATCAAAGATGTCTGTCTAGCATGTGTTTGCCTAGAAAAAAAGTTTCCCAGTGGAATAGAAAAACATGTTCTGTGTGAACTAGCCCTTAGGGGCCATTTATTTTTTCCTTTGTTTACATATGCCAGTGTACATCTTTGGACTTATAAAATTCTTAAAGTATTTTTGTATAATTATATAAGATATTAAGACTTGATTCTAGAAAATGTGTCTTTGATATAAGTGTTGTTGTTGTTATTATTTTTATTATTATTATTACTATTTTTTGACACACGGGCAAATTATTTTACAATTCTTGTGTTAAATATTAAAAACTGCCACTGCAGTAAGACAAAATACACTTACTAAAAGCCGTAATATCTTGTTTTATATCTTATTTCAATGATTTTAAAATACTTAAACTCTAAAATTAGGCAAAATAGTCATAACAGGATTTTTTTTAATTAATTAATTAATTTATTTATTTATTTATTTATTATTATAATTTTTTTTTTTTTTTT
>NW_015537969.1:2419220-2430990 GCF_001515605.1 Sinocyclocheilus anshuiensis
AGTGAGTTTGGAGTAAAAATATGTTATTAAATGTGGTATTTTCACATGCTTTCAGATGGAGCAGCATTTACTTTTTTACATTGAGAAGCTATGCAAACAGCTGTCATTATCGCGAACGATTTCTTCGATTTCAGAGTCGCGCAAAAAAATCGTCTGCTAATTTTTTAATTTTTTTTTTTTTTTTTTTTGCAAAAACATGGAGATGGTACATCTACCAAATTGCTCTAATGATTGGAAAACCTATGAAAAATTGATTATATTTTAATTATATTTTTATATATCATTAATAAAATTCATAAAATGGTATTATTTTAAATGTAATTTTTTTTATTCACTAAAAGGAATATATTAAATTGACAGCCATTTCAAAAACACAAATACATGCACATACACACAAACATGGAGGATTGTGCTCTTTGAAGAGGTAAAGAACCAGATTGTGGATCAAGGGCCACCTCTGATTCTTTTGGCTTTGGATAAATTGGACTCATCTCTGCTATTTGCTGGAGGGAGTCATGTTATTGAAATGATAATGAAATGAATGATATCGCTTCTCTGTTCCTCTTTCTCTTTGTCATTTTTTGTTCCTCATCTCGTCCTTGCTGTCTGCTTTTTCTGTCTCCGCTATCCGAGTATAAATATGGGGCATGTGTGTGTGGTGCCATTTAACAACGTCCATTCATTGAAATGAATGAAGAGGACTTCCTAAAGGAAGTTTGGAGGACCATGTTCGCATCATCCCATCGATTACCTCATTTTCTTCGATGTCGGCGTTAGTTAGTTCTCCACAGTTAGTTAGGGGAGGACATTGAATTTGAGTCATGCTGTTTCACATTTACCAACTCAATCTGGTCTTCCTTTTTCTGCATTGTTCTTATATGAGCATGAGAACTCATGCTGAAGATTTGCATAGAAGCAAATCTCTTTCTCTGTCTCATTGCTAATGTCCGTCTCATCGCAGTCATATGCAGGAGACTGAGTCAGTGCAGTGTGAAGATGTTAAATTGATGCCCAGCTGTGGTGAGCCCTTGCTTGGCTGAGCTCAGACGGACAGTCCTTACTGACACCTGATATTTATCTAAATAGGCTCTGCGTGATGCAGAACCAAAACACTCCGGTAGGATTAGCAACATGTTGGAAATTCATCAGGGCATGTTAGCATGAGCGCTCAGCATTATGAACAGCAATTATTTGCCTGTTTTGCAAACAAACTGAGAGTGTGTCCTAACTGGATTGACTATGTATCTGTTAATTGAAGGGAAAAATATTATTATTATTGTTGTTGTTGTTATTATTATTATTATTATTATTATTGTCTTTTGCATGATCACGTTGTCATTCCCTTATGAAAATGGTGCATTGTAAAAATTGTTTCCTGCAACAAATTATAAAAATAAAATAAATAAATACAGAAAATTAAACTTGGAAATCTGCTACATATGGAGGAAATTTAAATGCAAAATGTTTTAAAAATGTTTTTTAAAAGTGTTAACATGTTATCGTAGTATAGTAATTTAATATACTATGAATAGACTACTGAAACTTTGAATAAACTACTGAATTTGATTTTATTGATATTATGATTTTATTAATTTATAAGATACATTTAATTAATCAAAAGTTATTTTGAACTTTCTATCTGAAATAAATAAATAAACACAAAATATTAAAATTTGAAAATCTGCTACATATAATGGAAATTTAAATGCAAAATATTTTTTAAATGTTTTTATAAGTGTTGACATTTTAACTTAGTATATTAATTCAATATACTATGAATAAAATATAAAACAGCAATAAATGGACAAAATACATACATTACTGAATTTGATATCATAATATTATTATGATTTTATAAATTTATGGGATACATTTACCCCCGGTTTCACAGACACGGCTTAAGGCTAGTTGCAGATTAAAATGCATGTTTGAGCTGTCTCAACTGAAAATATCTTGCTCTGACATATAGCTTAAAAAATGTCAGTTCCATTGTTCTGTCTCAAGATGTTACACATGCAATGTTTTCTTCTAAGGCATTTTTATAAAAGCTGCGTAAATATCTTAATTTAACTATGGCCTAGTCCTGGCTTAAACTAAGCCCCGTCTGTGAAACCGGGCCTTTATTTTTCAAAAGTTATTTTGAACTCTATCTAAAATAAATAAATAAATATATATTTTTAAAAAATCTGTAGTTTGGAAATCTGCTACATATGACGGAAACTTTGGTAGCTGCAATTTTTCTTTTCTTTTTTGTAAGGGATTCTAAATTATACTCTTTCAGTACCCTTTATGTTGCATACATAAAATGTAGCAATCACTAGGTCTGTGATATCAGGTTTCTAATTACTGTGACTCTAATGACTCATTAAGTATATTGTACATTTGCGCTGTATTGACACTCAGTTAAATGCCTATGGTGCAGAGCTGGTTTCCAAACCTCATCAACACCCTCATAACTCAACTCTAATCGTGATAATATCTGATGGCTAATGATTCCAGGTGCAGTGATGTCGCCACCTTGCTGCATGGAGGATGAACTGCATTTTGCTCTGTGTCCTCTCTGCACAGGGCATCGTTATGGAGCTCTTGTGTGGTTCTCCCTCTGTTGGCACTCACGTGGATGTCAGCTGTGTTGGCCATCACAGACCGCCGATCAACCCTCTTCCAGGTGCTCTTTGCTCTCTTTGACTCAGTCCAGGGATTCGTCATCATCACTGTGCACTGTGCCATGCGCCGAGAGGTCAGTGGGCAACATCAATGATGCAGCCGGCAATGATCCAGTTATCTGTGTAGAAATTATAACAAGAGTCACAATTATAAAAGATAAAGTTATTAATAAGTCAAAGTGTTTTCCTGGGTCAGAATAGTCTTTGGTGGGTAACTTGTGTACAGGGTCACCCACAAGGAAAAAGTAGCCTGCTAACAACTTCCACAGGTAATTAGAATATGGGTGTAGAATTTATTTATTTATTTATTGAGTTACTTAGTCAGTCAGTTAGTTCGTTAGTTATTAATAATAATTTACTTATTCTTTATACTTATTCTTAGGCTTAAATGCAAAATGTTTTTTAGAGTATTAATGTAATATACTATTGTGTGTTCCATGATTTAATATTGATTATAATTTATGATTATAACTATGATTATAATTTGCAGATTGTTATTGATTTTGATATTCCGCTTGTCAACAATTCCAATGATATATACAGTGGGTACGGAAAGTATTCAGACCCCCTTCAATTTTTCACTCTTTGTTGGTACAGCAGGATGAAAAAACTAAACATAAATAGCTTTTTTTTATTTAACAATAGTTTACTGAACGAATTGCTCTTTCTTTAAATAAATTCAAGTATTATAACATTTTTCTTAGGGATAAAAATCTATCTCAGCTTCTGCTCTAAACTATAGGGAGCCCTTCTATAAGGTTACAATTAACAACAGGGCCCAAACTTAAATTCAGTTACTATTTATTTTTAACTATAATAATCAACACTCAAATTAACAAATTGTATGCAAACATGTAAATTGTTTTTAAATTATACAATTTCTATTTGTTGTTGAAATATACTAATTTACAGAGTCATAACTTGTTTCATAAAATATGTATTTAAACATATGCATTAAATAATTAAGACATCACTAACAGGTAAAGTAAATATAATGAAGTATAGTCTAATATTTCACAAAATGCTCTTCACTAGACAACTTCACATTTCTCTAGCAAATAACGAGCTGTAGACACTGATGACTTGCCTGAGGTAAATTAAATTCTACGTTACATTTTGTTTAGAAGCTGTTTAAATTACGTCTTTCCGCGGTTGAAACAATAACTGAGCGATTATGTGAGGGGTGAGATGTTCATTCATGTATATTTCACGTTAAAACTAGTAATAAAGATGAAGAGATGATCATGCTCACTCGCGCTCTCCGCGCTGCCGTTAGAACTGATGCGTTAGTATAATACAGCAATATGTCGCATCACATCAAAGAGCGTCAAAACGGCATTTATTGTCTGAATTTCCTGAAAGAATTGAACGATTTTTTCGGTACACATGTGTACCGAACCGAAAGACCCGTACCGAAAATTTTTGGTACGAATACATGTACCGTTACACCCCTAATATATACAGTTGAAGACAAAATTATTAGCCCCCTATAAAATATTTCATTATTTTTTAAATAATTCCCAAGTGCTCTTTAACAGAAATAATATTTTTTTTCAATACAGCATTTCTAAACATAATAGTTTATTTAGGAAGCTTGGAATGTTTGTAATATAAATAGAAACAAAATTATAACCAAGAATAAAAAAAAGTCTACAGGCCAAAATTATTAGCCCTCTGATGTTAATAGTCAATGGTGTATCCCTTTTGCTTGATAACAGCCTTTAGTTGTTTGTTGTAGTTCTCAACAAGTTTCAGGCATGTCTCCTGAGGAGTTGCAGCCCATTTCTCCTTAGCAAATCTCTCAAGCTCCTCCAGATTGGTTGGTCTCCTGGCATGGACTCTGGTCTTCAGTGTGCCCCACAGATTTTCGATTGGATTCAAGTCTGGGCTTTGTGCAGGCCAGTCATTCACTTTGCTCATTTGGAGGTAGTTCTACACCAGAAATGAGGTATGCTTTGAGTCACTATCATGCTGAAAGACAAAACGTCGACCCAAACCATCTTTTGTTGCAGGTTGTCTTTCAAAATCTTCTCGTAGTCTTCCATTTTCATTATTCCTTCGACCCTGACGAGATTCCCAGTTCTAAACGCACTGAAACATCCCCACAGCATTACACTCCCACTGCCATGTTTCACTCTGGAGGCAGTGTTCTTTGGGTTGAGCACCTGTCTCTTCTTACTCTGACTGCAGTGTTAATATTTTCATTGTAGACCTATAATTCATAATAGACCTGTTTTAAAATACTTTTTTTTACATTTTAATTGAGGAGTAAATAACCTAATCTTTTATTATCCTCGCCTGCACGTCAGTTATTTGGTAATTATTGCGGAGCAAATTAATTGTAATTTTAATTTATTAATAAAAGTAACTTCATAATAATAATAATAATAAAAATAAGAATGTAACAGGCCTACATTAATTGGAAATGCTAGTTCTCAACAAGTTTCAGGCATGTCTCCTGAGGAGTTGCAGCCCATTTCTCCTTAGCAAATCTCTCAAGCTCCTCCAGATTGGTTGGTCTCCTGGCATGGACTCTGGTCTTCAGTGTGCCCCACAGATTTTCGATTGGATTCAAGTCTGGGCTTTGTGCAGGCCAGTCATTCACTTTGCTCATTTGGAGGTAGTTCTACACCAGAAATGAGGTATGCTTTGAGTCACTATCATGCTGAAAGACAAAACGTCGACCCAAACCATCTTTTGTTGCAGATTGCCTGAGGTTGTCTTTCAAAATCTTCTCATAGTCTTCCGTTTTCATGATTCCTTCGACCCTGACGAGATTCCCAGTTCCAAACGCACTGAAACATCCCCACAGCATTACTGTGCTGCCATGCCATGTTTCACTCTGGAGACGTTGTTCTTTGGGTTGAGCACCTGTCCCTTCTTACTCCAAACATAGGCAGCATCTCTATGGCCAAAGAGCTCTACTTTTGTCTCATCTGACCAAAGGACATGTTTCTAGTATACATAGTTTTTCTCCAGGTTGTCCTTCAAACTTCAGTCTAGCTTGAAGGTGTCTATTCTTCAGAAGAGGAGTTTTTCTTGGTCGGCAACCTCACAGTCCATTCCTGTCCGGGCCTCTAGTGTCCGTCTTCGTTGAGATATCAATCCCAGATTTACTAAATCATTCACTAGTATCTTGGCAGTTGTTCTTGGGCCTTTAGAAACCTCTCTCAATAGTTTTCTTTACAAAGTTTATGAAATCGTTCGCTTCCTGCCTCTGTTCTCCACTGTGTGGGTCTCTTCAAACTTCTTGATAATACTTCTCACGGCTGTTCTTGACACATGAAACCGCTTTGATAAACGTGTATATGCTTCTCCTCCTTTGTGAGCATTAACAATTATTTTTCTCTAGTCTAAACTATTTTTTTTTGTCTTTGACATGATGACAGTACATATTATTTTACTAGTTGTTTTGAAAGATACTAATCTTTAGTTTACAGTGTAATTTAAAGGCTTAGAGGATTAATCAAGGTTAATTAGGCAAGTTAGGTTAGTTAGGCAAGTCATTGAACAACAGTGGTTTGTTCCGTAGCCAATCAAACAGATAACTTCTTAAGAGGGCTAATGATATTGACCTTATAGCAATTTTTTTATTATTATTTTTTAAATAATTATTGTATTCCAGATGAAAAATATAATAAGAAATACTGTTAAAATTCCCTTGCTCTGTTAAACATCACTTGGGAAATATCTGAAAAAGAACTGAAATTTCATAGGGGGGCTAATAATTTTGTCTTCAACTGTATATATATATAGAGTTTGATAAACCATGGCATAGATAACATCAGTCTTCATCACAATATTAAGTGCGTGAGCTTGGCCATAACAATATAATAAATAAAAGTTTCACTGTTATACTGCCAATCTTAGAGGACAGTCAGAGGTGTATTTAAATGGAGATTGGAGGAGGACTTTTATTTGAGTCCATTATTAAGGCGCACTTAGGAATAAAACGTGGCTTGGACCGCTGACGCAATCAATTTTTTGAAATAGCATGCACTGCTTTCACGTAATAATGGGTTGGTTTGACCGGCCATAAATAAATCAACTGATGGATCAAACTATAGTCACATTGTAGTGGGTCTGTAGCCAAGATGTGACAGTTTCAACTCTCCAGCATGTACTGAATCTTGGCTGACTTTCACGTACCAGGTAAATCAAAATATGCTGCTGGAGTTTAAGGAGGGAGAGAAAAAATCAGTTCTAAATCGCTAAGCCATATATGTTAAATCAATATCGCAAAACCGAAGGATTAGAGTAAAATAAATCCTGGTATTATTTTAGTAAATATATGAAAATCCCTGGCAAGGCTTTGATGTAATCCTTAATAGCTTTAGCAAAACAAGAGAGTGGAGTGTAGTTTGTGCACCGGATCCTTGCGCTATATGCAGTTTGATGTGCGAAGTACACTTTGAAATGGAAGAGCCAACAATGGAAAGGCAGCATTCATGATTAGCACAGGCAAATGAGTGGAGGATGTTTGTGGGAATAGTTTGTTCTCATGCATTTATGAAGATAGCGAGAGCCTAGAAGGCATGCCATCGGGTGTCATTCTGATACGTCTACAGCTTTGACTCGGCAGACAGTCATCCATAAACAAGCTCTGAGAATGAGACCGTCTCCCGCTCTGTCTTGCAAAACAGCCTAGCCTTTCTGCACATCGTAATTTTAGCTGTGGGGAGGGGAGCAGACTGATTACAGATTCTGGTCTAGGCCGGTGAATAGTGTTGCAGCATGATAACTCATGCTCAGTTGAATAGAAAGAGAAGGGATTTACTAAATAGTGCAGAGAATGTGCAGTCGATAAATAAAGTGTTCCACTTCCAACAGAATATGCTTGATGCTATTCGGAGGACGCAAGTAGATTAAAGTGTCATTTGTTCAGCGTGTAACCTTTGCAAACCATAAAGGTCGTGGCAGATCAACCACTTGGGTACAACATGTTGTAGAATTAACGTGTCTCAAATGTGCCTCCAGTGAACACTTTTGATGGGATTTTGTGTAGATCATGTCTGCGATCAAGCAAAATACATTAAAAAGAGGAATATTGTGAAATATTATGAATATTTTAAATCACTATAGTTTTCTATTTTAATATATTTTAAAATTAAAATGTAATTTAAGCTGAATTTCCAGCAGCCATTATTCCAGTCTTCAGTGTCACATGATCCTTCAGAAATCATTCTAATATGCTAATTTGGTGCAATAAAGAAATATTTCTTACAAACAGCATGTATTTGAAATATAAATATCATTATATCATATATATATTATATCATATGATAAATGTCTTTGCTATCACTTTGCCTATCACAGACTGCCCCAGTGACAAGCTGTTGTACCCCTAAATGTAAAATGTTTGCACTTTTTCGAGCAATCAGTCTGTCAATACAGCGTTTGAGCAATTTCTAAGATGTCTATTTACACCTGTATTTAGCTCTGTCCTCATGTGATTGTGGGGCCTTTGCTGTGCATCCAGACAGTCTAAGAAAATTTCGGTCATTATCTGTTATGTTCTTTGTTGGCATAAAAAAAGCTCTGATCTTCCCAATTAGGAAACACTGTGCTTTCACTTGGTCATTCCGTAGGCGTTTTGGCCATAAATCTGTATGCAAATTAGTGGCATCCCGTTGCTAAGGCTACACTGTCGTCAGGGGAAACAGCCTATCACGTTGTCTTTTTTTTTTTATTAAAGGGAGTGTCTTCCTCCCTATTGTTGTAGAGCCTGTGTGTCTGCAGTTATGTAAACTCCTCCTGCGGAAATGCAAACATGCTCACTGCAATGTTTTTCACTCAGGAATATAAACTAATATCAAAGTATTATGAGAAATCACATACAGACGCCCTCTGTAGATTACTAAAATAACTAGATTAAACCGATAGATTCTCTTGAGTATATAGAAGCTGCTAGTGTCTTTAGGATATTTGCTATCATCATTAGTTTCATGCATCAACACAGGATGGATATTCACCCCTCATTTTCTTTTTTTTTCCTAATAATGATGTAACAGTCTTAAGAATCACTAACAGTCTACATGTTATACAGTGATTGAGTATAATGATTAAAAAATCTAGAACCAAAATGACAGATAGTAAAAATATTTTAAGGATTTAATACTTATTTTAAAATGTTTTAGTCTGCATTTTAGGACACTCTCACTCTTGCTTTATCTTCTCGGATCTGTGTTGACAACATTACTGTTTTCTTTTCTTTGTATTCCCTCTGCCGGAACCCTCTTTAGTCTTGCTCTTTGACCACACAATACCTAATTTTCTGCGATTTTTCAGAAACCGAGAGAGGCTGACAACCTTAACATTAGTGATTGACACCAGCAAAGCACACGCTTGACGGACAGCTGTCGACTGTGGTTCCATTCATGTAGCACATACTAACTGTACTCACTTTAAAAATTCAGTTGCGCCTCCTGAAATTTTAAGGGGTCGCTTTTGTTATAGAATATGGTTGATGCTCTCTTTCATACCTGAGCTGTGTATGAACACAAACAGGACTGACAACCATATTCTGCTGCAGTTATGAACAGCCCTAGAAAGGCTTGAAATGATAATGTTTTGGTATTTGTTCATTTGCTTTTTTATTATTATTCCATGGATTTCGATTTAATTTAAGATCTCTGCGAGTCACCCTGGTTGTATCCCATGTCTTCCCACCTCAGGTACAGGACGCAGTGCGCTGCAGGATGGGTGGGTGCAAAGACGACAGTGAAAACTCTCCGGACTCCTGCAAGAACGGCCAGGTGCAGATCATGGTGAATAGGATTCCATTCCATCTCATCTCACATGGGACTCTCAGAGGGTCGGCTTCTCCACTTTTAAACATCACGGGCTACTGGGTGATTGTGTTTCAAATCGGATTTGTTTTGTAAATCGGAGCAGGTGACTATTCTAGAGTAGGTTGCTAGTTAAAGATCCCATCTATGTCTTGTTTCCTTTAGGAAAGTAATTTTGTGCAATTTCTAGTATTTAGATGAAAGTTATACAATCTGTGTTCAGTTAGAGACTTAAAGGGCACCTATTATGCAAAATTCACTTTTACATGTTGTTTGAACATAAACATAACATGTGTTGGCATTGTGTGTACACAACCACCCTATAATCATAAAAATCCACCCACTCCTTTTTTTAATCCCCATAAATCATAACCAGTGTCTCAAAACAAGCCGTTCACAGAATCTGTAAAATGTGACGTCACATTTTACAAGCCCCGCCTACGACCTGCTGTATTAGTAGAGACCCCACCTTGAGTGAGCGGCACACAATCCGCCATGTTTATCTTCACGTTAGAACATTTAAAGAAAACATTTTTTTCATTTTATTAAATCTATAGAAGTTTTAAGTTCAGTTTTTTATTTTATTGTTTGGGTCATATTAACAGCGTAGACAGCAGGATAGATACTGTATATTATGCTGCTGTCACTTAATACCAGTGGTGGACAGAGTACTGAAAATTTGTACTTAAGTACAAGTACTGTTACATTGCTGAAATAATACTCAATTACAAGTAAAAGTACTGGTGCCAAAACAGTACTTAAGTAAAAGTACAAAGTACTCCTCTCAAAAACTACTCAGAGTACTAGTTACTAGTTACTTTTTAGCCGGCGATATTTAATGAATTACCAAAAAATATTCATTCATATCAAATATCTATGTGGATAATAGCTACTTTGAACAAAACCCACTTTTATCTTATTGACAAAGTATGTGAATTAGTGGTCATGATACAGGAATTATTAACTTCAATACCTTGAAAAATATAAATATCAAAGTACCCGTGAACTGGAAGTTGCAACTGACTTCAGTGTTGCGTTCCAAGTGAAACGGAATATTGAATAAAGGGCGGGGTTTTATTGTGGTGCACCTCCACTCCACCTCTTGCTCATATTCACGGTTGGATAGGAGTGTTTAAGAATATCTGCTTGTTATGTCTGACATCACGCTTCACCGCTTATGGGTCCTAACGCTCTGCCAGACACCCCCCAAAAAACAACAAACTGTGCATACACACACTTATGATGTCATGTAATACTGAAAAATTATAACCCTAACCTTTATCTCCATACTGAAATCCCAGGTAGTCTGACAGTGATTCAGCTAAAATATAGTGTCTGAGACACTGTGAGCACGGAGACTGTAGTGTGCACAGCAAATTTTTAAATGCTTAGCTTAAATATGTAATATTAATTAAATAATGCTCATAAATGGCTGTCCAGATAGTATTCTCAAGTGAAATGAGTAAAGGCATGGACCCGGAAGGCATGACTTAACAAGAGGATTCTCCCCAAGCCGTCAAACTGAGGTCACCAGAACGAGAACGCCATTCCAGAGCAGAAGCCAATTTTCAGTTTTTGATTAAAGATTACGACAGCAGACAATTTTTTTTCCAGTGTATTGACTTGCACGGTTTAATTGTTCACCACAAGACTAGTAATGTGCACTAAAAAGTAAGTAGGGTCATTTTTGATTTCATGACAACTAATCATTTTCAATACCATTGGCAAAACTAACACATACTACTGTACTGCCATATAGATATTTTAATATTTTACTTTTTTTTTGCACATCCATTTTTTCAAGGCAATCATTATTTCAAGCTTTGAAATTGGTTTAATCCAAGTCTTCTAAAAAGACACATTCGCTATATATGATGAACATATTTTAATATAGGCTTTTATTTACATACATATAAATATTGATCAATTACCATTACAAAAATCTCAATCTTAAACATTTGCTCATTCTGTGTATTTGTGTCTTTAGAATAGGGTAATTTTGTTGCAAAAGCGTACAGCACAAGAAAGCTTGATTTCAACTTTGATTTCAAACTGAATTGAATTTACAAAAAAAGACAAGTTCAGTCAATAATAAAATTATAAAACAAATGACCTCAATTCAGTTGAGGTATTTCAAATATCGAAATATGAATTTTTATAAGCAGTGATTTAAGAGCCATATATGTTAGACCTATTTATTTAGATAAATGGGATAAATGGAGGCTTTGACCTGTAATGTCTGTACAATGTAGTGATGCAGTTAGACACAGACAGACTAGGATATTTATATGTACAAATCAGACAAATATCCCATTC
>NW_015537969.1:2431875-2432428 GCF_001515605.1 Sinocyclocheilus anshuiensis
TGTCTTTAAAATAGGGTAACTTTGTTGCAAAAGCTTACAGCACAAGGAAGCTTGATTTCAAACTGAATTGAATTTGCAAAAAAAGACAAGTACACATTCAGTAATAAAATTATAAAACAAATGACCTCAATTCAGTTGAGGTATTTTAAATATGACAACACTGAATTATTATAAGCAGTGATTTAAGAGCCATATACTGTATGTTAGACCTATTTATTTAGATAAATGGAACATCAGATGGCTTTGACCCTAATGTCTGTACAATGTAGTGATGCAGTTAGACACAGACAGACTAGGATATTTATATGTACAAATCAGACAAATATCCCATTCCAAAACATTTCTAGCATAAACTTACATTGTAAAGAAATTAAAGTTCCATCTTTGATTGTTGGAAAAACTTTCTGGTGCATTTCAATTACAGCTTATACAATTTTCAGTAGGATTTTCATCGGTCAGGCGTGGATCTATTCTGGATGGTTGATAACTTCTGACAAAGTTTAATCCATGAGCAAAGAGAAATAATTTCTACTTTAAAAGCACGGAGAGATCG
>NW_015537969.1:2432849-2451478 GCF_001515605.1 Sinocyclocheilus anshuiensis
ATAATTTCTACTTTAAAAGTACGGAGAGATCGCGAATGCACACAGAGTGCGCACAAGCAATGTCGGAGTGAGAGGACAGGCAGTTCATTTGTATAAGTTAGGCCTATTTGAGAGCTTGCATCCAGTTTTCTGCGCTTACATGACTGTGTTCTCATGTTACAATAAAGCGCTCTCCACATTTGCGTGGGAATGATAAAAATTATGCGGAATACCTGCAATCCTGCGCGGACATTCAGACTCTGTAATTGACAGGAGGCGGATGCGTGCCAAACTCACTGTCTGAGAGGAGAGAGAGACGCAGCTTGGAAAAGCGGCGGCTTTTCCCGGTTCAGATATCAGGGCTTTTATTGGTCCGTTTACGGTCGGATATCTTTATTAGCTACTGAAGTGCCGTCAAAGGTTTGAATATCAATTCAAATTGTGGGCGTACTCCATAACGAACTATGATTTTAAAAGTAACGAAGTAGATTATTTTGCTTAATTTGTACTTAAGTACAAGTAAAAGTACAGCTTTAAAAATATACTCAAAAAAGTACAAGTACCCGAAAAAACTACTTAATTACAGTAACGTGAGTAGTTGTAATTCGTTACCTCCACCACTGCTTAATACGCAGGTAAAATATAAATATGTGATTTCTTTCCCAGCTGTTTATCTTCATAGACATAACAGACTGTGTTTTTGTAACTTATGTGTGTTTTTAACATGAACTTGTGTGTATTTGACAAGTTTAAGTGCAATAAGACATGAAAGAGAACTTAGATTAGTACTCACATGCCGTGTGACAGCCGCTTTCTGTGCGCATGCTTCTGATGTGTGCGCTCAAAAAAAAGTTTATCAGAAGTTTAAACTGATACGGCTTTAAAACGCATGATTTCAGCTCAATAGACATGATAATCAAAACCAAAAAGATGTTTTTTTTACAGAATATCTGAGGAACGTGCTGTAAAGGCACAGCCCTATTCTGGAAAACAGGGTGGGGAGCAGCAGTTCATTTGCATTTAAAGGCACATGCATGAAAACAGTGAGTTTCTGTTTCCACTCAAAATAGGCATTTTAATAATGATATAATAAATTAGCTGTGGGGTATTTGAGCTACAACTTCACAGACACATTCTGGGGACACCTGAGACTTATATTACATATAGGCATAATAGGTGCCTTATGTAATCTGAAACATTTTGAATAGCATTGCACATATTGAATTTCTTTTTTTTTTTTTTTTTTTTGTTTTTTGAAAGGTCAACTAGTTGTGAATAAAATTACCAGTAATTATATCCAATACAAAAAAGCAATCAAGAATGTCAGTAACTTATAACCTTATGGGGTATTTTAATATAGTTTTTAAGCCCTTTACCCAGTGCCTTGCAGTGATTTCAAAGACTAGACTTGCATGTAGCCATGGCAACTACAGCAGGAACTCTCCAAGTGTGTGTGTGGATAAGATTGGATGAGAGGGATCACCGCCCCTGCAGGTCTGCTCCACCTTTCGGCTTCCTCACTTCAACTCACCCCTCACTTTTTCTCTCTCCCTACCTTTCTCTCCATTCTGCCTCTTTGCCGGCAGAGGAGCCCACACCATCCGAGCCTCTACAGTCAGGAGCAGTGCGGCTCGCTCCGATATTCACCTGGGTGCTGCCAAGGCTGCCACCAAACCTGCACCGCCCACCCTCCTCTAGCCTTGGCCAATCACAGTCATGGACATAACCATAACCACACCCACATTCTCCACCAGAACCACACTCAGACTCTAAACCACACCCACCTTCTCAATCACAACCATGCCCACAACCTCAACCACAACCATGTCCATAGTCTTAACCACACCCACACCTTGAGCCACAACCACTTGCATACGCTTAACCACAACCATGCCCATGTTCTCCACCAGAGCCAGAGCCTTGTCTTGAAGCACAATCACATGACCGTACGTCTCTGAAATGTGCTTTATTGCACGTGTTTGCTTTAGATTTAGTGCTGTCAATTTTAGAGTGTAGCTGACAGCCTAGCGTGAGCATTTTAGCCAGCTAATTAGATAAGTGGTTAGCTGTCAGCAAGTTATTTAGTGCAAAGTAACTGCTTAGATTCCATGGCTGTGCAGTAAAAGTTTTGCATAGTCACAGGTCTCTTTTCTTGTCTCATGCCCCTTTCTTTTAACTTCAACACGCAGGTATACGCATACATACCGGTTGCTCTCGCTAGGGCATGCTAAAATTGTTCCATAGAGTAATGCCCTGACTAAAGCTTTGTTTTGAACTCCTTTGAGAGTCAATTCTTTTGGCAGCAATAGCCAACGCTGCATTTCAATGAGGGCCTGGAGTTAAAAAGAGCTGCTCTAGGACGGACATTTTCGGTTTACCCTGAGGGACTCAGTTTGTGTCCACTGTACTGTACCTTTTTTTAAGAGTCCTCCCCTTTTTCATGAAAATAATATCAGCTTTGTTTGTTTGGAAAGTCAAGCCCAGCTGTGTCAGACTGCGGTATGCTAATTTATGTTCACTTTGGTTCATTGTAATTAGTGCTGGTGCCAAGGGATCTGCTATTTACTGTAGAGGTGTTGCAGATGTGTTGCACTAGACTAGTGCTTTGTCGAAACACAGCATGATGATTGCTAAAATGAACAACTTGTTTATTTTTGATGGACTCTTTAACCACCACATACTGCCTATAACAGATTAGCTCCACCCTTCATCATACATAAACTGTATGACCCAAATGTAAATGATGAAGAATTGGTCTCTATATGTTTAGTTCACTTGTGGACAGCATGCCATTTGTAACAAGCTGAAGTAATCTCTTCTATTTCCTTCATTCACTTACACAGACGGACTTTGAAAAAGATGTGGACTTAGCGTGTCAAACAGGTAAGTACTTCTGGGACCTCTTTGCTTTCTCATTCTTGCACTTTCCTCACCATTTTTTCACTTTGCCCTGGTTCTAATGCAGTTTGTTTGGTCAAATATGTTCATGTAAAGTTAACCCTGCACATCATTGTCTCCCCCTCACCTGCAGAAAGAGGACACCCATGTAAGTCTCACTCTTAAGTTAGAACATTCCTGTTTGTATGTCATTTGTGTTAGTTAGACTATAGCATTTTGTTGATTTGCATAAACTGACATACAAATGTGCATGCCTGCTTTTTGATTGTCATATCCTTATCTACTTTCGCATACTAGAGCCTTACAGGGATAGTTCACCCAAAAATGAAAATTCTGTCATTAATTACTCACCCTCATGTCGTTCCAAACCCGTAAGATATTTGTTCATCTTTGGAACACAAGTAAAGATATTTTTGATGAAAGCCGAGAGCTGTCTGACCCTGCAAAGACAGCAATGTTACTGAAATGTTCCCAGGCCCAGAAACGTAGTTAAGGACATTATTAAAATAGTCCATGTGACATCAGAAGAATGGTTGAATAAAGTTATTTTTGTTTTCTTTGCGCACAAAAAGTGTTTTCGTAGCTTTGTAAATGCTGATGTCACATGGATTATTTTAACGATGTACTTACTACCTTTCTGGGCCTTTAACGTGGTAGTTGCGTTGCTGTCTATGCAGGGTCAGAAAGCTCTTGAATTTCATCAAAAATATCTTAATGTGTGT
Organism: Sinocyclocheilus anshuiensis; assembly: GCF_001515605.1. Taxonomy (NCBI): domain Eukaryota; kingdom Metazoa; phylum Chordata; class Actinopteri; order Cypriniformes; family Cyprinidae; genus Sinocyclocheilus; species Sinocyclocheilus anshuiensis. The sequence goes on from NW_015537969.1 coordinate 2,436,449, forward strand.
TTCGAAGATGAACGATGAACGGTCTTATGGGTTTGGAATGACATGAAGGTGAGTAATGATGACATCATTTTCATTTTTGGGTGAACTATCCTTTTCATTTTAGCTTGGAATGTCAAGTTCCAAGAACCGTAATTGGCAGGTTTAGTTTTAACACTAAACCAACTTGATCATGTTACTAGTTTCACAGAAAAAGGCTGTGTTGCAGCGTTGGCATGGCAGGTTTATTAATGTCTGTACTTATCTTGGTCTGTAACCTGAACATTATAGGAATAGAAACACAAATTTGTATCAGTTTTGTGGATTATAAACTACCGTTGCTGTAATATCGACCTTATAAAATTCAAAATAAGACAAAATCAAAGGAAGGTTCCTTTTTATGTCCTTTAAGTATGTTATTTTAAATATATGCACTTGTCTTGTATTCATTTATTTTCTTTCACCTTTTGGACTGAGTTATGTTGGCTGTTAAATGTGACCTTATTAATGATGTATAAAACTGGTAGGCCATTACGGCTGATGGTTTTTCTCTTAGACAAGCTGATTTGTGCATGGCTTTCCTTCCTAACCCTACCTAATTCAAGTGAACTCCTACTGTAACACCTCTGGGGCACCAACCTTTGCAACCGTCCAACTTCTGCATGCCGAGACTCCTGGATAATAATTCACCTGCCTGAAAATGTTTGTCCTTTCCTGCCCTCACTGCCTTACTTTTACCTGCTCTTTTGAACTCTGCACTGACACACTCCATTTCCATGCATTGTAACTGAGCTCATTTTCTTTTGTCTCTTTTCCCATCATTCCCTCCACCGATCACATTATCTCTGCACCCACTCAAATCAATCTTGCTTACTCTGTCACTGCTTCAACCTCTCCCCAAAACATCTGGGCTCTGTACCTTTGGGAACTGCTTTGTAACCATCTTCCATCCCACCCCTTTCCTTTTTTGTCATGTGCTGTTTTGGCATCCAACTGCGTTATGATCTGTTTCTCTCTCGGTTCTTTGCCGCTCTGTCCATCTGTGTGATCATGTGCACTCGACCTCTGTTTCTGTCTCTTTCTTCCTCCCCACTTCTGTCTATCTGTTCTCTTTCTCTCTTCCTTTCTCCTTTCTACCTCAGTCATTTTTAAGGAGGTAAACACCTGTAACCCTGCTACCATAACTGGCACTCTATCCCGCATCTCCCTGGACGATGAGGACGACCCCAAGTTGGCAACTCATCAGGAAGGTGTTAATTTCAGCAGCCTGCCTGGGAACATCCCACCCCCTAATCTCCTGGTGCAGGTACCTCCTTTGGGTCCGCTGAATGAGCTAAGTGAGCAGCCACTAAAGAAGGACGTTAATGTGGAGCAACAAGGTCAGCATCAACGATCTGGACCCATCTACCTGTGCACGGAGAGCGGGCTGGGTTGGGCCCGACCAAACCCTTCTTCCACCCAGGATTCAGCTGGTGGTGGAGGTGGGGAAGGGGACTACATGGTGTTGCCACGTCGGACAGTCAGTCTCAAGCCCCCTCCTCCAACCCAAGATGAGGGGAAGCCCCTGAACATTACACTAGACGACCCTCCATTTCCTCCACCCCCTTCACCCATGACTCTGCATCCAGCAGAGAGTGAGGCATACCCTGCAGACTTTGCAGCTGTGGACCACATCAGCATGAACCTAAACCGCTCCTACGGCACACTCAAACAGTTGCCGGCCCACACCGGGCACACGCATTCCCACACCAACACCCACACCCTGCAGGTCAAGCAGAATCGTCCCTCTGTCCGGCAGATCCTCACCTCGGGAACAGTGGAGCGCACCAGAACCCTTCCCCGCAACCTGGGCAGCACCAACACCAGCCTCTCAGCTGGATCTTTGGAAGTAAGTAAGGGTTAAAAAAGGGGTTCATTCTTTCAGAATCATCACTGCTGAATGTCCCAGGGTATTTTGGAAACCACCTGCAGTTTGCAGTTTTGGCGTACAACCTAGGAGCACAATAGTGTTGTAAACTCCTAGCATTCTTGCCAGGAAAAGGGAACTGGGGCCCACATAGCACAGATAATCATTATGGCAGGAAAATGTCAGTTAGATCTGCACAAAAACATCACCAAGACAAAAACAAGCATGAATGCAGTGATTGCGAAACACACCAACCCAAACACAAAAAAACTGTACATTCCTAACCTAGCAACAGACAATTTCTTACTAGTTCTCTCAAAATTAAAATTGTCATCATTCACGTCATTCCCAACATGTTTGACTTTCCTCTGTGAAACACAAAAAAGGATATTTTGAAGGTTTTTTTGAAAGTCACTAGGGTCCAAAACAACACTAGACCCCATTTGCTTTCCAGAATTACATATTTTGTGGTCAGCAGAAGAACATAAGTCAGGTTTGGAATAACATCAGGGTGAATACTTTAAAGCTGTTGTTACAAGAGAGAAATACTGAGGCTGAATTATCTTATTAGTAATGTCTCCTTTCATTTCGGGGCCGGATGACGCTACATCATCTGTAGTCCCTGAGACACCATACATACTGATCATCTAGCAACTCTCTCATCAGTCTGTCACAGGAATGCATTCAAGTGTGCCTTCTATACCCAGAGTCCCCTGTCAACATGATGTTACACAACTTAGTGACTGCATCGGTGTGTGTGTGCAGTTGCTGTTCTCTCTATAATTACACTACAGCCCCACAAGGAGAAACAGCAGATGGTGAGAGAGAAACAGCCAGAAGAAGTGCCTGAGAGAGCCTGCACTCCTTCATTAACGGACACAAAACCTTCCCTCTCTATCTCCGACACATAGTTCTTGGGGCTGGGGCATGAATTTCTAACTAAAGTCAGTTGCCAAACTTAAAGTCAACATAAAATGTGTAGGTTTTTTTCAGCTCTTTTTACCAACCAAAATAGGGTATGAAACTGCAAATGATCAATGAAAAGAGGTGCTTAAGCATGGTCTCAGGAGCTCAAACTAATATAAAAACTTTTTTCTTCCATTTTAAACAGTGATTTAATGTTTCCTAGCTATAATTTTATCAAATAAATCACAAAAAAATTTATAAAATATACTAATAATAATAATACCGCAAAGGGGGTATAAGTAAGGCAGGTTAAAATATTCCATACATTAATCTTTTGTTTATAAGGCCTAGTTAGTTTGGGACCAAATGCTAATTGATCATCCTGTATTTCCGTTAATTGAAGAAAATCTCATATAAAAAATGTTTGGTCGTGTTTTTTTTTTTTCCATCCTTGAATACCTCATTCACTCTGAAATTAATTATATTATGGAAGCAAAATATTAATTTCATGTTGACTTTAAAAAACTAATTAATGCTTTGATAGCTGACCACCTATAAAATACACTAAATGTTTCTCAATCATTCTCCATCTATCTGTGTCTCACTTACTCATAAGTGCCTGTAAATGCAGCCACAGGTTGTTAGAGTATACACCATTTTGTATATTCATTTCATATCAGTCATCAAGATGGAAAGGCTGCATTTTACCAGTTTTTTTACTTCACTTTTCTTCTAAAGAACTCACTGACTCAGGTTTGGTATTCATAAGGTTGGACCACTCAGGGAAAGGTACCTAAAGTACTGATAATTTATTTGGCTTGAACACTGGTGGAGTTTGTCGTGCTTTGGCTTCCTCTCACCTCACTCACCCAGTGACACCTGAAGTAACTTTGTCAACAACTAACTTCTCACACTTAACTTCTCACAAAGTAAACATCGTGACTCATCCTCCCTTTGTGAGTGGCATAGTAGCATAGGCCCAGGTCTTGACTGATTTGTGTTCTGTGAGTCTGAGCTTGTGACAAATCGCCACCATGTGTACTGACACTATTGGTTAACTGTATTTGTGAGAGTGTTCCGAAGAACTTAGACTTTTTATTATAGACTGTCTCTTATATGAAATTTTAAGCTTCAAATACAACAGGAAATGGACATATTCTGTTTGCTTTTTAGATTGATTTACAGGATAGGAAACCCTTCGGAGGTGCATATACAGTATAACACTTAATGGGCACTAACTACAATACAAAGCTACAGTGCTAGAGTCCAAAATTAATACTTGTAAGTGTCAAATGTCATTGCCAAGAAACATATAGATCTGCTTAGTTTCAGTATGTTAGTCTTATCCTTGCTGAGCCATTCAGTCTTAAATGCAAGTATTCTACTAATGAAAACTTTTGTTATGATTTAAATGTCTTCCGACTTTAGAAGTTTATATATTATATAATTAATATATTAGATCAGAAGTTATTTTCTACAGAACTCCATGTGGCAACATTATGTGTGTCCTATTATACTGTATGTATTAGCCAATAAAATGGAAATGTGAGGAAAACACCCCTTACCGCAATAGGTCGTCACATTTTTTTGTGACATTTGTCATGTCACTGAGAGACACAGATTGGCTCATCCTGTATGTGTTGCTATGAGTGACATAATGACCTGCAATGTTAGGTCATTAATCTGCTCAGAAAAGGTAGCTAAGTAATCCCATTTTCCAAGGACAAATATATGTTAATAAAGGATTTTCATTCAGGTTTTTTTTTTTTTGTTACCTTTGTAATGGGGAAAATAAACTAGGTGCTGGTAACATGGAGAAAGAGTACACATTGTTCATTTATACTACCAACACTGTAACAACACAAAGCTGGTTGAAAATCTGTGAAGTTGTTCTTTAATAAAAAGTAATGAAAATACAGATTCATGGGCCTATAACAAACATTTAATGCCCGTTGGTCTTCTCAACCGACTCACCAAGTGGAGCATTAAGTTAATTTGAAACCCTGTACATTACTATGCAAAGTGCAGAAGTACAAACAAATTTTGTTAGAACTAAGCAAGTTCCTACCGAGCAAGTGGTTTTGGTGTTTACAGAAGATTAGAGATGTTTACAGACTGAGACATTTATAAAATATTATGCCATTTTCTAAACATTCTACCGCTTCTGCTGTTTACATTATATGCAGACAGAGTATTTATTTATTTTTTATTCAAAGGCTCATATCATCATCACTTATGCTGTTTTATGGAGGAAAATCCTATCCAAGGCCTATCCAACCAGTGGCCCAATCTGGCCTGTTTGAAATTTTCAGTGACCCACATAAAGATGCCAGTAAAATATCCTAAAATGATGTCATTAAATATATTGTATTAGATGTAACCATTTTCAGGTATGATTTGAAAAGTACACATTACATTTTTTTTTCTTTTTAATATAGACATTGTTATGCACTTCTCTTATGCTGTAAGACGCCCGCCATACACTCACTTGTTGTTGAAGGCAAATACGCCTTTCCTGTGTTCACGGTGAAGTTCGGTTTCAATCCAAACATAAAACACCCACTGGAAAAGCAGTTCAGCTGAAGGGTATTATATGCTCACTGCACCTGCATGAGGCAATTGCATCATGGGCGCCAGTTTACTCAGGTGCTGAAAGATGTGCAGTTGTGATTGATGGTGTCTTCTCTCCCCCTCCCCCTCCCCCTCCCCCTTAGGGGAATTAAATGCTCACTGCACCTGCATGAGACAAATGCGTCATGGGCGCCAGTTTACTCATGTGCTGAAAGATGTGCAGTTGTAATTGATGGTGTCTTCTCTCCCCCTTCCCCCAGAGAAAAAGAGTACGGTACTCTGAGCTGGACTTTGAGGTAAGACCCCGTCCCCATCTGCCCTCAGACTAGTGTTTGTGCTTCTGTCCAACATTATCTAGAGATTTTTCAATGGACGCATACAGGAGCCAATGATAGTTGCTGCTCTGGTGCTTGTTTCCCCCATCATGCATTTAGTATTAGCAACAGTCCTATCCATGGCAGAACTGCTTAGTGTTTCACATGCCTTGATTTCTTAGGCTTTTTCGGCATTGTTTCAAAATAGGGTGACCACATATTGCATTTTGAAATATATATAATAAAATTAAACTATGCATATGTATAAGCGTTTGTGTGTGTAAATACAGTTCTGCACATAAGTTTACACCCCCCTGGTGGAATATGAAAGATGTTAATGATTATTACAATGGTATGCTATTTATTTAGTACTGTCCTGAATGAGCTGTAGAAGGTCAACCTACCTAGAATATCAACAGTTGAGTCACTGGTTTGTCCTAAACCATGGGTGTCCAAACTTGGTTAAGGAGGGCCAATGTCTTGCAGAGTTAACTCCAACTTGCCTCAAAATGTCTGCCTGGAAGTTTCTAGTATGTCTAGTAAGACCTTGATTAGCTGGTTCAGGTGTGTTTAATTGGGTTGAAGCTAAACTCTGCAGGACAGTGCCCCCCTGTCCTGTCCATTAACATTTACATGGTCTTTCGTGGGGACGTCATTAGTTTGACAGTATTTAATTTAAAGGGGTCATATGATGCGATTTCAAGTTTTCCTTTCTCTTTGGAGTGTTACAAGCTGATTGTGCATAGATAAGATCCCTGAAGTTGCAAAGACTAAAGTCTCAAAGCCAAAGAGATATACTTTATCAAAGTTAAGACTGCCACGCCCCCCTAAAACGGCTCGTTCTAACACGCCCCCACATATCTACCTCACTATGTGGAAATATTTGCATAATGCCGCCCAAATGTTCACGCAAAGTCAAAAACAAGTAAGTAAAACAATGCACAAGTTACTTAACGGTAGGGAGAGAGAGAGAGAGCGAGAGAGAGAGAGAGAGCATGCGAGAGAGAGCGAGAGAGAGAGAGAGAGAGAGAGAGAGAGAGAGGGTCACATCACAAACACATACCAGCTTCTGGAGGCTTCTTCTCAAACAAAGGTATGTCTTGTTACTAACGCATTCAGATGCTTTTAGAGCTTCATAACCTTTTCCATCCTAGTCAGTGCTGCATGAGATCTTCTCCCTCCTGTCCTGATAAACAATTGAGGTTGACAGTAGACTAAAATTATGATTTAGATAATAATTTGTTTTGTTACAAGGATTCATTTTGAAAAGTTAATTAGCTGAAATATCCCTGTAAATACATAGGAATGTAGTGCATTTAGTTTTAATTCATCAAATTCCTTTTGAAAACAAAAACAAAATAAAACTAAACTAAACTAAAATAGGTATTGCTCTGGTGAGAAAAAAGCAGTTAGTGTCACAGCCTGGTTAAACTGATCTGGTTTGGCATTTGTAGCATAATGAAGTTAAATGGGTGAATGTGCTACATTAAATGCCATAAAATGTAAACATTTTATAAATTCATATATTTAACTTTGGTAGCCCTAAAATAAATGAGAATTGTTATATACAGTAACCATTTATAGAAAGCAAAATAAACCCAAAATTCCATTATTTCTCAGAAATCAACCCTAGTACATGGATGCTTACATTCTCAGGTCGGAGCTCCATGTCAGCTCTGCGTGAACACCAGCTGTGACTACAAAACAGCCCAGCCAGCTTCCAACCACCTCCAATTAAGTCTGTGAACTGGTGGAAGTGTCTGTCAGTAAGAAATTATACTGACCAGAGAGCTTGAACATTGTTTAGTACCCATCAGAACCAATCCGATTTACTACTCAATCAGAACACCACCCTTCGAGAGGATGTATGTTCATAGTGACCCTGGTTTTGCGGTTTAACACCAGTAGCCATTGACCCAGCTCCTTCCTGGCCTGCCCTTTCTTATTTTTGCTTTTGTTTCTTTTTGTTTTTTGTTTGTTTGTTTTCCCCCTTCCTTACAGAAAGTGATGCACACTCGCAAAAGACACTCAGAGCTCTACCATGAACTCAACCACTCCACCAAGTTCCACACCATAGACAGATATAACAGGGACCCTGCCATGTCCTCCTTCGAGGTAAGACCCCTCTAACCTGCAACCCCACACTGATACCCATCCCTGACATGGTCAAATTGTTCACTTTAAGTGAAATAATCTCACCATGTGTTTTCTAAAAATCCTGCGTAATTGCGTCACAAACTCGCTAATGTACTACTATGCTCACACGTGCAACGCTGCAGGAGCTTTAAAGCAATAGTAACTGGAGCTCTAAATTGTTTCTTATACATGAATTACTAATGATAGTTACGTAAATAATTTGTTACTGAAGGAAACTTCTTGTTTTAATGGTGTAGTAATGTCTTTAATTCCTTTTAACCTGCTTTAAAATTACAGGGATTCAAATCCAGAAACGTTTTGATATTAAAAATGATTCAAATGGATATGTTATCTGATAATTGAAAAATTAAATTCTGTCATCATTTATTCACTCTCATGTTGTTTTAAACCTGTAGGACTTTAATGTATGGGCAAGAACTTTTTTTTTTTTAAAGAAATATCAATATGTTTCACAGAAGAAAGAAAAGCATACATGTTTGGAATGACGCGAGGGTGAATAAATGATAACAGAATTTTCATTTTTGGGTAAACTATCCCTTTAAAAGTAAAAAAAAAAGTTTTGGGTGAACTATTCCTTTAAAAGTAAAAAAAAAAAAAAAAAAGAAAGAATGGGGAGTGAACAGTTTTTATTGTGATACTTGAATTTAAAATGAGAAAAAAAGTAGTTTGAAATGCACCTGGTGTTTGAAAAACTCATCTTTATCAGCACATGCACTACTTTCCATTTCTCCAAGCCTTGTGTTTTGTAAGCTAATTAATACAGTATTAATAGCTGGATCATATTTAGTCTCCTGCCATTAAGCTTCTCAAAGTACACCTGCCCGCTGCAGCACTCCTATCTGCTTCCCCTGGAAAGAGCTGAGTGTTCATCTTTGCATTAGCTAGACTGCTGAATCGTCAATGTTCTATTAGCGAAAGGAGCATTGCAAACATCCACGCGCCAGTGTCCAGAGGCTTTTGTCATTATGATTTAAAAATAAATGCCCTGTGGAAAATTACCTGCCCGCAATGTGCGACAAGTGTATACTTTGGTGGCATTTGCCACATGCTCACTCACTTTTCATTTGGATCATGCTGTCTGCAGCCTCAGTTACAGCCTATTGCAGCCCATTAGATCCTTGTGCTGCATTACTTTTCACCAGAGGCGTGTCCTGGGGTGGCCCTGGCCACTGGAGGGATTTGATTGGTCACCCCAAAATTCTAGCCATCTCTTAAGTTATCAGTGAAGATATATGTAGTATTTTTCTTGACAATGAGTCTGTACCCTACATGGGCCACCCCAGTCAAAAAAGTCTGGACACACCACTACTGGATAACTTCAGACAAGCATTAGATTAGAGGTTCATGTTCTCACATTACAGAGGATCAAATGCTTTCTAAATGCTTTTCAAATGTTTTGACACTAAAGAGTTCTTCTGACAGTATTGATGAGTCATGATGCTTGTAGCATTCGCCTTTCGATTCCCAATGGAAAAGCTTCCAGCTTGCATCATACAATTCTTTTGATTTCATTCCACAGGTTTGATTATGTTGACAATGCTGTAATTACAGCGATAATGGTGTGCAGGAGAGTTTGAAACAATGAAATTGCACATTTGTAATTATTATAATAACTCAGTGCCTAAGACAATCAATTATTTGGATTTCTTCTTTAGGTCAGGACCAATGTAAGAGCAATTTTCCACTTATTTTTCATAATTCCTTCATAAAGAAGTGGTTTTCAAATGCATGATGATAAATGTAAGCTAAAAAAAACATAAGTGCACTTTACAGGATCCTGCTGGATTCATAACCATTCAACATTACATAACTTTCCCTAAAACCAGTCTACCTCATGAAACCACATCTACCTCAAAAACTATAACGTCATAACAACAAATCTGTGCAAAAAAAAAAAAAAAAGATTTCACATTCATAATTATTATAATAACCCAGTAGCTAAGACAATCAATTATTTGGATTTCTTCTTTAGGTCAGGACTGGTGTGAGAGTGATTTTCCACTGAATGTGATCACATAAAGATGTGGTTTTCAAATATGTATCAACATAACTATAATCTAAAAGACAAGTGCACTTTACACAGTTACCTTTCACAGGTGCACTTTTACAGTTTGTTTGGATCCTACATTACTTTCTCTAAAGACCAGTCTACCTCATAAAACCACATCTACCTCAGAAAGTATCACGTTATAACAGCAAATCTGTGCTAAAAGTGCCATGCCAGTGGTCATTAAACCCCTCTAACAATCCGGCCGACTTCACAGGTTCCTCCTCCACCTCCACCACGACAATCTGAGCCTTTAACACGGAGAATGAGCTTCGTTTACAAAGAGAGCCAACGTAAGCATGTCAACCAGACCCAGTATTCCCAGCCCCGTGTGGTATATGGCCCTGATTTATGAAGGCTCTCATTGGTGCAGTGTAAACCCTCACTTTGTGGAGTCTAAGAAGTGTAGAGGACTAAATGTTGGGTGTTTTTTCACATTAAATTTTGTTAACTCAGCGTGGAATATTCCCTGCAATGTTGTGGTGTACTGTTGTAAATCACACAACCTTGCGTTGACATTGTGCTTGTGCTAGTGCTGTTTTAAACCCCTTTAAGTTTTTATTTAAAACCAAACTGTACATATAAACCCTTATAAACCACAAAAACCTTCGGTTAAATTTATCAAAATGTGTTTTAAAAGATCATAAACACTTAAAATTTAATTTGGCCACAAATCTGCATTAAAATGAGAATAACCCGATTGGTGTACGGTAAGTAAGCACATACTCCTCCAGCAACAAGGTGATACTGATGATATTAGAAGTGTGTTTGGCGTGTGTGTGGGCCATTAAAGAGATGAGTGCACATTCGGGAAAAATCTAAGCCATTTTTCCCTCCTGTCTTATTCTAGACTTTATTTTTATCCCATTGGATAATTCTAGCAGCTGGTAAGGAAAGTGAGCTTAGTGGGGTCTCTAACACATCCAAATGGCCCCTTCCAGACACTGTCCATTTCTTCTAATCGTCTTTCTCTCTCTATTTCCCTCCTACATACGCTGACTTCAATCTCTCGTTTGTACCACGGGTTCGCTTCATCTTCTTCTTTTTTTCTATGGGGACAGTGGAGGCGCCTTAGTCACTTGCAGTCCGTTAAATTGCTTGTGTTAGTGCGAATGGAGCTTGATGCAGTTTGAAAGGCAGTTAACCTTTAAGTGAAGATGCTGGCTGGGCTGATAGCTGTAGCGGAGGCACTCCATATGGTCCCAAATGGATGAAGGACTGGTACCCTGTGTTCAATCTATTCATGCTAATGGGGATCCTACAAATGAACACAGCGGGAAACTTGAGAGCAGAGGAAGGCAACAGTCTGGCTCTTGAAATATGTATTAGCTGAAAACCTCTGCTCTTACACCCACTGACTGTTTTACGAAAGAGTAAACGTCATAAATACATGCACGGAGTTAGCAATAATGTAAGATTTGAACAATCTCCTAACCTAAAGTATTAAACTAAGGCACATAACCCACATAATGTATGATATGGACATGACTGATACTTTAAATCATGTACTACATTTCTATGCATTTTTTTTTCTTATGAAGGGTGATACAGTTTGGTTAAAAAATCATGAACTTCTTTGAAAGGAGGAGGATTAAGGGCATAATTTATGATTTTTTTAAGGTAAAAATATAATTTGCCATATAAATCACAGTTTAATTGTAAATGCATTTAATTTCACAATAAAATATTAAAATTTAAAAAATTTGATTATGTTTTTGTATGTAAAAACATTGTCCACCACATTTGATTTTTTTTTTTTTCTCCGATCTGTACATTAGGTTGTTTTGTTATGTTACACCCCTGGAAAGAATTACAACCGCAGCTTTTTAAAAGAAAATATTTTTAGAGTACAGAGACAACTATACTATAGTCTTCTGGTAAAATATATTATGGCTAACTTGTCTGTAATCTGGACAACATTGCTGCAATTACTATGATTGCAACTAAAATATGTGTTGAGTCACCTACTTAAATTACATCTAGGTGTTAAAGGCCTTCATCTGCAATTAGAAAGTTTAATCCAAAGCATGATTACATTCTGTGAACCCTATCAACTAGTACTATTCAAACTGCTTTCTAGTATAAATGGCTCATTAAATCTTTCAAAACCCTATAGCACTGATAATATATAGTATCAGTCGTAGAGTGGTCTCATGAATCTAAAATTGTAATTGTCATGCTTTAAAGGTTACGCTCTGAACATTTATCAGTGCTCACACAGTGTGTGTGATTATAAGTACCCATTAGTGTGCATCTGTGAGTGTTTACCTATTCTTAGCGTGTTTGGTTATGCCTCGTTGAAACTGTTTCCCTGCAGTTGAGTTGAATTATTGGTATCTGAGCCCAACTGTGACGTTCAGGTGTTTGAAACAGTTTGCTACAGTGAGGACGAGTATGTTTTCACCCTTGTCGATTTTCTCTCATAATAGTTTCCTCATTTACTGGAGCTTCATCCCTCTCGGGTATCAACTGAATAACCAATTTTTGCGAGCTTGTATTTGCCTTTTGTCCACACAAAATTAGGCCCGAAATTATATTTTCATTACAGAGTATTGTGTTGACCGAAAATGATATTTTCTTTACGGAGTATTGTGTTGACCGAACTTGAAGCAGATGCACCATCAAACAGCTTAATGAAGGGGCTTAAAGCTGGGATGGGACTCTTGCACACTCATACACACACGGCAAAATGCTAATTTGCAGTCTGTGCCAATTAAGACGTAATTAGTGAGATATGTCATGTCTGCAGATTTCACCATGTAGGACTGACTCTCTTCCTGCTGTATTGTAGCGCAGCTCATATCTGGATCATGGCATAGAAGGGATAATAGTAATTTTTGTGACAGTTTTGTGTCTATTTTGCCCTTTTGTGTTTTTTCTAACATTGAACTGAGTAGAATAGATTACAGACTATTAGCAGAGCTTACATAATGCAGTATAACTCAGCAATGGCTGTCATAGCAGAGAGACCAGATAAGGCTTTTAGCGCATTATCCTTTATACATAATGTATGACTTTATAATGGAGGGAACTCAGAGATCATGTATGCAATGTAGGTGACCGTATATATCAACATTTATTGTGGTTATCCGATTATATTTGATGCTCCAGGAGTTAAGATACACATTCCACTGAAACAAACAGCCTAATATGTACATTATCCCATAATTCTGGCCTTTTATTGTGGGTTGGAGACCCCAAAGCTCACTAAATATATTTTTTGTGTATAAATGTAGAGGGGAGAATTCACTAAAATTGCACAACGCTGCCTGTGTTGTTTCAGCACATTCACTAAAGGAATTATGCAAATCAGGTATAAAACGATGCTAATTAAAATTTAATGCAAACAGCTAAAAAAATGTGGTGTTCAACACAATTTGCATGACACTATTGTATCTTTTGAAAGGTTTTAATTGTCAAATTGTGGACAGTGCGGTAGACTACTGCTATCTGGCGTACTTTAACTACACTATATAGTTTTAGTACATTGCTCCGATCCAGACGCCTGAACTGGCTTTAAAATGCTATAATTAAATATATAGCCAGTTAAAATGCTCTTCTCTATCATTTGATTATCTTTTGATGAATTACCACTCCCAAAATGGCAAAACTAAAATTGTATAGTGAATTCGCCCCAGACACTCATCTCTGACAAAGGGCTTGTCGTTCTATCCTGCTTCTCGTTCTGTGTTGCATACCCACATTGTTTTACTCGATCCACTATACATTTTTATCTTTTTGTTATGGATTTTTATTTATTGTTTATGTTGTGTATTGTTGCTTTTTTTCATAATGCACTGCTTGCCAGTCTTTGTCTTTCCTTGGTTTGAAACTACATGTTTTCTGTCATAGTTTGACTGTAGCCAGGCAGTCAGCAGACCCAAGGGCGACAAACAGAGAAAAGGTAACAGAAAAAAAATCTCATCCAGAGAGCAGTGTGTTTGAGCCATAGAGTCACAGAGAGTGTTTCTTTTTGTCCTTTCCACCCTATAGTCTCCATAGAAACTTCTAGACCAGTACAGAACTCCCACAGCGACTAAACTTGCTCTCCCCCGCTGCCCTGCTGCTGTAGACACTGCTCCTTTCACATCTTTCCTTTGCTTCATTGTGCAACAGCTGACCTCTTCTCTGACCTGTGTGTTCTCATTTGTGTAGTGGACACAGACTGTAGGTTGTGGTCACTGCTGTGTTGCTGTACCTTCCTTGCTGTCTGTGCACACCTATTTCTAGTTCTCGAATCCAAAGAGTGTCTTTGTGTAGAAGAGGTGATACAGCTGTTTAACTTTGTAAAAACATAAATTGGTGAATTTTTCTTGGGTAAAAAACAAAGGCGTGATTTGAATATTACTTTCATTTTCCTATACCTCATCAGTGGACTAGGGTCATGCAGACTGAATGTACTCTTGCTGATGTCATTCCTGCCCATCACTACTTTCAGAAAAGAGAGGAAGGGAAGGGGGGGGGGAGTGACATCCATTGTTAAAATCTATGAGAATCCTCTATAGGGACTAGCTACAAAATGAGTAAAGACAGAATAGCTCTTTTCAAAAATGTAGTGAGCTGCCTACCAAGACAGCATTTTAAGGGGATTTTGGGGGCACTCCTGACGTGAGCAGCATGTAAGCAGCTACATTATCCTGCCTCCTAATATTTCTAATTTTGGATAATTTCTGAGGCAGCATGATACATATCCTTTGTGAAGCAAGGAATCAGTCTCATAATTGTAAGCACAGTGAAATTTATCTTATGGCTGAAATGCACAACTTTCAGAATCTGAACAGATTTCAAAACAGTAGTCGTCTTAAACTTTGAAAATGTTTACAGAGAAAGACTGGGCATCATGCACTAAATGACCTCCAATTAATGGAGGTCAATTAAATGACCTCCAATTAGGCCCTGTCCACACGAACGCGGTTATTTTTAAAACCACAGCTTTCTCTACGCGGTTTGGCCATTCGTCCACACGCAAACGCAGCACCAGGTCACTGAAACCGAACATTTTTGAAAATGCCTGCCAGGGTGAAGATTTTCAAAAACTCCGGTTGTTATCGTGTAGACAGCGAAACTGGAGTTTTTTGCTTGTGACGTCGGAGCCTGCTCTGTTATCTCCGCCTACTGGAAACTTTTTCAGGCTTCTGATTGGCCAACATGGC
>NW_015537969.1:2451841-2469943 GCF_001515605.1 Sinocyclocheilus anshuiensis
ATAATATTATAATGTGTTGTTAGCACAGCAACATGTTAAAATGCTAAATTGTATCCAAAATAATTAGTTTATTAGTTTATTTTATAAATATTTTCAGTACTGAAAGGCATTGACCAAAAATAGTTGAATCTTCAAATTAGCTATTATATTCAATTGTTAGCTTAGCAACATGTTAAAATACCAAAATGTATCCAAAATAATGGAGTCAAGAAAAATACAGTATAAATTCAATATAAACAATTTTATTGTGGTGTTAGCTTAGCACCGTTAAAATGCTAAAGAAAAATGTATCCAAAATCGCGGATGGAGTCAAAAGAAAAAGAAAATTATAAATATACTTAATTTGACACTGAAATGTTCAGTCTATTTCAGATTAGCTATTTTAGCAACATGCTAAGTCACCGCAGAGTTATACTGTATACAGCAGTTCAAAGATCACTCATAAGGTTCTGTTTCAGTTAGCATGCTGCCTTAGATGGTAGGCAGCAGGTTTTAATACAGAGTTTATGTCTCCATGTCCATCTTTCCTCCAAATCATCACAGAATTGCCTTCTCTTTAGCATGCAGTGCTAAGTTTCCTCTTCCTCTACTGCAGTGTTTCAATACAGACATGCTCGATGTGGTTCATATATGCTGAAGTTAGCAGTCGCCTCTCTTGAGCATAGTGCTGTAGCCGTTTAAGTTGTCTCTGTCTGTCTTTGTGCAAAATAAATATGGAGGAAGGGAGTGCACTTGCCTCCAAAATTGAATCCATAGACTCCTCCATCAAGGTAACAAAAATTCAAACAAGCATCGCTTCCCCCCAGACATGTTCAGTGACTGTGATCCCCCTCCTTTTCTCTCTTTCACTCTCTCGCTCTGCCTGTCTCTCTCTCTCTCTCTCTATCTCTCTCTCTCTGTGTCTCTCTTCCTTTATTTTTCTTTCCTCCCATCCTCATTTTTATTGCAACAGAGGGAAAAGCGATGGAGCATTTCGTCTGCCGGAGGTGAAAAGAATTCTTCGAGTGTAAGTAGAAAAGGCCTGACAAGGAGAGATGGAGAAAGCTAGAGGAAGTGAAGGAGGGTTGTTGGGAGCGAAGCGATCGGGAGGAAGAGAGATGGAGGGGAAAGGAAATACGCAAGAGCAGCACAATCGCGTTAGCATTCTCTTAGGAATAAAGTTGGGCCCCTCTTCGGCATTAACAACACTTCTGCTCGACAAAATGTTCCTTCTTCAGCGTTTAGCATGCAAATTGGCTGCCAGATTATGCTTTTTGTATCCATTTTGCCAACTGTCAGCCTGTTACATTGGGTGAATTATAATCAGGCTGCTATCGCCCCCTTGTGGACGGAAACTTGCTTACATGAGCCTACAAACTCAGATTTATTTATTTATTTAGGTTGTGAATGAGAGCCAAAAGAAAAGATGTCCAGTTTGCTCTCTACTCGAAATATTGTCGTAATGTGCATGTGTGAGTTTAGTGTGTATATGTGTGTTTGTGTCTGTGTTAATTTTTCCATTTCCATGGTAACCAGCAAACCCACCCACACAACTTTAGTTTAAGCCTCCCCCTTTACAAACACTCACGAACAAGAGGAAGGCAGAGAAACTTATTCTCAGTCATACCTCAGACGAGTCATTTACATGGGGTTTCCCCAAACTCCCCAATCCGTCACACATGCAATCAGCAGGCGTTTGAGCTGAGGGGGAGCCGACAGCAATCCTGTAATTGATCGCCTCAAACGTTTCAAAATATGCAGGTTCATACATCTCATTTTTGGGGAAGCTGGGAATAGATTTGAGAGGAGGGGAAATGCAAGATAAATTTGTGAGGTCTCAACAGATCCCCTTCGAGCGGTATGGCTCTCAATTTTTTTATATTCCTACAATCCCAACCTCATATTGCCCCAGCCTCTCTGTGATTAGATTAATCTGCCCCTACTGTATAATGCAATTTACCTACCATTAAGAGGCCGTATAGCTGTAGGATACACCATTAGCCTCAATGGGATGGAGAGTGTATGTGTTCTGGCCATCTGAAGTAATGAACACCTGGAATAGCCGGGCATAAAACGCAGCACAGACCACCACTAATGCCGACGAGTGGGTTGCTCCATATGTTGTATAGACAAGTCGTAATGTAGCAAGACTATAAGGCCATTTAGTCTTTATGCTGCTGTTGAAACGTGCATTCAGGCACATTAAATGCGAATTACAAATGCCTGAGCACATTTTCATTAGTCACGTTCCAGATGAGATAAAATGTTGTTTTTCAGTCTTATGATGCTCTTTGCATGTTTAAAAATGACCATGGTAGTGATGGTTTCTGCCAGAATACTGTAGATAAGAGTGATATTGTTATAGCACTGTAAAATTAAAATAAATGTATTGTTTTTGTTATAGTAGTGGTGGCTAACCCCAAATGTGTATGTAGTGTGAATAAGTGTATATAGTATATTTATTATTATATCGTTTTTTTTTTTGTTCATGTTTTATATTTGTAATATTTATTGTAATATTCAACCAATGTTGAAAACAGTTGAGCTGCTTAATTTAATTATTTATTTTTTAAGGATTCTTTAATAAATAGAAAGTTCAAAGGAACAGCATTTATTTGAAATAGAAAAAATCTATAGCATTATAAGTCTTTACTGTAACTGTTAATTAATCTAATGCATCCTTGCTGAATATAAGTATTGGTTTATATTAAATACTTAATATTAATAAAATAAAAATATATTTTGAACAGTAGTCTATATAACTTATGGTTAACCACCACCACTGTAATAAAAATAAATACATAAAAAAATGTTTTATCAGATGATAACTGTACATATTTGGGTCCTGGGAATAAAGTTTTTGAAATTAGGCTTACTATCCTAAGCTGGTTGGCTGGTTTAAGCTGGAAGTAGCTGGCTTTAGCTGGCTCCCAGCCTGGCCAAGCTGGTTTTAGCTGGTTGTTCCAGCTAAGACCAGCCTGACCAGCTAAAATAGTGGTCAAACGCCTCTAAAACCAGCCTGCTATGGCCAGGCTGGATGACTACCTAAAACCAGCCTAACCTGGTGTTTCAGCAGGGACACTTTTTTGTCAGAGAATGGTTGAGGTTAAAGGAGGTAATCAGCGTTTATGCTCTGGTTTTAATTTTAATTAGAATTTTCGTCTGTGTATGTGCATATTCAGGACAAGTCCACCACAGATGACCAGCGATCCTGGGACAGCTTTAAGACCATGACCCCTGAGCAGACATGTGGCTCCAGCGAACATAAGGACAGACTGGAGTTACGCAGCAAACTCTGGGACACATGCTCCGCCAACACACCTGACACATCCGAAGGAGACTTCCAGACTGAAGTGTGAAGAGAACACACACCTACAACAAACTGAGAGACAACTAAACCCTCTTACGCACTCACGCTGTCGGTGATCTTCAGCAAGACGTGTTCTAAAGGATTCTGTACTTGTTTACAGGTGTGAGGACAGACCAGAGATGAAGAGTGCTCTATTCTATATTTTCACAGAGAGACATTAAATGAAAGAGTGGGGCCTGGAGAGTATGGTAAAAAAAAAAAAACATTTAACAAACTGTTTCTGAAATGTCTTTCTCCTGTTTGATGATTTGGGAATTTAAAAAATAATATTTCTGCACCCTTCTTTTTATAGAGGAACAACAACAAAAAATCAATACTGATGATTCGCACACAGTTTAATAACCCCTTAGGGTTTTTTTCCTCCTTTCTGTCTTCTCATTCCTTGGATGATTCAAGTTCAGTTTCCCTTTTTCTTGCTTTGTTTTTCGGGGAAGAGGGAGGGGAAGTTTTGAAAGTATTCATTAATATGTGCCATCCTCTGCTTTTTTTTCCTCTGCATCAGGTGTACTGTACTTACATGCTTTTTATATTATTTTATTTAGAATGCTTGTCCATCTTTTTATTTTATTTTCTA
Source organism: Sinocyclocheilus anshuiensis (assembly GCF_001515605.1). NCBI lineage: Eukaryota > Metazoa > Chordata > Actinopteri > Cypriniformes > Cyprinidae > Sinocyclocheilus > Sinocyclocheilus anshuiensis. The sequence continues at coordinate 2,455,765 of NW_015537969.1, forward strand.
AATGTTTTTTTTTATATACCTAAACTTCAGGTATCATTTTATGGGCGAAAGTAGGTCATACCGCTGTGTGATTGTGTTTTAAGTTTTTCAAAATGCTTGACAGAAATAATTGTGCTATACAGTATGTGCGATTTATTGTCAAATTTGCATTCGTTCACACCAGGGAAGCATCTTTGTTCCATCTTACACAAAACAAGCAAAAGAATCCACATTCCAGTCATAAGAAGCTTTGGTGTTCCAGAATGGGCTTATCCAGTAAGAGACACACTTCCAGCTGAGAACGTTTCCATTTTGAACCAACACAAAGGTGCTGCTAAGTTTCCACATTTGCTCTCCATCTTAATATTGTGCTACATGTCTGCTCTTGCAAAAAGTAGTTCTTTGTGATGTTTTCATTTGAAAACCAGTGACTCAACCAGTCATCCTGAATTGATTTGGATTTATTTCTGCACTTCGACTGTGGAGTTTGACAGTTGGCTTAATGCTAAGCAGACTGCAGAGGTCATCTTTGCTAACCCGCTTCTCTTTATAACCCGTTCATTAGTTGTGTTGGCTGATGTAACTCCACATGGAGACTTGGAAAGCGAGACCGAGAGGGCGAACGAGGAAGAGAGAGGTGTGGTAATTATCTTGGGGGGAATAACGATTTGTCCTGACATTTTCTTACTTGGCACAAATTTAATCTCCTCAAAAAGATCCCTGAAGTCAGCATATCATATAGGCACAGATGGCAAGACTAGAGCATGCCATTTCAACCTTTGCAAGTAATCTGCTCTAATGGGGAACAGGTGCTGCCTCGTCCCCATGAAATATATCTCCAAACCACCATAGCAATTAAAACTAGTTTTTCGTCTCCCTTCTCATCCGCAGTCAAGAAAGACTGAATATTACTCTCGTATTTGGGAAAGGCAATATTGCATAATCAAGAGTGCTGTTCGACTGATATTCAGTACTGTAGTGTGTTTGTGATATTGCTTTTAACAGTTCAGTAAACAAGAAGTTTTCTTTCTGACAAAATTTTACCTTTTTTTTTTTTCCACTAATGAAATTAATTCCTAAAGAAGGCCAGGATACAAAAACTGGAACAGTACAAAGCCAGCTGTACTGTATAGCACTCTTGGAACACAGGCCAGTCAAATTTGAGGACCGGAACTAAATGTTTATAATACGAATTTTAAAATTTGGAATGTTTGGACTTTAGATAAAAGATTTGGTGAAAGGAAGTGAGGGAACTGTAACCTTGACTTGAAAGATCAGTATGATAAATCACACAGGTGATTTGACTATTTTAGTTATAGAGTTCGCAACCACGCAGCTGTACGCAAACCCTGCTTTATTTACAGTGCCTGTTTTGTTTTTGTTGCTCTTTTGTCTGATGCAGCCATCGACTGTTTCAACATTTTGTCGTTCCACTCTATTTCCGTATCTGTATATGAGTGTTGGGTTTTTCATAGATGTTTACAGAGTCCTACTTATTGAAGCTGGAGAATTACACTCCAGAATCCCACTAAACTAACTATGTTTTGAACAGATTTATGTATTGCTCTTTAAAAAAGGAAAAAAAAAAAATCTTGAGAATGGCCTTACAGTCACATACAATTTATGAGATATGTATTTTGAATATGTGCATTGTGAGGAGGATGATCAGCTGAGTGTGGATGTATTGAAGATTGAAGATGTTTGCTTGGATTTCCTGATTCTTCATGGCTTGACCTGTTTGAAACTTTTGGATCCTCCCCCTGCCAGCACACACAATCCCACTGGCTAAAGAAGATGGCTATCACAGAGAATCCTCCTTGCACCATTTAGGTTTTTTATACATAAGATTGTACAAAGTAGTCCTCTACTGTTTTCATAGAGTGTCTTTTTATATGAAAATAAATTTTCAAACTGATTAATGCCCTTGTAGGGTTTTTCCTCCTCATGTTTCCTAATCCCACTGGTAAAACCCTATTAGGAGAGAATGGGGATGGCTGTCACATATTTTACTTTGTAATCCACTGTTGTTTGCACTATTAATCTTTAACTTTGATATACATTTTCCACATTTATCTGCTGCAAATTAAAGTTGTTTTGAAATCTACAGCTTATCCCTAAATGTTGCTGTCAAAGTACATGGGGTGGGTTGTAACATTTTTTTCCCCCTTCAGAATTCACATTATGCCATATTAATGTTGATTTCTCTACACTTTAAAACAATAAAGATTCTTCATTGGCATCTGTGGTTCCATGAAGAACCATTAACATTCCTAGAACCTTTCCACTGCACAAGCTTCTTTACAGTGGACAAAAGTTCTTCTAATTAATTACATATTCTTCTCAGTAAGAAAATAATGGTTCTGTTAGGAACTGTTCACTGAAAGATTATTTGGGGAACCAAATCTCTGCAAAACGTCACTCTACCCTAGTGAAAAATAAATATACTAAAAAGTATTTGAAACACATTTGTTTCATGCCAAGTATACTACAAATACATTTACATATTTATGTACTTAAATACCCTGCAATTGTACTTTTGATATACTAAACCGGTTTACTTAAAAGTCTGCTAAATTGAAACAACTAATCTTTGCACTTTAATTGCGCAGAAGTAGAGCTGAATTCCAAATAAAGATATACTGAAGTATATTTGATTTTGCTAATGTAGAACTATTGCAAGTATACTTCCGGTACACTTGAAATATCTTGCATTTAAAGACTGATATTATTTAAAGGTCATACAATCCTCATCAATTGTGTCATTAAAACACATTTAGGCTTAATATTAAGAAATGTGCATTGTGCACAAGTAGTACTCCAATTAAAGTTTTTTTATTTTTTTTATTTTATGAGTAAGTGTTGAGCGATATGTCAGTAAATAGGTTAATAGATTTGAACTATACTTAGAATTAAATCAATATATTTTAAAATATTACTTTTTACTAGGGTAGGAACCTTTATTTTTAAGAGTGTCTTAAAAAGGTGTTTTTGTTTTTTTGTTGTTGTCCTCTAAATCCTTTTTTATTTTTACAGAGTCTTGAAACTTCTACTGTAACCTCAGGAGGATGTTGTTCAGGTATGATTGGTTGTACCAAGATTTCTGTGTTAATGAAGATCTGTATAATTAGAAGGTTCTTTTCTTTGATACTAAATATGCAGGTGTCTACTGTGTGCTCTGTATACCCACAGGTACGACACCCAACAGACTTGTCTCATTATTAAAATTCATACTGGTTTTAATCATAAGTTATTGTGAAAGGAGGCTGCAATCATAATCCTTGATGCTGTGGTTTTGCAATCAATTTATTAGAAAGAAAAGAACTTGGGAGAAAAGAAACAATCAAGGCCTTGGCGATACTGACAGAATAAATCTTCCTTGAGGTCGCCACAATTTAGCCCAATGATCAAAGCTCTGTTCCAGAACAATGGCAATTAGCCAGCGGTCCATTTCAAACGGTCTGTCTCCTGATAAGCGCTCATCAGACCATTTCGATGCTTGTCATCAGACCATATTTGTCCCTGATTGTTTCTGGAAGAAGATAATCACTGTGTATTTTCTGTTGTGCACAAATGCAAATATTCAGAGGCCCCTTGGAAAGTACAAAGATTGCCGGCTTGATCCCCTTGTCTCTACAGTTGAACTGCAAGAGCTTCTGCATCGCTTCTCCGCTGAGGGCCGCTTTGGCCGATTGCCTCACCGTAAATGCAATTGGCTTACTGTCCAATGGGCAGCCACTTGAAGCACATCAAGCCTCTGTGCTATCAATCTGATGTGCTATGCCTGCGAGTGATCTAATGCGATGGCTTTGAATGTGGCCTTCGGGGCCTCTCCATGACTATGTGGGAGTGGAACGAGTGGAAAGGTTGCTCTCTTCAGCAGTGGAAGATTCGTGTTCGCGTAATGAGATGTTCTACCCGGCCTGCCGCACAGCTGCCTGCTAATAGCAGCCATGGCCTCTCCAAATTAAGCTTAGAGAGCAATCTCCTGTTAGCTTGATATTCCTTAAGATATAGTTTTTCGCTCGGTGTCAGTTTTTCACATCTAATTTAACCGAAATCGGGCCACGAGAGCCATTTAGCTCTTTTTTGTTATTTAGGGGTTTGACCTCTATCAAATGAGGCAAATTGAGGCATTAACTCACCTGGCACTATTTTCTTTAGATAACATGACACTGGAAAGATCATGTTATGTCTTCAGCATGGTTTTTGAGTCATAATTTTAAAGTCAGACAGCATACTTTTCTCCATGGCCACCATTTTTTTGTGAGTACCTTCACAGGCTGCATTGATTCCCCCCCACCCAGTTTCAGTTGAGCTGGATGTTTTAATCCTTTTTCATCTAAATGAATTTTACATTTACACTACATTTATTTATTTAGCAGACGCTTTTATCCAAAGCAACTTGTAACTGAAGAAAACAACAAAGGGAATTTTTGGCCCTCATATAAGGTTTTCAGTCAGATATTGTATAATAAAGGTAGAATATAAATTAAAGTTCGAATTATGTTCTTAGGACAAAGATATTTATTTTAAATGTCAGGACAGGAATAAGGTGGCACAAGTTACAAATGTTTGGTATTTTGCCTTTGTACGGTTTTATTAATTGTTCGATTTGTTTAAAAGTCTTTAATTGGCTGCTTTATTTCATGTTTTATTATATCTTATTACATCTATGCAATAGCCTACTTGATTCTGACTGGTCTGACTTTTTTTTTTCTTGTGTGTGTGTGTGTGTGTGTGTGTGTGTGTGTGTGTGTGTGTGTGTGTGTGTGTGTGTGTGAAATATTAATAAATAAATACATAAATAATCTGGGAAAACTCACTGGAGTAAAAATGTGACAACTAGCCCCGGTCTTCTTTATATATATATATATATATATATATATATATATATAATGTAATGTGGTCCCTACAGGCATGCAAAATTTCCTTTCAGCCCTCAGAAGCAGCATTTCTCCTCTGTCTTTTGATGCAGCTGGGATGCAAGGCATCCCCCAAACATTCAGAAAATTCATGTTTCATGTGCGGAAGGATTTCATCCTGGCATTAACTAGATGATTTTCCTCTTCTGGAAGCCTGAAGGATGGCCCTGGATGAAAGAATATGCTTTCAGGACCGCTCGGCCTCAGGGAACGGCACATACTTCACCCAGCAAGAGGAGCACCAGCTCCATCCCGACGGCAAGATAAAAACACATCCATACTAGTATACTCACATGCTGTCGACAGGGAAATAGCTTTTTATATTATGCAGGCAAGAATGTGTGTATACTCATCAGAGGATAGTAATAGTATGTACGCTCTGCTGGATCCATACATTTCCCTTTGAGCAGTCATTTTAATAGATTTAAGTATTCAAGGGAACTCTCATTGAATCCCCTCACACACTGCTTTGCAATTAACAATCACAATGTTTTCGAAGCATAATCATGGCAGTTATTTTGTGGTAAAGATATTCAAAGCCTGTGGTACTCATTGTTCTAGTAGTCCACGTTTTAGAGGAATGGTTTTTGAGCAAGACAATGAATGTGCATTTCTTTTCTGCAACAAAACACATGATTTTTTAATGATGCTGTCTGGATTCCATGCTTGCCTAAGTGACCCAAGCATGACTTTAAGAGGCCAAAACAAATTAGCTGTCTTCTTAAATAAGGCCAGGCTTTTTTCTTGCGCTCTTCTAACAGAATTTTTTTTTTTACAGCTCAGCTCTATGGTGGCCGAGAAGTGCAAAACAAATCACAATTCTGAAAACAAAATAACAAATTACAAACGCAAATGCAAGTCTGAAAAACAAATTATTGTTATTATTATTATTATTATTATAGGGCCACATAGCATCCTCATTTTAAAAATCCACCACATTATCTTTGGAAAACATGATCTTGTGTCCTTGTGACCATATATGTGCACACGCACACACTTCGACTACTTTGCTTCTGCTCATCATTTTTTCTTGTCTTCAAAACCTCTTTCTTTGTGTCTCTACTTTTCACTGAACATTGTGTAGGTCTGCCTCTAAGCACTCTCCACTGTTATTTTTGCATAGAGGAGAAGGGCAAATCTCAGAAATATGATGCATAATTCACAGTGACTTTCAGGCAGTCAAGGCAGGGACTGAGAGCCTGAGGGCTTGGTCCATTCAGTGCTATCTTTGGATGCCCAGCAAGTCGCTCCCCTGACTGGTGCTAGTGGTGGCAGAACAACAATCTCAGAAATATGATGCATAATTCACAGTGACTTTCAGGCAGTCAGGCAGGGACTGAGAGCCTGAGGGCTTGGCCCATTCAGAGCTATCTTTGGATGCCAAGCAAGCCACTCCCCTGACTGGAGCTAGTGGTGGCAGAAGAAACAACAGTGCATCCACAGATGTCTAGCGATGGAACCTGAGCACACAGAGAACTCGCAAACATAGCTTATGGTTGAAAGCAAAGAACTGTTTTCAGGCTTGGCTGCTCGTGAAAGACACATGATGTGCATCTTTGTCATAATCACGCTATCATTTCCACTATTGTAACCTTTTGTATCTCGTATGCAGATATATAGCTACCCAAGAGTACCTCAGTAATTGGATCAATTACTCTCTTACGGCTTCTTCAGTTGTCCCGCTGTAGAATGTCATGGTATTTCAGACTCATAACGGCATGGTGTCTGTTCTCTCGGCCCTTTTATCATAGTGTCACATCGGTGGTCTCGCCGCTCTAGTGTCACCGTCCTCACGAAATCATTCCTGTGGAACATTAATGTTATTCAGAAGGGCAGCTGTGGTTGATGGCACAGTTGATTCTCTCATCAGCTGAAAAAAAAAAAAAAACAGAGCAGTGAAGCTTTGCTTTATTAAGCCTAATTTATAAGCACAAATTCAGGCCCTGTGGTTTTGATATATTGAAACACGGCGGCTGGCTTGCTTCCTGCCGAAAGTTAAGGTTAAGCTGCGGAGTGTGAGATCCCAATAAAACCTCTGTAGATGTTCCACTTTTCCCCGCTTTACCCATTCTGAAAATTAAAACTAATATGGACATGACGAGTCCTGAAACCCTGAAATGGTTTCCAAAACCATATAATAGAATTCCAAAGCGCATTCCCGAGGCTGTCTGACTTTTTTTTATTTGGCACAAGATGGAATCTCTATTTTGGAATTATTGTGACAAGGAACAGCTGGCCTTGTACGAATTGTACTTTAAGTCATAACAGTTAATGATTTAGCAGATGCTCCAAAACAAATGAGAAATTAGAAATGTGAAGCGTGATCAAGTTTTGAAACCCTTGTGAGAAGTGACGGTCATCTGTGCTTCCACTCGATTGGGTTGCCAGGTCTGCACAAAACCAGCACAAATGGTACTCAAAATGAGCCCATTCACATTCCGGGGGAAAATGGCTATCAAAATTGGGTTTCGCTTGACTAAAAAAACAACCTGTGACAGCATTATAAAAGTAGCACAATTCCGCGGGAAAACCACAGACTTGTCAACATTGCAACCTAAGCTGCTTTACACATAATTTCTCACACACTTTTATCAAGGTTCACAACGTGCTGACAGTTTTCCAGAAGCAATAGTTCATAGTTTAAAGTTAAAATATTAATATTTTTCTTTCACACACCTGTTGTTTCGCTTCAGAAGACACTGATTCATCAACTGGAGTCATACAGACTACCGTTGTGTTCATTTACCGGGGTTTTTGAAGTGTCAACTTTGAGGTACCCATCCACCTGCTTTGTATATGGACTCACAGAGATGGATTTTGTTAAAATCTCTGTGTTCCACGGAAGAAAGAAAGTCATATACATCTGGGACGCACGAGGGTAAGTAAATCATGAGAGTATTTTTCTTTTTTTGGGACATTATGTACCAAAAATCTCAAAACTTTTATCAGTTGAGATTAGACAAGCTCCAATCAATCACATTTTTAAAAAGAAGACAAAGACAAATATTTTAAGTAAGATTTGGGTGGGGGGGGGCGGGGGTTCTTAAGCAGTGTGTTATCATAGCCTGGTCACATGTTTATACGTAGGTATTAATACGTAAAATTTACAAGCACAAAACGTACATTTTTGTACGTTTTTATTAATGCTAAAACGTAAAATTTAGACGTATTTCAACGTTTAAAACGTACAAATTGCTACGTATTTTTAGCTAAAAAAATGTACAAATATTTACGTATCTTTTATATCATTAAGATATTCGTATCAATGCATTTTTATAATTTTATCAATAAGCGATTTAGATTTTTAGACCCCTTAACCTATCTCCAAACCTAAACCTACCCATTTTACAGCGAATATGCATTTTTATAATTTTATTAATACGCAATTTAGATTTTTAGACCCCTTAACCTACCCCCAAACCTTAACCTACCATTCATAAGGATTCATTTTTAGGTGTCGTCAATATTTCAATTTTGTACATTTAAATGCTGAAAATACATAAGTATTTGTACGTTTAGATGTTGAAAATATGTCAGTATTGTACGTTTTAGTGCCTGTAAGAACGTAAGTAAATGTACATTTTATAGAACCACATGTTAGGTAAAATACATACGAATTATCATGAGATCAAGTTGGTTTTCAATGTTCAGTTCAATGGATTCCATGTGGATTCCGTGTGGATGGTGTAACTTAAGTTAGTACTTTAAGAGCCTTTCTGCCTGGCACTGTTTGAACATGATAATGAGAAGGCTAACAAGACCTATGGTTAACAAAAAGCTTTAGCTTAGACATAAGCATCACAGGTTATCCCATAAATCAGATTTGTAAAAAAAAAAAAATGTGCATGTGCTTAAAGACATACATGCCATAAACTGTACTTTTTGCCCTTGTGTGAAGCATATAGCCTGCAGTAAAGGTATGTCACCAATGTGTGAAGAACAGCAACAACAACAACATGCAAGTACTCTGTTTATTTTCCCTTTTTTTTTATTATTTATTTGCATATTAAATTTGAATCAGAACAGTAAGATAATGGTCACCCATGAATCTGCTAGATTTAGAAAATAGTATTTGTTTTGTAGAGTGTTTATTTCATGCATGCAGTGTCAGGTCAGGCTTTGAGAACAAGTCATAGTTGATAGGTGAAAACCACTCTTATGTACATAATTTTTAAACCTGAGCCTGTGTTTACTTCCCTCTTTACCAGGAAAAGTGCAGTTGTTTAAGCTATGTATGTTCCTTCAAGAAATCCATTAGTGATCCTCTGCTTGCACATAATTTCACTCTGTAACTCAGTCTTGAAAATGGCAGGATTACAGTTATTGGCATTTGGTTGTGAGTAGTTGTGATGATCACCAGGCTTTTTCGTATGTGTGCTTTCATAAGAACTTTCTTAGAAGTCAGCAATGTAGTGATCAAGTGCGCTGTAAAGCCGTAGTATATTCCCATTCACAGGAGGCTAACAATGAATACTCTTGTAAAGTGAGTGCCTCAGGCTATAACCATTTTTTTCACCTAAAATGATGCCATTTCAAAGGGCCCTTTGAGTGCAGCTTAAATTTTTTTCATGCTTCAGAAGACTGATATTAACGTTGCTCAAAGTAACCACTGCAGATATAAAAAAGCTAAAGATACCAGAAAGGCGAGTGCAGGTTAGGAAAAATTTAGCTGCAACCTGCACATCCCCCCTTTGGTATATTACAAGTGTTTTGAATTAAATTAAATTCAATATTAATGGGAAACTATCAAAAGATAGAAGGTGACAGTGGTTTATATCATTGCCCGGGCTGTCTTAACCTTCCCCTTTAGCTTTTCTCCTTCCTTCTTTAGTCGTTATTTCTCTTTTCATATGACTCTTGATGCAGACACTAATAAGGATGGTGTGATAAACCCTTTGGCTGTCCTTTCCATCTTTAACACCCTCTCTCTCTCTCTCTCTCTCTGGTGCATGCTGGGAGTGCGAGGTGGAGCTGGAGCTGAGCACGTGTTTGAGAGCGTTGTTGAGTGAATGTGATCTTTCACTTTTTTTCCTTATTCTTATTACCTTTTTACATAAATATTGATTTTTCCCCTTGCGAAATATAGTGTAGATAGTGTAGTGTGAGAGTTGTTTTTTCCCCATACGCACGACTTAAAGTTGCTGGTATGGCATCTGTTCAAGTGCAAGGAGCACCAACTCTGTCGCTCCGTAATGGGTGCAGGTGTGTACCGGACCCTGGGGTGACAGTGGAGGAAATGCTCCTGATCATTGGACAAAAAGTTGGCTTTGAGAATATCGTTTCCACCTCGCGGATGAACAAAGCTGTGGTTGTGTTTTTAAAACCTGAGCCGCTGGTTAACGAGTTGACTCTGAGCGGAACATGGGTGAAAGAAATGTTTGTTCCGGTAACCCTGCTATCTGCTCCAGCAACGAAAGTTATCATCTCTAATGTTCCACCCTTTGTGAGTAATGAGGCCATCCTAAAAGAGCTACAGAGATTTGGTAAGATCACAAGCCCCGTAAAAACGATTCCCCTAGGATGTAAAAATGCCGCGCTAAAACATGTTCTCTCTTTTAGATGGCAGATTTACATGTTTTTGAATTCCCCGGAACGTACATTGGAAGTTTCTTTTCGTGTTACTCACGGAGAGAGCTCATTCATGATATACGCCAGTACAGACATCATGAGATGTTTTGAATGCGGAGATTTGGGCCATAAGCGCTTCACATGCCCACATAAAAATGAACAACAAGCATCCACATCTAGAGCCGAGACGAATAACACAGAAACACTGAGATCTCAAGAGCAGGCCAAAGGAGTTACAGATGAAGTGAAAGGGCAGCAAGAGCTGAGTGAGCTTAATGTTAATATTGGCGATGTGGAAAAACCTAGAGGCAGTACTGCTATTGACAAAGATGTTCAAAGTGATACTGAAGATGTGTGTGAGGGTATTGTTATAGGAGAGGCAGGTGGTTCAGAGGAAAATATGGTTGATGAAATGGAGGACTTGTCACAGTGCACTGACGATGGTTTAAGAGATGATGATGAGCAATGGCCTGATGTTGCAAAAATGGTTGATAAGAATTTATACACTCTAGATCAAATAAATTATTTTCTTGACCAAACTAAAGGAAAAGCTGGTGTTGAGATTTTTTTTCCAGATATTGAATAGTTTGTTTCTTAAGTAACTATGAGGAATTGTCACAGCAGAAGCGCTTTCGTCTTAAGAAGCACTTAGCTGCCATAAGATCAGGTAGAAAATCAGGTAAAGCAAGGGGGAAATCTAAATAATCATGATTTTTAAAAACTCCTTTTTCTTTCTTTGTTTTCCTCTTTCTCTCTCTCTTCTTTATGGAAATCTTGTGGGTGGGATCCTTAAACATAAATGGATTGAGGGATGAGAAAAAGAGGAATTTATTGATAGAACTCATAAGGATAAAGAATCAGAGTATTGTTTTTTTGCAAGAGACCCACAGCCATTTTAACAATGAAGCTGATTGTGGTTTGTGGTGGGAAGGGGAGAGAGTGCTTAGTCATGGGACTAATCTTAGTGCTGGTGTGGCTGTGTTCTTTTCTCCTGCTCTTAAAGTTAAAATTCTGATGAAAACTGAAATAGAGCCAGGAAGACTGGTAGCTGTTAGAGCTGAAATTAGTAACCTCTCGTTCTTGTTTGTCAATATCTATGCTCCCAACAGTGGAGCAGATAGACTACAACTTTTTGTTAAACTAGAGCAATTTTTAAAGCAGCAGCAGGATGGGGACTTTATTATATTAGGTGGTGATTGGAATTGCACTTTAGATTTCACACGTGATAGAAATGGTGAAGAACCTCACATGCAGTCAGCTTCTCGTCTGGCCAGTGTTGTGAAAAATCTAAGGTGTTCAGATGTGTGGAGAGATCACAATTTTTTAACAAAGCAGTACACTTGGGTGAAAATTAATAATGGTAGGGTTTTTGGTGCACGGTTAGACAGGTTTAATGCATCACATAATGTGAAAAATAGGGTGGTGCATACAGCTATCATTCCTACATCTTTGTCCGACCATAAATTCATCACAGTTGAGTGTACATTGGTGAACAGGATTCACAAGAGCTATTACTGGCATTTTAACAATGAGCTATTGGAGGATAAACATTTCTGTGAGAACTTTAAATGCTTCTGGGAAACTTGGAAGAGTGAAACGTGCCTATACGAAAGTGCTATCCAATGGTGGGATATCGGTAAAGTGCATATAAGAACATTCTGTCAGCAATATGAACCCATTCTTCTTTTGTTTTAAAAAAGACATTAGAGTTGCTGGAAAATGAAGTAAATGACATTGAGAAGAGTATGACTGTCAATGATGCTGTAAACCTACAAGGAATGTGGACTGAGAAAAAGAATCAGCTGAGTTTTATTTTAAATGAAAAAGTTAAAGGGGCTCTTGTAAGGAGTTGTTTTTTAACAATAAAAGACATGGATGGTCCGACATCTAATTTTTTTAACCTGGAGCGTAAAGCAGGACAAGGAAAACTGATATTCGTTTTAAAGGACAATGATGGTCAAGATACTTCGGATCCTGTGGTGATGCACAGGCTCGCTGTGGATTTTTATTCTAATTTATTTACTGCTGAAGCCATTAATGAGCAAAGCAGAAATTAACTGCTACAGGGTATTCCTACTTTAACTTCAACGCATAACTTTCATAACAACTTTTTGAGGCTGATCTTAAGTTTGAAGAGGTTACTGCTGCTGTAAAGGGTCTCTCTTCAGGAAGAGCATCAGGGATAGATGGACTGTCTTCTGATTTTTTTAAAGAAATTTTGGACTATATTAGGACCTGATTATTTTGAAGTGCTCAAAGAATGTATCAGTAAGGGTGTTCTCCCTGTGAGTTGTCAACGGGCTGTCTTAACTCTGTTATCAAAAAAAGGGAGACTTAACCCTCTTAAAAAACTGGAGGCCGGTAGCAATTTTGTGTTCCGAATATAACATTTTGTCTAAATGTTTGTCAAATAGACTAAATAATGTGTTACATACAATCATTCATAAAGATCAATCATACTGTGTAAAAGGAAGATCTATTTGAGATCATTTACATTTAGTGCGAGATATTTATGACTTTGCTCTTAACAATAATATTAACCTTGGCTTTCTGTCATTAGACCAAAAAAGGCTTTTGACTGAGTTGACCACAATTTTCTTTTTGAAACGTTAAAGACTTTTGGTTTTGGAGACAAATTAATTTCTATGATTAAGCTTCTCTATAATCAGGCCACATGTATGATAAAAATGGTTGGTGGTCTCAGTGTTCCTGTTAATATAGAGGCATTAGGCAAGGTTGTCCTCTTTCAGGTCAACTCTACAGCTATAGTCATTGAGCCTCTGTTATGTAAACTAAGAAGCCAGTTAACAGGTTTAAGATTTGCTGAACTAGATTTTCAGCCTATTAAGATTTCTGCATATGCTGATGATGAGGACATGCTGATGTTCACTACTTAAAAGACGCTCTAGAACATTGGTAACACTTTAGAATAATGGTCCGTTGTTAACAAGTATCTATGCAGGAAGTAATAGATAGTACTACATTAACACTTAACTTAATACTAACTAGTGATATTTTACCAGTAGGTCTTTTGGAGTGGGATACATTGAACTGACACGAAGCAGAGTTCATAATTGTGAACTAATTCATGAGCTTGTCAGCATCACTTCTTAATTATTAACATTTTAAAGTGAATCATTACTAAAAAAAATATATCCTCATTGAGAACTACTTGCGAACTATGATCAATTAATAAAGAATAACCAATTAATTGCTAATCACAACAGTAATGTCTTAAAAGTGAACAATTGGGTTCTTTGTGGAAACTAATTTATGAATATGATATCCCCCAAATAAGTCGGCTACAGGTTGAAATTGTGACTACTACTCTTACCAGAGGATGGATGTTCTCTGTTTATTTCAAACAAAAACATAGAATAATAATACAAATAATTAATTAAAAAATTTTAATAATTAGGAAGTGATTGAATTAGTTCACAATTATGAGCTCTAGTTTGTGTCAGTTTCTCTTGACATTCACATCCTTAATGAAGGCATCGACTGCATTTATATTGTGTTAAGCACAAAACCGCATACCGCATATTACAGTGTCTGGTAAAATATCACTAGTGCCTCACACAAATGTATGTGTCAGATATAAAATATGTTAAATAACTTATTAAATTACTTAGTAATTACTGAGTGGTTAAGGTGTTTTTCACTTTAAAATAATGGTCCAGATCACTAGTAGTTCCTTAGTAGCACTTTAG
>NW_015537969.1:2470929-2491048 GCF_001515605.1 Sinocyclocheilus anshuiensis
CTTGAAAGATCAAAGACAATTTTTTATATAACTCCGACTGGATTCGTCTGAAAGAAGAAAGTCTTATACACCTAGGATGCATCGGGGGTGAGTAAAAAACAGCTAATTTTCATTTTTGGATGAACTAACCCTTTAAGTTAAGTGTTAATGTAGTACTACCTATTACTTCCTGCATAGATACTTGTTAACAACGGACCATTATTCTAAAGTGTTACCGAACATTATGGTAAAGCATCCTCAGCTAAGGTGAACTGGAGTAAAAGCAATGCTCTGTGGTGTGGTCAGAATTCTAATGGTCCTATGCTTCCGGGTGGTTTGCAGTGGGGAAGAACGGGTTTCAAATATCTAGGGTTTTTTTAGGCACAGTTGAATTTAAGAGACAAAACTGGGAGGGCCTTGTGGAGAAAGTGTGTGCAAGGTTGTCTCACTGGAAATGGTTGCTACCCCAGCTGTCCTACAGGGGGAGAGTCCTGATCAGTAATAACTTGGTGGCCTCATCCCTCTGGCATAAAATGATGATTTTAGAGCCTCCGAAGGACCTGGTGGTAAGGATTCAGAAGCAGATGGTGGACTTTTTCTGGTCAGGGCAGCACTGGCTGAGGGCACCAGTTCTATACTTGCCCATTCAGGAAGGAGGACAAGGACTTGTCGACATCGGATCCAGAGTTGAAGCCTTTAGACTTCAGACAGCTCAGAGACTGCTTTACGGGGATGATGTAAGCTGGACTAGTACAGCCTGTGCTCTTCTGAGAAGAGCAGGCAGTAAGGGGCTGGATCGTCACCTGTTTCTAATGAACATTAATAAGCTGGATCTGACTGGTTTAACATCCTTTTACAGGTCAGTGTTAAGAGCGTGGTCACATTTTAAGTTCTCAAGAGAAGTCAATGGTGTACAGAGACTCTGGCTGAGGGAGGAACCATTGCTCTTCAACTCTGTAATGGACCTGGATATTTTTAAATCCGATTCTCTCAGAAAAGCTTTGTGGTCTGCAAAGATCACAAAAATTGGACATTTAATTCATGAGGGAGGATGGATATCTGCTGAGGCTTTGGCCTTAAAACTGGGCATGAGGTCAGTTCAAGTGGTAGAGAAGACTGTTAACTCAAACACGTAAGTTTTTATCAGTGGACTATAGATTGGATTTAGAGGCTTCGGACGTGGATACTTCTGCATTCCCGGAGCTGACTATTTCAGCTGACACAGGAGAGTGGCAGGAAACAGAGGGTGGACTGCTCTCTTTCAGATCATCTCAGCCTAGTCTTTTCGGTGATACAGGAAATAAGGCTTTATATGTACTGTGTGTTAAAGTGGCACATTTCCACATGCTTGAAAACCTGAGAGAATCCAAGTGGCAGGATGGTTTTGGCTCAGGCGTTTCCCCTAAAGGCTGCTGGAGGACCCTGTACAAACCTCCCATTGAGAAAAGGTCTGGAGACCTTCAGTGGTGGGTAGTGCATGGTATAATAGCCACAAACAGACACAGAGCACACATTGATCCACAGGTAGGAGAGGAGTGTCCTTTTTGTGGGGTACAAGAAACAATGTTTCACTTATTTCTTAATTGGTGCCTAAATGCAGCAGGAGCAAAATGCAAGCTCATGTTTTATAAAATTTTATATTTGGACAAGCAAAACTGGCTATTTGGCTGTCACGTAAAAGAAAACTACTTGGCTCGGGTTTGACTGATGTTATTTTGGTGTTTAGGGGATTAATAAAATTCCGTATTAATATAGAGAATGAATGAATGAATGATGTATTTGTATAGCGCTTTATTGTGTATTGCTGTACACCCAAAGCGCTTTACAATCATGTGGGGGGTCTCTCCTCAACCACCACCAGTGTGCAGCATCCACTTGGATGATGCGACGGCAGCCACAGGACAATGGCGCCAGTGCGCTCACCACAAACCAGCTACAGGTGGAGAGGAGAGAGAGTCACAGAGCCAATCAAGTGGATGGGGATTATTAGGAGGCCATGATTGACAAGGGCCAGTGGTGACAATTTGGCCAGGACTCCGGGGTTACACCCCTACTCTTTACGAGAAGTGCTATGGGATTTTTTGTGACCACAGAGAGTCAGGACCTCGGTTTAACGTCTCATCCGAAGGACGGTGCTTTTTGACAGTATAGTGTCCCCATCACTATACTGGGGCGTTAGGACCCACACAGACCACAGGGTATGGCATGCGTATTATATGTTGATTGATGACTTGGATAGTTTTAGATCTAAATGGGGTATAAATCAATGTATTTGTGAAATTGATTATGATGGTTGCTTGCAAATTTCTGTCTGAGTGATGAAAGATTGTAAAACTGTTGTTTCTGATGTGTACATTTATTCATTTAAATGTTTTGTATTATTCCATTTTATTTTATTTTAATATTTCAATAATGTTTATCTAAAATTAGTGGTAAATAAAGAGATTGTTAAAAGTCAAGTCTCTCTCTCTCTCTCTCTCTCTCTCTCTCTCTCTCTCTCTCTCTCACTATCTCCACACTGGCTCTGTCTCTAAGATGGAACACTAACGTCTGCTGTAACACCACTCTGAAGTCCTCTCCTGCATTTTTAAATATTGTAAATACTGCATTGAGGAATAACAGCATATGCATTCATTATATATCTTATTTGTTTATTAGTTTGTTTATTCATTTAGTCATTCATTCTCCTCATTTTTAAATATTGTAAATATTGTGTAAAGGGCACCAATTATGCAAAATTCACTTTTACATGTTGTTTCAACATAAATGTGTTTTTTTTTTTTAAATACCCATATATCATAAGCAGTCTCTCAGAACAATCCGTAAAATGTGACATCACACTTTACAGGCCCCGCCCACGACTGTTGACATACACTTTTCTTTTGACTGAGATTTTCTGTTTTTATTTTATTGTCTGGGTCATATTAACAGCGTAGACAGCATATACTGTACATTACGCTGCTGTCACTTAATACACAGATCTAATATAGCCATGCAAATTATTTCCCAGCTGTTTACGTTCACAGACATAATGACTGTGTTTTTATATCATCAGTGTGTTTGCTGCTACGACCCACATTTACTGACCAGCCAATAAAAATGCGACATGAAATCAACGCGACATGGCGCTAAAGCATAAAACTGCTTACCTCAAGCTCTTATCACTTCCTTTTTCACCGCTTCCAGCACACATACAAACTACAACTGCTAAAGTGTGATTCTTTTTGTTTACCACTCTAGCATGCTGATGATGTTCTATTCTTCTATAGTAGCCTAATGTGCGTCGTAGCATACAAGTCAATAGTTGTCATCATCTGCAGTGTCTTGGGCTTTACTTTCTGTAGCTTACATAGAGATCGCAGAATTTAATGATAAATGAAGTTTCACAACTGGCAGCAAAGTTTTTGGTATTGTATGGAAATATGTGTGTGTATATTTATGTAAGATGGCCAACTGAAACAATATGTGGGTATACGCGTGGTCACAAAATAGAGTTAGGAACAATATATGGAGAGAGGGTGTTGAGCTAATGAACAGATTATAGCGTAACTTTCTCCACCTTTCGGAAAACTCTTCTTGACTTTGACAGATACCTTAGGCTGAGTATTATGACATTTTTCGCCTGTAGCAGCCATTGAACTTGAAATGTCAGACTACCCCCCTCTACTCCCCTCCCTGTCTGTCTTCAATGCTTTCTCTGTAAGAGAATAAATCACCATACGGTCAGTATCATATCACACAGCTCCCCCTATGGGCCATTGCCTTCAACGCCTTTCTCAAGAAATGTTGATTGTGGCACAATCACACATGCATACTGATCAATCAGCCAAGAGGTCAAGGTCTACTGAAGGGATTTTAACTTAAAACACATAACTTATTTGAAAAAGAAAAGGCTATTTTATTTAGTTATCCACCCTGAGAGGAAGGAGGGACATTTTGACCTTTTATAAATGATGACAAATGGCTTGCTTAGGATCATTTATTGGCACAGTTCTCCTCTGCTGACGGAGCTGCAATCCCAGCTGTGGATCAATTAACCTTTGCCTCACCATTAGCTACAGATTGAAGTCCATGGTTATAAGGTGAGGGTTGTGTATTGTCCCGCATTGGTCATGAAGCAGACAGATCGGCCTCTGTCACCTTTACCCAGTACAGGTCGGGAAATGACCAGTGAACTAGAGTGCATCTCAGATCAGTTCAGGGTCAGTGGCCTGACTATGGCGAATCTCATCAAAACTACTTGCGACTCAAAGAGCAGTCTGGGCGGCCGAGCAGGGGAAGGACAGATTGGCCTATTAGAGAGAAAGAGAAAAGAGTGAGAGAGCGTGAATGTATGAGTCGATGAAACAGTATGTGTGAAGAGGAAACGTGGCAGGTTGAAGATGGTCCTATTATCCTTAAAGAGCCCAGGAGAGATCCGTTTCCCACACTCTCGGCAGTCGCACACTATATAAAACATGCTTAAAACTCCCATACGCACCTCACCTTTCCTTTTATCACTCTCCATCTCAGGTTCTTTGTTCCTCTTTTCTGCTCTTTGGTTCGTGTCATTTTTAGGAACGATGTAACATGGCTGTAAATGAGGCAGGTCCCATGTGACAGGCTGGGAGAACAGTTAACGCTTTTTCTTCATCTCTTGCCCGTGGGCTACACAGGAAGTGCTCTCCAGGACCACAGGGAGTCTCCATGCGCGCTTCCATTAACCCTTTGCCATTCCTGTTTCCTCGTTGCTCTCTTCCTTACACGGTGTGCCGACATCAAATTTACATCACAAGGCCCCCTGTCAACTATTTAAAAAGCATTTAAACACTCTTTCAAGACCTAGTGAGCTGCCTCTCTACCTGCTGCCATCCCATATGAAGATCCATGTCATATATAGGATGCTGCCTAAGTGATTGATTTGAAACACTCTACAGAGGCAGCAAATCCATGCAGACGAATCTAGACATTTCCTCATATGTTAATTTCAATACAGGCCACAGGAAATAAACAATGTAATACTTTCATAAACATGCATATACTCTTTTTGGAATTACTACTTACTTTTTTTTTATTATTATTTATTTATTTATTAATCTGTTACATATTTAATAAGAGAGAATTTGGTCAGTATTATATATTTACATATATTTATATGGTAATATTTTGGGTAAATGTCTTAGTTATTTAATAAGAGTTTTTTTTTTATAATTATTATTAATTATTATTAAATTTGACTGTGAAAATACCCCCAAAACACAATTTAAAGCTGTTATTGTGTTAAATGTTTAGGCTACAGTGGCTTAACATAAAGTATGGAACATAAAAGAAGGTAATTTGAGAAACATCTCAGTATTTTTTGTTCATGCAATGAAAGTTACTGGTAACCAAAACAGCTTTGTTACCAACAGTCTTCAAAATACCTTCTTTTATGTTGTGCAAAAGAAAGTTAGTCATTCAGTTTTGAGACAACGTGAGGGTGAGTAAATGATGACCAAATTAATTAATTAATTTATTGTGAACTATCCCTTTAATGTTTTTTATTTACTTTTTTTTTTATAAATGAAATCATACTCTAAAAAAGAAACTAAAACTTGTACTGTATTGTTAGAATGATAATAATTGCATTATAGTCAACATTCCTCTTGCACTGTTTACCATCATTGATTTATTTTTTCACTGCACTTGTCATAATTCATTCTGGAATAGCCTTCTTCATGAAGAATGCATTGCTTCCTTAAAATTAGGCTAAAAGTAGGCAGCATAATTAAGTTCAGGAGCACTGCTATGATGCATTAAAATGCTGCCTATTAAGGTAGCTCACTAGCTTTGATGGTCCGAATTATAATTTATGACTACAATCTTAATTTATAGCCGTAAAATCTGTTGCTGTTGATGAGCATATAGACTCCGTCCCTCTTTATTCCTGCTGTTGTCTCTCATTACTATTTAGAGTGGATGAATTTCCAGACAGGCGTCCCGCAGTCACACAGTATAGATAGAAATGAATAACATTAATCAAGATGATGAAAATGATGATGATAGGTTTGATGTGAGACAGTGTCAAGCTAAAAGTGGATCCGTATCAAGCCTTACCTTGAAGTCTTCTATTTAAATATACAGATTAGCAGTGTCAATTAGCACCACTGCCAAAGATGGCAGTAGTTTGTGCGTAGCCACCTACACCAAGCGGGTTAAGCAGGCACTGCGAGTGCTGGATGTTGATCAATGTGAGAAACAGGGAGGGAAAATAAAAACAGATGGTGAAAGGCCACTGCCATTCCTCTTCTCTGACTGCCAGTATCAGTATCCTCTCAGCGCTCTGCTAAATTAAAACAACCACCATCCCATTGATTCCATCTCTGACAGGGGCCATACATCACGAAGAGAAGAGAAGAGAAGAGAAGAGAAGAGAAGAGAAGAGAAGAGAAGAGAAGAGAAGAGAAGAGAAGAGAAGAGAAGAGAAGAGAAGAGAAGAGAAGAGAAGAGAAGAGAAGAGAAGAGAAGAGAAGAGAAGAGAAGAGAAGAGAAAGAGAAGAGATATGCGAAAGAGCACCCAGATATGGAGAGACATTTCAGTGTGAAAGAGTAAAAAAGAAGAGACATAGAAGGTAAATAGAAATCTGATTAACGCTGTGATTGGCTGTTGTTTTCTGCTCCCCTTCTTTCCCATCCTTTCTCCCTCTCAGAATGGCCGATGTGGGGATCCCATGGGAAAGGAGGCATTTGAGTTGATTGCCTGGCTAAAGACTGACTGATTCGCTCCAATCACACGGCCCCGCAGCCAGATTCTTTGATTGGACACAATCAAGTCAAATGGACCAGAGCTCTGAATCCATCATTATATTTCAGCAAGCTACCTAGGAGAATAACCACCCACCTATTAGAAGCAGGAGGCTCAACCGATCTCAAGAATCGATTTCGATTCTTGCGTGCATGGTTTGATTTTAAAGTGATTCTTGATTCAGCGTGATTCAATCTTGAGTTGACCCTGATGATGAAGTTACCATGATGTTAGTCAGTTGCAGGTGGTATCTGGGGGCGGGGCATTCTTATTCTGGAAAGCATTCGATTGGAGAAAGATCTCTGTAGTGCAGGATGAGTCATCAATATTTTCAATCGATTTTCCTGGAAGATAAATTTATTTTAAATGCATTTATCTGAACAAAATTTCAGTAAAAACAGTAATATTTTGAAACATTATTACAGTTTAACATAACTGTTTTCCATTTTAATATATTTTGAAATTTTTAACATTTTGAATTTATTCCTGTGATGGCAAAGCTGAATTTTTAGCAGCCATTATTACCCCAGTCTTCATTATCACATGATCCTTTAGAAATCATTATAATATGTTGATTTGGTGCTCAAGAAACATTTCTTATGATTATTCATGATGAAAACAGTGAAAACCGTGATACATTATTATTTTTTCAGGAATCTTTGAAGTAAGAAAGTGATACATTGTTATTTTTTCAGGATTCTTTGAAGTAAGAAAGTTAAAAAGAACTGGTTCTATTTAAAGTAGAAATCTTTCATAACATTATACATGTATTTTCTGCCATTGTCCATCATTTTAATGCATCCTTGCTGAACAAAAATCTTACTGACACTGAACTTTTGAATGGTACTGTAGATGACCTCAAAGTTAATAGACATGAACTAAAAGCCACAAAACTCAAATTTGAATTTAATAGGGCCTTTAATTGGACATTTAATTGTACTTAATTGTTCATAAGAAAATAATGGAGATTTCTAAACTATGCTTGTATGAACACAGAATACACACTAGGGGAATTGCATGTGCCACACACAGATCATCATTATTACTCATACACACATTAAAACAGTGTGTCAAAATAGCTGACAAAAGACAGAGCCCTTAAAGGCTTATCCAGGAGAAACAGGGTTTTGGGGATTTCTGAGTCCCCACCTTGCATTAATTAAAAGAGGCTCTGGGTTGAGTGGCAGACAGCCTGTAGGCTCAGCCAGGAAGAGAACTCAGATGAATTATGGAGAGGGTCTGTAAGCCAGCCAAACTCAGCATCACACATTTGCACACAATCCACCCCCATCTATCCATTGCTTTTGCCCTTTTCTCCTGCTCTCTCCTGCTGGTTCTGCACTTTGTTTCCTCTTTGCTCTTCCCTCCATCTTTCTTTGTCACCACATCTCTCTCCATACTGTTCATTTCTCTGACTGGTTCAGGCTGCACCGTTGTCCTTACTGCCCATTATACTCTTCTTTTTCCATAAAAATCTGTTATTTTGTCTTGTGTTTTTGTCCACCCTGTTGAAAAAAACAGCATATGCTGGTTAGGTGTAAGCATGGCAGCTGGTTTGAGCTGGTTTAAGCTGGTCCCTAGTTGGTCATGAGCTGGTTATAAGCTGGTTATTAGCTGGTCCTGATCAGGAGCTAGTTGCTTAGGACCATCTTAAACCAGCTCAAACCAGCTGCCATACTTCAAAACATACCTAACCAGCATATGCTGTTTTTTTGTTTTTTGTTTTTTTAACAGAGCAGTCATATCAGCTGCCAAATAAATGCTGATTTATTTTACATGCAGTGAGTTGACTCATGGGGGCTGCCATGTTGTGATCACAAGACCCTCTGAATACTACTCACATTATCTCAATAACCTCCCTGTTTTTGAACTCTTTAGCTTGTAAAATGCATTAATCATGGCTGTCATTAAATACAACATTTCTACAGTACCACTGGTAACCAAATTTGTTTGCTTTAGTCTGATGATATATTCATGCAACTAGGTTGAGCCAGGAACTCCAAAATAGCAAAAAGTTGCAAAAAAAAAATGCACACACTATGAAGATTAAAAAAAGGACAACAAGAAATCAAATGTGTATGATGGCGTTTTAATGCCATGTAAAAAAAAAATAATAATAATAAAAATCTAAGATTACGAGATTCAATGTTTTGAGAAAAAAGTAGCAATAGGAGAATAAAGTCGAAATATTTTGAGAATAACATCTAAATTATGAGAATAAAGTCGAAATATTTTGAGAATAAGGTCGACAATACAAGAAAATAAAGTCATTAAATCATAGCAATTAATATTTTGACTTTATTCTCATAATTTTGACTTTTATTCTCAAAATATTTTGACTTTATTCTTATCATTTCGACTTTATTCTCAAATATTATGACTTTAACCTCGTAATTTTAGAATTTTAAATTTTTTTACGGGGCACTAAACAACATTGTACAAATGCAATAAAAAAACAAAATAATTTGGTCACAACATGACCTTCAGTGCAAAATTTTTTGGTGTTTTCTTAGCTCTAAAATGCCATAACATGTGAGTGGACCTTTAAATCAAGAAGAAGAAGAAACATTGTGTACTAATAATATGTTGTGAGAGAATATATCATGAAGTGTTCCTTTTTTCTTACCCATTTCTTATTCAGATTTGTTTACGCATAAATCCTGAAACATCATATAGTGAGTTTTATACTATTTGCCAATGTGATAAGGAAAATAAACTTAATTCAAGATTTATTCTCGGAAAAAAGGTTTTATTTTGCCTCAGGTAAATTTAGTTGTTTTGATATGTTTATTGGAAAACAAAAACTTGACCTTTTGCTTTTTAAACTTTTCCTTGGCCTCATATATTTTATCATGTGTATCATATAGTATCATTTGAACACTGCTCATTCTATTCATTCAGTTCATTTTCTTTCTGTTTGTTGTGTCTTCATTATTCTGCTGCACTTTTACTCTATCATTTATCATCTGCCACCACTTATTCCGTAGGGTCAGACTTCTCCCCACACACGCCAGCATTAATGCTTATGAATTATTCCACTTTTAGAGATGAGAGCCTTTCATATCTATTGAGGAATGACAAAAAGTCATAACTCTGTGTCATCTACTGTTCATAATTGGCAACTGCATTGTTTTCGTTACATTAGACCCAATCCTGAGCATCAAAAGTCAAACCAAGAATCTTCTTAAAGGGATAGTTTACCTGAAAAGGAAATCTCATTTACTCACCCTCTTGTCTTTTGAATTGACAGCCCATCAGACATTCTGTTAAAGTATAAAAAGAAGGATGAAAATCTTACAGGTTTGAAACGACAAGAGGGTGAGCTAATGATGGTAAAATTTTGAAGACACCTTAATGGCAGTCGCTGAACCATCATGGTTCTGTTTGCATTTAATGCCTATAATTCCCTCACTTTATTCTTCTCTCTTCACTATTTTTATTTCTATAAGCATCACAGTATTTCCATCGTGCCTCCAGTATTGAATAAGTAATTTAAATCTGATCAAATGTGGTGATTCTTTTGACGATAGTGTGGCGAGTACAGTTCTGCAGCTTAGCATTATAGGCTACTTTACCAGGGGAACAAGGCGACACATCCAAATCTCTTTAGCTGCAGCTCTGTGACTGTGTGAGAGCAGATAATGTCAGTGATAGTGTGGGCTCTGCCAGTTGCCATGGAAAACAGAACTGGCTCCCTACAGTAACATAAAATGTAGTAATTCAGCGTTTCCACAAATAAACAATTAAATACATTTAAATGTCAGAACATCTTCAGAAACATCTGCATGCATGCTTACAGTTGCAGGATTGAACATGAAGGTGCATTGTTATGCAAACATGTAGACGAAACCATAGAAGCGTGTTCATAATTTGTACATTATATTTTTATATCTTATTATATTTTTCAGTATATAGCAAGTACATTTTCAATCTTAATTTAAATTATGTATATTAATTATATGTAATGTTTTGACCAGACATTATCCATAGGGATCATATGTTTGACATAATTGGCCATTTTTGTTGTTATTTTAAGAATAAACCTCACTAAATCCGGTAGATTTATGTTTAAAATAATTTAAAATAAGAAGACTTAATACCAGTAAAAGTTTGCTTGCCATAAACAAACAGCAATTACTGAATTTTAGAGAAGTTTATTCATATAACTACAAAAAAAAAGTAACAAAAAAAAAAATTCAAGGATATTTAAATATTTTTACTTGAAGCATATGACATTTTTTGCAGTATTCTCATCAACATGAGTCACACTGTGAATTTCTGAGAAACGCAGATTGCGTTCATACCAATTTTTCACATGAACCGTACTCTAGACCGCATTTTTAAGTAGTTCACTGATGCACTGCTTAATTCAGAAAATCTCTTGCACCGATCAAATGAACAGACTTGGTTTTGCGTCAAAAGCTCTGCCATTAAAGCCCCCTTATAATTGTATTGCATATAATTTCCATTCAAAACATTTACACAGTCAGTTGGTTTGAAGTCAGGTTCCTTTCAGAAGGTAATATATCACTCTTGTAATTGTTTTCATGCTTCTATAATGTATAGATGTAGATGGTCTCCTGTCTCGCTATCAAAAGACATGAAAACCTCCTCTGTCTCTCTAATCCGCTCTATTTCTTTCTCTTTGGAGATTTGCCATCGAAAAAAAATGGTGCCCAATTTCCAGACACATAAAAGAGCAGCCTTTAAGGGTCCTTCAGTTTGCACAGGGATGCCGGGGGCACTGCCCTTCATCTTGTCTCCCTTTACTTTAATTAGCCAGGAGAAAATTGGGCTTTTCTTCTCCTCTATCCTGATTGCCTCTTTTGTTCTAATATGGCTCAGATATGGGGAGCGAATTGCTTTTGCGGACAGGGGGAACTGGAGCAAAGCAGACCACAGCGGTGCGAGACTCTAATGATAATGAACATGGCCTCTCTAATGCGGCTTCACGGTTTCATCCATAGACCAAGTATCTGCTCATCAAGTGCCATTCCCCTGATTGAGACTATAGAGTGCTTCTTTTCATCCTAGAAGTCGTGGAGATAAAGAAAATGGCCTTTTAATTACAAAATGAGATGCCATTATGCTTTATCATACGTGATTGTCTGGACATGCTTGATGAGATCTGCGCTTTATTATGAGTTCTGTGGATATAAGGATCTTCAAGCAGATGATCACCTTGTCCAACATTTTATTGGGATGCTCATTTCTTGGTTGCACTGAACCAATGGGAAATTACAATGCGCCTGATTTGCACCATTTGCTTTAGCAGACCAAGATTGTACTAGTTTAATGGTGCATAAATAGCTCGTATTCTGTTTGTATTTTTTAAATGATGATTTATTTTATTTAGTTTTGTTTTTCATTCCCTAACACCACCACATATTGTGATGAGACATGCCACCATAATCATATTCATATTCAATAATTCATATTCAAACATATTCAAATTCATAACAATACAGAGAAATGTGTTTTAGATGATAAAACAATAAAGCTATTTTTGCAATAAATTGTAGAATCACCCTGCCATCAAGGGCATCCACTAAGATGGTCTGCTGGATTTGCCAAAATCATCTTTATGGCACTGAATCTTTGAAATATATTCAAGAGTTTTGTTTGAGGCTACTTGGATCAACTAAATGACACTCATTTGCATTCGTACTATCCTTAAAATAATTCACAGAGTGGGTTACAGCATTTTTTGCTGAAACTACTTTGCTGCACGTTGGTTTATTATGATGCTCTTGACAAATTCAGATGTAGACATACACAATTCAAACTGTGGTTGATTGTTTTACATGTCAATCAAATGCCCCTTTTCTGTCTAAATTACTGTTTTTGTCTTAAGAGAATGAAGTGAGGTCATCAGGCTTTATTAAATTGGACCATCCTGCACTGACTGAAAATATTTGTGTAATTCAGAATAATTTATGTTTTCATTGTATGTGTACCTCTATAGTTTTAATTTGTTTACTTTGTTATTTTAGTTAACAACTCTATTTATTTTAATTATGTTTTTTTTTTAAATAATATAATATCAATCTTTCAATCAGTTTGATTTTTAGGACTGATTGTTCATAATGTCATTTTACAAGTGAAGATTTTACTCATCCATGCTTTATATATATATATATATATATATATATATGAATGAATAAATAAAATGCCTTATGTTGTCTCACATTGTCTCACACAGATGGATAGATGAGGAAATACTGATATTACTTAAATTGAATAATTAATAAGCATACTTGACTTTATGACATTTAACTGAAATCAATTAACTACCCTTCAGAATAATAAAAATAATTTGAGTCAAATACACCAATGATTATGACCAACATAACATAATTACAGCCTGTGAATCATTCAGTCTGTCTACTACATCCAGATAATGACAATAATGGTGAAAAAGATTGTCATTTATGTCTGAATGTTTCATATTACGTATTTCCTCTATTGTCTGCAGTTTTGTGTGTGAGGGACAGTATGGGATAATGGCCGGTGTCTGCTCCTAATCTGTCAATCATATAACCTAGGGATGGGCATTTTTGCCTCTCGAGTACTTGAAAGCTCAGTAAAACAATTAATCAAATAACTGAGGGGATTGGGCTATGATCGTCATGGCAAAATTCACTATCAGATCACACAATCATCGTCTTCATGATCGATTGCTGCTGTCACGTTTGAGTACTTAAATACTCATGCCAATCCCTAATATAAACATTGACATGGACCAACTTTTATGTCCAGTCTGTAATCACCACAGACTAAGAGACATATAAATTTCATATGAGTATGTCTTTGAATGTGTGAGTATGTTCATTTTTTTGAGCATGGTCACTGGGCCGGGGCGAAGACATCACCCACAGTCGTTCAGAGAGTGAGAGTTAGAAGCTCTCTACAGAGAGGCTGGGAGTAACCTTTCTCTTTTCTTATTCACTACCGTTCCACTTCAGCAGTCACAAGGATACAGCACACATACAGTACACACACTCCATACACAAACAGACAGGGGTATCATGTCATTCGGGTGGTCCATTTCTGATCCTTTTCAGCTTTAAGTGAAAAGTACTTTGTCTATTTCGAGGGCTGAATCATCTACTTCAGTTATACCGTTGTGTAAGCTGCTGTGAAAGAGAGTTATTATCACAATTATGGAAAATGAATTGCTGTCTTTAATCCCGCTGTGTGAATAACTTTTTGCTTCTCGCTAAACCAAGTGCCTGATTAAAAACTGATTAATGCTCAGGAGATGTTAAGCATCTCTGTATCTTCTGTTTTAATCACTTGGCATCAATCATAAAACTACAATATACTGTGTAACGCCCAAGAGCTCCAGAAGTTCTTGGAGTTTTGGAATTTGAATGCCATTGGAATTTCCATTGGAATTGCTAGACCCTATTTAGGAGGCACACTATTTCTCTAACAATCAGAAAAATTACAAAAAAGCAAGCAAATAAATATTACAATGTAATTGCTAAACATCTACTTAGAGAGGTAATGTGTTAAAAGTCCAGGTGAACAAGATTTTCAACCTCTGAGCTAAATATATGGTATGATCAATAAGTCGTGACAAAATTTTTTTTTTTACATTAACTCACCAAAATAAGTTAAGCAGTTTTCAACTTTTTAAAATGAGTTCTACAAGATTCAACTCATGTTTTTAAGTCAGTTTAATGTAATTTATGTTGAAAGGACTTATACAGTTGATTGTACTGTATTGTGTATGCATATATATATATATATATATATATATATATATATATATATTATTATTATCTTTTTTTTTTGTTTGTTCTTCTGCTGAGCAGATTAATTCATTCAAAAAAGGTGGAGCACCTGTAAGCCTGAAATCCTACTATTATTGCTAACCTTTATGCTTTTACAGCAAATTAGTCAAAATATTTAACATTTTATTAAATATTTTGGCTTGAATTCTTAAGGCCGAGGGCAAAATTATAAGGTGGCCAGTGCAAAGACACATTTAGAGGGCTGTTACAGGACCTGATCATTATTAATAAATAAATAAAATAAATATCTATAAAATATGTAAAAATTGACACACAAATGAAAGTTATAAGAAATTACAGATTGATTAATTTAATCCTCTGAATCATGCATGTTGGCAATCACTGCTATAAACCACATCTTATAGTTCAACCAGACTTAAAAGTATAAATGGCTGCATAACATGTGGCACTCTGACTTATTGTGCATCTTTAAGTGATAATACATGTTATAGCATTTTGAAAGCAATAATGGTTTCAAGGACCACTGTGTCTTATAATTACCTTTAGTAAAATACTGTTTGGTGTTAACAAATCTCTCTGTGTAGGTCATCAGTCAGTCCTCTTCACCAGGAATGCCAATGTGCTTGCAGTTGTCATCACTCATGGTTAGCAGTGACCAAATGAAATCAGCCTCTCTGTCATATCTGCATCTTACTTGGGTGACATCCATCTCCCGAAGCTAATGGGTGGTGATGGACAATTTCTAGGATAGTCATAGTTTTAACGTCCCTTCCTATACTTTATTCGTTTTCTTCATGGCTGACTATTAATATTACTTCGCTAGTGCAACAACAGAATCACAAGTAGCTCACTCTCATCCTTCTGATAAATGTTCTAGATTTGTTTTGCTGAGATCTATTGCATTCTTTACCTCTAGTGACACTGGCTGGATTTTCCTATCGGAGTAAGTGATGCTCTCCCGCATCGATGTGCCACAGCTATACTTGCAGTCACGGCAGCCGTACAACATTAAGGAGCACTAGAGCGTGTCCTTCACCAGCTGTACTCATGGTGTGAGATTGGCTGCTACCTTAAAACAAACTTTTATTACCATCTACTTTCTTCTGAGCGGGATACAGTGGGCACATTGTGTCCTTGGCTTAATCCACATTTGGAACAATCCATCCGATTTGGAATGGCCAGAGAATAAACCTTGATAGCTGTGGTGGATGGCGTCGTGTCCCGACTGCCAACTCTTTCTCTATCTGTCATTCTTCTATTTCTCAGGAAGCCTGGATCCCACTTTGTTTTCCTCCTCCAGACGGGATATAAGTCACTCTGCAGACATCTCGGCAGAGCCAGGAATTAAGTCGCACGACGTAAGACAGTCAAAAATAAACTGAAACAAAATGAGGCTTATTTATATCCCACACCCTGTGCTCATTATCCCGCCAGTCCCTTTCTCCCTTTCTCTTTCCCAATTACCCCATTCCTTCCTTGCCCATAAGTAGCCAGTTGACAGCGAGTGACAGAAGCTTGTTGTACTCTGTACCAGTGCTGGTTTTGTGCGCTGAAGGGCGGTGAAGCTCGCGGTATTCACAGCATCTAATTTATCACGGTGCTGATGGTTTACATATGCCTGGGATAATTGCCCCCAACATAAACAACGCTTGCTACCGGGTGATTTATTAGTATGTCATCGCTTTAAGCTCACCGGTCACGGAGGTGAGAGGGGATTAGTGGGTGACCTGGATTTTAGGTCTTATCTTTATATGGAATAGTATATCTTCGTATTTGTTCAACGGGCTATTATTTGTTCATTGTGTAGATTGAGTTGTAAACTTTTAACAGTCTGCATGGGTAATGTACATCCAGCATAAGATGCTCGACACTGAGCGCTTCAACGGCTGCAAAAGCCTGGTAAACTGTAAAAAATAAATAGTTGAGAAAATGTAAAATAATAAGGCAACTTGATGCAGTAAGACTTTTGAGTTCTCTCAACAATGGTGTTTTAGTTCTGCTCAGTAAAGATACTTTGTTTAGTCAATGTAAATTTGTTTGATCATGCAATGCTGATTGTCTTATTTTGCCAATAGAAAAATTCTTGTCACAGCAATTGAAAAAGCAATTACTGTCGTTGTGGTAATTAACTTTTTTCTGTTGCCTGGATGAAAAAAAAAATGTGTAAAATGTCATCACATTATCAAATGTATGCTTGTTTACAAATGACAAATGTTAATAGGCAACTTAATCTAATAAGTAGACAACATTGTCTTTGCTTGTAAAACAACTTGCAAGACTAAGATATCCAGACAATGGACATGAGTGGTTGAACATACTCTAGGCCTCAAAACTAGACACACTAACCTCAATAACGGTGACAAACAACAAATGTTATAAAGATGAGCTCTTTACATCACAATACAACAAATAACTAACAATAATGATAATAATGATAAAACAATAAAAAAAAAATTAAATGAAGTCAGCAAACAGCAAAACAATAACCCTATAACAGTAACCGCATAATTTATTCATGCTGCAATGCATGCTGAGAACTCACAAAGCCTTAACATTTCAACAATATGAAATTCTTTGTTCAGACAACTGTGTTTGACTAGTTGGGGCAACATTTGGGGTAATTGTGTTGGTCTGACAAGGGTTTTTGAAGAGAAAATAGCATTATTTAGTATTGGAGACTCAAAAGGTTTCGTAAACTGGAAAATGTGCAGTTGCATTTTTTTACAGTGTATAGAGTGTCAAGCAGACAAACCATGTATGCCAGTGCTGGATGGCTCTATGACTTAATACTGTGGCTGAGAGCCAGCGATCCAATAATGTTGATAGGAAAAAGAGAGAGAGACCTGGAAACAGAGACAAATGTGAGTATGACAATGTATGACAGCTGACGAAGATGAGACATTAGTTATGAGAAAGAACGGAAGAAAATAAAGAAAAGGACCAAGAAAAAGACAAAGCAATGCCAAGAGCTGTCATCTAAGAGTATTTGTGCCCAATTGTGAATTGTTTTTGTGAATTTCAAGCATTCGGTGTCCTGATTTTGTTTTGTTTTATGGTAATCTGACAATAACATGGGTATTTCATTGTACAGTCTTACCATATACCCTATATACTGTATACTGTTCAAAGAAAACTTATTTCATTTAAAAGTTATAATGTTACAAAAGATTTATTCTTAAAATAAAAGCTGTTCTCCTGAATTTTAGGTTTAAAAATACCTTTTAAAAAATAGCATGGTTTTCAAAATTGCTATTAATAAGAAATGCTTATATCAAATGCAGGCTTGGTGAGCATAAGAGACATCTTTCGATAATAATAATAATAATAATAATAAAAACCCTCTCTGTCATATCTGTGTCTGTATTTTTATATTTTTGTTTCATAAACAAGTACAGTATACACATACAGTACAAGTACATATGCAGTAGACTCCGAATTAATAGGTCATAAAAATGTCATGTATATTAATTCAAGTAGTTTTAGATCGAGTATAGCCTGTCACCTAACAAATCTTGAAGTATTAAATATAAACTACCCATTTATTAAAGTATACTACAGTACAGTACCATTATTGTGCCACAGTACAGTACTTTAATGCTCTTTATATTCCGTCATATCTACTATTATTAGTCAGCATTCTCTTAAAGGAGTTATCAAATAAAACATTTTTGTACAGTTGTTAAAAAACTTACTCAGTAAGGAAACAGTTCAGGTAAAAAGGCACTATTGCTGCACTGCAGTACTAGCATTCAGGTAACTCTGTAATGCCACACACTCTGACCATAGCCCGGTGACAGAGCCATGTTCAGACAATGAAGAACGGCCATCAGCAGACATCCTCCCTGGGGCTGTATTCTTTCCTGTCCATTCACAGCTAGCCATGCCCGCGGGGACCTGCTGTGCTTGTGCTAAAGTCAGCTCTACCTGCAGCAGCTCACCCACATCTGCTCTGCTTGACACCCTGTCACAGAGCCACAGAATGACAAGACCGAACGCTGACAGCTCTGGTCATCACTTTACCTCCAGAACAGGGTTAAATGCTTATCAGTGCACTTTTATAACATGATACTCACACTGAAAACCAACAATACAGCTTTTATGATACCTAATTATTAACCTATAAAAAATGTTGCAGAAATAGTCAAATTTACTATGCTAAATTCCAGTTTAAATTTGCACATTAATAAGGAAATTTAGTGGCACTTCCTACAGGTTACAGCATTAAGGGTTGATCACATTAACAAAAATTCACTGAAATGTGCAGGCAAAAAAGGTCTGTTGTCCACTGTTAATAGTATAGTGAAGCATGTAGCACCACTCACACAGAAGTCACTTTTAGGATGTGTTTACACTTAGCAGATTTGGATGCAAACCAATCTGAATACAATCAGGTTGTGTCCATATCCTTATGCTTTTTGTTTTGCATCCTTAAGTTCTATGTTAAAAATGACAGTGTGAAAACTAAGAGTACTACTTTTTTACTTTTACTTTTCTAATCCAGTTTAAAAGAAGCAAGAAAACCAAACTACAAGTGAAAACAGACCATTTTGTTTGTGTGCATGACTAACTTGAACACACAAAAAATGTATGTGGAGAACTTTTACCTTCATGAAACTTGACTGCACAGATTCCTATAGAAATGACTGAAATCTTGCAACAGTAAATGTGGCCACAACTTAATGCTAGTAGCCTATAGGTGCCCACAAAACATCCTGAGTGAATAATTGAATCATTCTTTCAACCGATTTGTTCAAAAATGCTAATTTATTCACAAAAATCCACTACTGCATGTTGCTCTGAGACTTTTTTTCTCTGAGGCATTTTTCCGTACCATTTTTTTCTTGACCTTAAATCAGGTAATTGTCAATATTACAGTATGTCTAAATTTACTCAATGTTAATCTAATGATTATTGAACTGTTGTATAAAATCGTGTTGTTTGTCTGAATATATATGTGTGATGTTTTCTTAAATATTTGATTGCCGTGATTAAATATTCTAAAACGCTGTATAATGAGAATTAATAGGTGTTTAAAGTTGGCCTAAACAAATGTTTTTATTTTTACAGCATTTGAATATTAAAAGGGATTGAAAATGATGTGATATATTACTCTTATACAGTACATACCATTTTAAAACCTGTAGTCAATCCCTCACAGCCTAGATTTCATTAGTATAAAATTCAATATGTCTGCCTTGACTAAGATCTATATATGCTCTTTAGGGTGTTTGATGTTCAAATGAAACCTCCGCCACTGTCTTGCAGAAGCATTTACGCTGAATTACAGTTTCAAAAGAGTTATTATAAAGGAGTGCATATCAAAACATCTTTCTATGCGTTTTGCTTAGGAGACGCTTCAATTACTAAGAGGAGCCAGAGGTCTGAAGATCAGAGCCGCTGCTTGGTGCATGTGGGTGTAAGGAAAATTTGACAGCAGAGGAAAACACATCAAGATTTATAATGGTTTCGGACACCAGGCTTCCTGTTAAATCACGTGCGTTTTCAAATATTTCATCACAAATCTCAGCGTAGGATAATGAAAATCAGGTTATTTCAGTCCTCTTTTTTTCCTGTTTCTGTTTCTTTATTGAGAATTATCAAACTGACCTATTATTTA
>NW_015537969.1:2491058-2496631 GCF_001515605.1 Sinocyclocheilus anshuiensis
TTTCACATATTTTACATTAATTACAACACCTCTCTCCCCAGTCTGGCATGAACGGCTGGCATAGTTCCTGTATCAAATGAAGGCCCGCCTTCTGAAATACGAAATGTGCTGTGATTGGTTAGCTGGGCCAGTGTGTGTTGTGATTGGTTAGCTGGGCCAGTGTGGATTGTGATTGGCAGCACTCGGCGCCTGGTCGGGAAATGTCAAGTTTCAGTGTAAATATTGCGTCAAAGTCAAATCAATTTGAGCGCGATTTAAACCCGGATGATTGTAACCACTCTAAGTTCGTCTGCCTTGGGAAAGCTAGCGTGTCTCCGACATCACTTGCAGAGATATTAAACACATGTGAGCTGAGGGCAGTAGACGTCCTTCAGCAGGCCAGCAGAGCTGAAACTCTAGACACAGTCTACAATAACTGCACTTCATGAGCGCTAGCCAGCGGAGAGCATTCAGTCTGCAATACCAGCTAGCTTAAACTGCCTGTGAAGCTTGTATGCTGTTATATGTGACCCTGGACCACAAAGGAGCTCGGGTATATTTGTAGCAATTGCCAAAAATGCATTGTATGGGTCAAAATTATCTTTTTTTTTTTTTTATGCCAGAAATCATTAGAATGTTAAGTAAAGATCATGTTCCATGAAGATATTTTGTAAATTTCCTACCATAAATATATCAAAAGTTAATTTTTGATTAGTAATATGCATTGCTAAGAACCTCATTTGGACAACTTTAAAGGCGATTTTCTCAGTATTTTGACCCAAGCGACTTAAGACTGGTTTTGTGGTCCAGGGTCACACACACACACACACTCACACACACACACACATACACATATTTGGACAACTTTAAAGGGGATTTTCTCAGTATTTGGATTTTTTTTTCACCCTCAGATTCCAGATTTTCAAATAGTTGTATCTCGGCCAAATATTGTCCTATCCTAACAAACCATACATCAATGAAAAGCTTATTCATTCAGCTTTCAGATGATGTATACATCTCAGTTTAAAAAAACTGACCCTTATGACTGGTTTTGTGGTCCAGGGTCATATATAATATATATAGGCTATGCTATTTTTTTGCTCATGTCATTCAGTTTTAGCAGCAGGGCTTGGTAACAGACTAAATAATGTATCTTATTCTTTTTTTTTTCCAGAAATATGTCCTTCTCCTCCTTTCTGTCTCATTCCTCTGACAGCAAGGTGAGTTAAAGAGATCTTGTTTGCTTACTTTGACTCTTTTCTCTCTCTCTGTCTCTCTCTCTCGCCCTTATGTCTCATAACCTGCTAGTGTTTTTAATCAATGGAGTTCAGAAAAGGCCTCAGGGGAGCAGGGCACTCTGGGTAAGGAGGTTAATGCGCTGGCAGTTTGAGATACACTTGTGACATTTCCATCCAGCATCTGTTTTCATCTGGCCTGATTTAGGGATGGCTGGCCAAAGAGAACTGCTCCATTCGTTCGTTGGGCAAACGCACATGCTCCACCATGTAAACGTTGCCTCCAAGTGGTGTATTGGAGAACTGCGACCTGAGAAAACTCATTACAGATCTCTCTTTTTTGGATGGTTTGCTATGGAACATCACAATCATGCAGTCTGAGCACATAAAGCACTATGTGCGCCACTAAAAAGATGAGAGGAAAGGAAGTCAGAAAAACAAGTAGATGATGAAAATTATGCACCAAAGTGGACCATCCGAAAACAGAAAGACACAGAGAATGGGGTATAGAAAGGGGAAAACGATAAAAGCAGGGGGAATGCGTAAAAGGTCAAAGATAAGGGCATACAGAGAACGAAAGCAAGCTTGACCGAAAGAATAACTAACTAAATTAGGAGAGATTCACTGAAGATGAACAGCATCATCAGCAAGGACAGTTCAGCTGCCACTTCAATTTAATCTGATATGAATTCAATGAGCAATGGTGATCTTTTCAACCGCAGTGCAATTACTGGAGGAACAACAGGCGTTTTTTGAATAGACTGTGGTCTAAATGGCCTTATTTCCTTCTTCCGCTGCTGATCTTGTCGGAGAATGTCAATTATCATCTTAAACACTGGCTGATAAGGAAGAAGTGCAGAGGAAGGGGGAAAAATGGCAACAGAAAGAAAGAGACAGCCAAAAAGCATATGCTATAGGGGAAAATAGTCAGTCGGGTGAATACTAATGCAGTGGGTCACCTCCCGCAGTTTAGCATTATTCTACAAAAGACACCTCTGCTAATGGTGGGGCATTTTAACACCATTTGCAATAGATAAATCATATTCACTACAGAACTGAGAAGAGAGGCCATCCAAAGTCCAGGCATACTACAGCAGCTCAGCCTTTTATGTTGGGATCAGACATGAACCAGAAGCTAAGGAGATTTCTGGTATTGTATCAGAATATGTAATGAAACTTAAAGAGACCTTAGAGGATTGGACTGTTGTTAACTTTGGAAGTTAAAGATGAAGTGTTTAATCCTTATAACAGTGGCAGAACCAAACAGAATATCACCCTATTGGCCATTGGTCAAACAAACAGGCAGCCCCTCCCTAAAAGCACAAGGTTTGGTTGAGATAGTGTCATTGTTTGTGACTGGTCAGGACTTTTCGGGGAAAACTTATTGCTGACTTAAAGGGCAGACTTGAATGTTTGTAACATTTCTTGTTTTACAGTCAGTAAATAAGTGCATTTTACACTATTTAACTCAAACTTTAATTTAATTTTCCCACATTTATTTGCTACAAAGTAAAGTTGTTTTAAGTCTAACTTAAAATCAAGCATAAAGAGCTGTTGTTAGCATGACGAGTGGATGGCATTTTTGTGCATGCGTTTTTTATTCATTTTATTTTGTTTTGAACAAGCAAGAAACAAACAATTAAAAAAATGATTGAACAAATATTCAAAACATTGGCAATCAATTAAAAGTGTGTTCATGTTAGTTACTCTGACAATTGTGTCAAATGTCGTTTTTACATTTTTAGTGAAAGTTTTGAGTTAAACAAGAGTATCTGCTTATTTTCTGATATCAGATCTGTGTTTAACATCCACTAAAATATTCACAAATCAAATTGTATCTTAGAAGTGAAATGTTGATTTTACTTCAAAATTGTTTTTGACTTGTAAATCCTTCAAAGGTATAGTTCACCCAAAAATTCTGTCATTAATTACTCTCCCTCATGTCATTCCAAACTATTTTAATGATGTCGTTATTACCTTTCTGGGCCTTGAATGTGTCAGTTGCATTGCTGTCTATGCAGGGTTTAGAAAGCTCTCAGATTTCATCAAAATATCTTAATTTTTGTTCAGAAGATGAACAAAAGTCTTACAGGTTTGGAACGACATGAGGGTTAGTAATTAATGACAGAATTTTTATTTTTGGGTGAACTATCCCTTTAAATGTGTGCTGATACGACGTGATTTCATTCTTGTAGCTAATTTCTGAGTGGTTAAACTTATATGTTACAACCAGCTCCGGTCTCTCCCTACTCATTGGATATCCAGCTCGGATAAGAGGAAAAGTATTTTAGCATGGGAAAAAAAAATCACACTTCAGCTTTAAAGCTATGCATATTCTCTCTAAATTATGCAGAGCAATGAATAAAGTGGTATTCACTTTACAGAAGTGCACTAACAAGACAGATGGTAACTTACAGTAGGAAACTTAAAACTAAGGTTAACTTAACAGCTGAATCAGCTATATCTAAGTAGAGCTTTTAAAAATGATGTATTTCTTAGAGTTGTCCTCTTTTTCGATCCTTCCTCACCCCTAAGAGGAAGACAAAAAATTAGGTGATAAATATTTCTATCCTACGACAGGAAGCATCGCCTTGATCTTTCCCTGAAGAACACTGAGCTGTGTAAACATCATGAAAAATTGAAAGGAGGCATCTCAGTTGCCTCACTAATCCAGATAGGCGGATCTAGGCTGCAAACAGCTGCACTGAGATTCAAGGCTGCAGTTTCAGAAGTCCCCATACCTCTGATCCTTCATTGTGCATGGCATATGTTACAGTGCCACAGTAGCCAAGATACTTTAACCTGCTTTGAGTCTTCATGAAACTCAGATAATTGGCTAATTTTAAAAAGTAGTGTTAGCTACATACTGTAGGTGAAGTTAGAATCAGAAATTAATTGCATAGCGCACACAGCACAAAATGTGCACATCCCCAGTGGCTCCGTGAGAATGAACAGTGAGAAAGGAGTTAGGAGTAGCCAAATGTGGTCTTTACGCAACAGTTTAATAAACAAAACATTTCAAACCTATTAAAAAGCTATAAAAGCTGTTAAAATGATCGTTATTAATTGGCCACTTGGCCATTGGAGCCATTAAGCAATCGCAGGAACCCAGGAAAATTGACTAGGACTAAATAATATATAATTTTAAAATTCCATGCTGACATACAGTAACAATAAAGCCTTTGCTCTCTATGAATAAAAAAAAAAAATGGTCACATTAGCTATTTATGAGGGTTAACATGGTTCATCGGGTCTGACGATTACAGAGTTTTCAGTTCAAGAGTTTGTTTTTTTTTCACTTCTCTTGAGGGCTCATTAAGATGAAGCACAATTCTAAAAAGGGTTTTGAGTATAGTACCCAATGATAAATACTCTTTATAAATGTATTTTGTAGCTTTGTGATTAAAGCTTTGGATTGGTAAGGTTCTTGGTTTAAACATTGAATATTGTAATCCAAGAGCTGGAGGGATGCATAAATATGACACGCTAATTTCCGAAACGCGATAAACACAAAATAAAATTATGTTGTTTATGCTTATGTTAGATTTTATATAAAACTAAGTCTCTTTCAAATCATGTAGATTATATTTAAAAAAAATCAAACAATAAATGTAATTTTGGAGCTCTTAAATGTGGTGAGACAAATCGCTCTGTCATATAATTTGTGTTTATATTTCTGTATTTTTAACCATGGAAATACATCATTTGCATTCAATGTCTGTTTGGTAGTTAGCCCATTAAAAAATGCTAAAATTGTAAACAGTCTGAAATCTGTTTGGGCAGCCTTAAAGGGATAGTTCACCCAAAAATGAAAATTTGATGTTTATCTGCTTACCCCCAGGGCATCCAAGATGTAGGTGACTTTGTTTCTTCAGTAGAACACAAACGAAGATTTTTAACTCAAACCGTTGCAGTCTGTCAGTCTTATAATGGAAGTGAATAGGAATCACGGCTTTGAGAGTAAAAAAAAAACATACACAAACAAAACCAAATTAAACCCTGCGGCTCGTGACAATACATTGATGTGTAAAGACATGAAACGATCGGTCTGTGCAAGAAACTGAACAGTATTTATATCGTTTTTTTTACCTCTGATGCACTGCAATGTCTGAACTGTCCTAAGTGCATCCTCGACAGCCGGAGCGTGGCGCGTCTGCTTCTTCTTCTTCTTCTTGCTTTACGGCGGATCGCAGACTTATAAGTGCATTACCGCCACCTATCACTCAAATGGACCAAATGGACCCGTAATTGAGATTGTAGCTAGAGTGTCAATGGTGCCGTGATTCCCATTCACTTCCATTATATGACTGACAGACTGCAACGGTTTGAGTTAAAAATCTTCGTTTGTGTTCTACTGAA
>NW_015537969.1:2496734-2501436 GCF_001515605.1 Sinocyclocheilus anshuiensis
CTGTGCAAGAAACTGAACAGTATTTATATAGTTTTTTACTTCTGATGCACTGCAATGTCTGAACTGTCCTGAGCGCATCCTGAGTGCGTGACGCGTCTTCTTCTTCTTCTTGCTTTACGGCAGATCGCAGACTTATAAGTGCATTACCGCCACCATTGGACCGTTGACACTCCTAATTGAGATTGTAGATAGTGTCAATGGTCCATTTGAGAGATAGGTGGCGGTAATGCACTTATAAGTCTGCGATCCGCCGTGAAGCAAGAAGAAGAAGACGCATCACGCGCCGGCTGTGGAGGACACGCTCAGGACAGTTCAGACATTGCAGTGCATCAGAGGTAAAAAAACGATATAAATACTGTTCAGTTTCTTGGACAGACCGATCGTTTAATGTCTTTACACATCAATGTATTGTCACGAGCCTCAGGGTTTAATTTGGTTTTGTTTGTGTATGTTTTTTTTTTACTCTCAAAGCCGTGATTCCCATTCACTTCCATTATAAGACTAACAGACTGCAACGGTTTGAGTTAAAAATCTTCATTTGTGTTCTACTGAAGAAACAAAGTCACCTACATCTTGGATGCCCAGGGGGTAAGCAGATAAACATCAAATTT
This sequence comes from Sinocyclocheilus anshuiensis, assembly GCF_001515605.1. Classification (NCBI taxonomy): domain Eukaryota; kingdom Metazoa; phylum Chordata; class Actinopteri; order Cypriniformes; family Cyprinidae; genus Sinocyclocheilus; species Sinocyclocheilus anshuiensis. The sequence goes on from NW_015537969.1 coordinate 2,497,346, forward strand.
TCATTTTTGGGTGAACTATCCCTTTAATGTTCTGTGAGTTTGAGACACGACTAGACATTTGTTGAGCAATATCAGACAGTTACTGTTACAAGCTTTTTTAAAAACAGTATTTCATTTTTTTTTGCTTTTGTCACAAATGTCACAACTGGCAAAGAAACACTTTCACTTTTAACACTGAAATCCACACCACTCAGATAGTCTCCAGTGTCTATGGACAACCACATCTGCATGCAACCTCTCGAAAATCATCTTGTCGCCCTGTGGATCTCTCATTTCTAGCTAAGTCTCCCTGCTCATTTGACTGAGGGTTAAAGCGTATGTTTGTTTACACACTCATGCGTGCCATATCCTCCCTCCCCTCGTCTAAACCCACACACTTGCTTTCTCTATGCTTCTTTAGCTTGTTTGGAATACACGCTGAGATCAGAGGACATAAAGTCTTCAGAGGCCCTCTGAGCACTTGCAATCCTATTCCTGTACCCACACCCCCTCCGATACAAGAGAGAGAGGGAGAGAAGGATAAAGAAAGAGAGAGGATGTTAAGGCACAATCACAAAAATAGAGCAATGTGTTACAGAGATAATAAGGTCCCCCTGCTGAGCACAACAGCACAAAATCAAATGTGATCAAGCCTCCACAGAGCAGCGGGGCTACAAATGAGAGCAGCTGCAGAAATGACTACGTGTGTCCGGTCAAGGATGGGATACATGCGTGTTTGTGTATGAAAATGCATTGGAAGTTGCCTTATATAACATTCCCTTGTATTTTTGATGAGTGGATGTTGTGAAGCTAAAGAAACTCCTTATTCAGGAAAGACAGTTGTTTCTAAACCTCCTACAATGTGCAAGTCTCAGCCGGTGCCCTTGACAGCGGACCACCCACTCTCCCCAATAAAGCTACTACTCACGTTCATCTCGAAAGCCACACAGGGGACGACTGCTTAACTATCCACTCAATAGGATCAATGGCTGGGAGACAATCAATAATACCTTGATCCTGTGCGCAGCCGGATTCTATCTAGAGATAAAGTGCATAAATCCGCTCGCGCTGAAACTGATGGTGCGCCGTAAAAATGAACAGACCAACAGCCTTATAAATCAGGGGTTGGGTCTCACAGACGGACGGAGCGTATTTTCATGAGTGTCTGGGGGGTAGGTGGGGGGGCAGCATGGTGTGAAGCAGCTCGGCGGCAGACAGTGTCTTGTATTTAAATTCTTCTTATTGTAAGAATGATCAGCTGAGTTAAGCTAACAGCATCTGGAACACATGCTCTCTCTTCCTGTTTTTGCTTCTTTCTCTTAATACGTGCTACCGGGAAGTACGTCGAAGGCCTGTAATAGCTATTACCATTAGCATTATCATTCATGTCTCAAAACTACTATACTATAGTATTAGTATTAATATGGAAGCCTGTTTCTGCCCAAGAGTAAAAAAGAAAAAAATATTTACAAAATCTGTTCACAATTAAAAATGTATATCTCTTAACTGCAACTTTATATCTCAAAATGTGACTTAATATCTCATAATAATTATGACTATATATCAAAGTTGCAACTTCATATCTCATAATTGCAACTTTATATCTCACAATGTGACTTAATATCTCATAATTATGACTGAGTTGCAACTTTATATCTCATAATTGCAAGTTTGTCATAACTGACTTTATATCTCACATTGTAACTTATCTCATAATCATGACTATATCTCACTGTTGCAAATTTATATCACAATTGTGACTATACCTTATTATTTATTTATCCCACAAATGCATCTTTATTTATTATAATTGCAATATTGACTTAATGTCTCATAATTATGACTATATATCTCACAATTGCAACATTATATCTCATGTCATAATATATTTATTAAAAACTAATTTCACAGTAGTGACTATATCTCATGATTGTCACTTGATGGCATTTGCCAACATTATGTCTCACAATGTAACAATATCTCATAATTATGACTTCATATCTCACAATTGCAACTTTGTCATAAAGTGACTTTATATCATAATTATGACTTCCTATTGATCTTACAACAGCAACTTTGTATCTCATAATCGCAACTATATCTCACAGCTGACTGTCTCACAATGTGACTTAGTATCTAATAATTATGACTATATATCACAGTTGCAACTTTATATCTCATAATTGCAACTTTATGTCATAACTGTGACTTTATATCTCACATTGTGACAATATCTCGTAATTATGACTTCATATCACAATTGCAACTGTCACAACGTGAGTTTATATCATAATTATTACTTCATATTGACCTCACAACAGCAACTTTATATCTCATAATCGTGACTATTTCTCACAGCTGACTGCCTCACAATGTGACTTAATATCTTATAATTATGACACAATTATGACATTTATTACGTCTCATTAATGAAACTTTATATTTTACAATTGACATTATATCGCACAATTATGACTATATCTTGCAATTACAACTGTTTATATCACAAATGTGGCTTTATTTCTCACAATTACAACGTAATATCTCATAATTATGAGTTAATTTTTATTTTTAGTAATTTATTTATTTATATTCACTGGAAGACATAGCCTATATCCCATACATTCCCTGCATAATCTTTTTTTTTTTTTTAAGAAAGAAAAGTTAAATAAATATAAATAATACTAATAAAAAAAATAAATAAATAAATAAAACATTCTCAAAATACAAGGCTGCGTTTTAAATGGCAAAAATGGCTGTTTGGCAGCAGAATTGTATGGTTGTGTATATTTACCAGCAGGGGCTAGCTTTTTTTTCTTCAGGATGGGACTCAACAGCCAATTCTTTAGAAATGCAACAATAGTGTATGCTTATGTCAGAGTGATTATATTGTGCTTTGATCAATAGCTGTCAGGTGTGTGGGGTGTGTCTGTGTCTGCTTTGGAACTAGGGCATCATTGCATCTTAAACAGGTCCCAGTGTCCCAGATCCACCTGCGATCAGACTTCCTTCAGATGTACAATTGTTTATGCAATAAAAGGAAATGACTGGCAGTAATCTAGTCTGCAATATCTCATTTAATGTTAAGTGTTACATTGTCTCAAACACTGCAGCAATCATTTAGGAGTCGACTAATGCACACAGTAAAACAAAAGAAAGAGAGTGGGTGTCAGTGACGTGAGGGGTGATGCAAGCGCAATGGATTTTAAGAATTCAGAGAAAGACACGCTCAACTAAAACCTTTGAATGCGTCGTGCTTTATCAAAGTCTATTCATGTATTCCTGCCCATAATTTAGCATTAAATCAATCCGTGAGTTATAGCCTTCACCTTTTCATTTGCATCATTTCCCAGCACACTGATCTTTCCACATCTGCCATTTGGCACAGACCCACTGCAGACACTAATGCGGAGAGGATGTGAGCATTCATGTTGCCCCATCAGCCCTCATCACCCAAGGCTCCTCTTTCTTTCTCTCATTGGCTGTCTCCTGCTCTCGCTGTCTCTCTGTCGCTTTCCCGCCAGCTGCAAAGTTTTACTTCCTTTATACACAAGTATGATGTCTAGGCTCTAATGCTTTTTGTCAAACCATCCCTATTTGAGACAGATAAAATCATTGTTTAGTCTATAAACTTCTAATCTAATCATTCTCAATTGATTGTGAGCAGGTCCAAGTATTTGATTTTAAAGATCACCCAAAAAGTAAATTCTGTTATTATTTTCACCCTCGTGTCATTCAAAAGTTGTTCTTTTCTTTTGTGGAATCCAAAAGAGAAAAGGCTGGTTTTGTATATTTACATTTATTCATTTAGCAGGCACTTTTATCCAAATACAGCCAGCGATTCATCTCGGCAGCTATAACACGAGAAGTGCTGGCAATACAAAGTTTCAAACGTTTTTCACAATAGTAGAATGCAAGAAAGAACAGGGAAGGGAGAAATAGTGAAAGCATTGAACAATTGCTATTGTAGTGGCAATTTCATACAATGAATGGTGAATGGAGCTTTCTAGCTTCAAATAAGACACAAAAGCACTATAAAAGTGTCATAAAAATGGTCAGTATGACCCATGTACTGTATTTAAAGTATTTTGGTGTCAATAAATAGCTTAATG
>NW_015537969.1:2501446-2504467 GCF_001515605.1 Sinocyclocheilus anshuiensis
GGGGTGTCATTTACTGCTATGGATTATTGAGTTGAACTTGACAGCCAGATAAGTCTGAATTGTGAGTGAATCATTAATTTTGTGAACTGAATCAATGATTCACTAAAAAGCTAAATTTTCTTTGAATAACCATTTGAATTTCTGCCTGTTTGTCATACAAAGCTTGCAATTCTTCAAAAAACAGACGAGTCATATGGACCACTTTTTTACACTTATTGTACGTTTGAGTGCTTTTTGAAGCTTAATAAAAGCCTCAGTTATTTCCCTTTCCCATTCATTAAAATTACTTGGGAAAAAGTGACCATCTCATTCTTAACTTTCTGAAACTACATAAGGACAGTTAATGACATAATTTTAATTTTAGGGTGAACTATTCCTTTGTCAAGCATGAGCTTGCCTGGGTCCATTCTTTGGCACATGTGCCATAAAAACAAGGAGCCTTGAGCGCTTCAGTGCTTTCACTTTACTTGATTTATTGGTGAACTGAGCTAAAGCACTTCAAGTCAACCACTGTTATTCCAGAGAGACCCCGAACCCAGAGCTAAAACAGAACGCAAGATGCTCTGCCTGACAAAATGATAAAAGCAAAGAGTACATTTCTGCCGTCCGTTTATATTTAAATATTTATCAAAAATTGCATCCCTCAGGGCCCAAGGCTCACCGGTCTGGGAAAAGTCACCTTTCATCAGGTCTTCCATTCTGAGTGTTTATCAAAACCATCCTCTCACAAGGCTCACCACCGCCAGGCCCAGGCCACTGTAATGGGATAAGAGCAGAACGAACAGGGCAGAGGACATAGAGGAGGGATATTTATGCTGGACTCACTGAGGCATGCTCTTATTGATTTGGCTTGACACTAACTGAATGTTTTATAGACCAGTGGACAGGGATGGATGACTCTAGTGAGAAGAAAATACTGTCTTTTTGATTTCATATATATGTATTTTTTGCATTGTTCGATTGTACTGTTTTTCTTTTGATCAAATTTGTGTTGTCAGCATGTCTCTGTGTGTATGCAGGTATTTGTCTATGAGCTACCTTCATACCGCAGAGCCCTTGGCGTGTTTGTACTGTATATATTGCATTCAAATGACTTCAGCCCTACAAACTCGATTACATGGGCAGCCATAAGCATCAGTATGTATTTCAGGTGCATCAAAGCAATTCTTTCAAGTGCAGTTTTGCTTTTTAAGATGATTTAGTGCTCAAGCTGCCTCAAGCTAATTAAAGAGCCACATCAGTAGTCCACTTCAGCCAAGTTTTAATGTTTAGCTGGAAAGCGTAGTTGGTGTGTGGTAAGAGACACCTCACATGCAGCTCAGATGGAAGATATATAATACTGTCCAGCACAGAGCTTTCTTTTTTTTTCTTTCTTTTTTTACTCAGAGTGAACCAAAGCAAATGTATTATCTAATCAGATCTGACCTTAAGAAAAGGTGGCCAAGATTTTTAGAAGTGTGGAAGGCAGGTGCATTTTCTTTGTTGAGACTTAATATTTCAGTGCCAGATCTCTCCTAGCTAATAACATCAAATAAAATGGACTCATTACCAGTCCAGACTAGAGCTTCTAGTGCTGTTAGCAGAGAATTTTTTGTGTTATTTGTTTACTTTCTATAAAGGTTTTATTTAACTAATAAATGGTTTCTGAAAACGCTATGCCACTGTAACATTTTGTAAAGAAAGTCAAAAATGCAGTTAGTCATGCATATCAGCATGCGGTAAACAGTATCAGGACCCTGATGCTTTAGCAGTGACTGAACTACCTATAAGTCCTGCATCGATTGAGTCTTCCACATATTCTGTAGCTTATAGAAACAAATTAATTTGAAACATAAGCACTGGACATCACAAGAATAAATCTGCACCTTATCTCTGTGCAGTTTGCGAATACAGGCTGTTCTCTGTAGTCCTTCAAAGAAATGTACTGCACCTGATATAGCATGCACTGATTTTGGTTCAATCTGCAAAAGTCATTTTTACAAAATGCTAAAAAAAAATGATGGTAAATTTTTTGGACTGATTACACCAACCACCAGTGCGCCAAATCTTCATCTGAGTGATATATTTTGACTTAAAAACTGTGGAATTCGCTAAATCACGACAACTTTTGGGCACTATTCATTTCGTACCCACAATAATCATGTAACCTATTTATCAAGTGATCATTTTTGTTTGTTTATTAATTCATTCAAGAATCCATTTGGCTTAAAAATCTGAGGGAGCATGATTTTGGACGCAGAGTCTGATTCCTTAAAGGGAATTACAAGAACTTTCTGACCCTGCATAGACAGCAACAGAACTACCACGTTCAAGGCTCAGAAAAGTAGTAAGGACATCGTTAAAATAGTCCATGTGACCTTAATTTTTATTAAGCTATGAGAATACTTTTTGTGCACAAGGAAAAGACTAAAGACTTACAGGGAAGAAAAAAAATTGAATAAAGTCATTTTTGTTTTCTTTGCGCACAAAAAATATTCTCGTACAGTATCTTTATAAAATTAAGATTGAACCACGGATGTCACATGGACTATTTTATCGATGTCCTTACTAACGTTTTGGACCTTGAACGTGGTATAGTTCTGTTGCTGTCTATGCAGGGTCAAAGCTCTCGGATTTCATCAAAAATATCTTAAAGGTGGGGTATGTATTTTTTCAAAAACACTTTAGAAAACTGAGTTGGGCCGAGAACCAAAACAAACTTGTAGCCAATCAGCAGTAAGGGGCGTGTCTACTCATGAAGTGGAGGAGAGAGCGCTCAGTGCACAGGACGGACATTAGCCGAGCCGAGCGACGACAGAAAGATAGAGATGGCGGATAAAAAACAAAAGAGGAAAACGTCTGCGGAACAAAACATGGCTTACGATAAGGCAAGAAGTAGGACCCGTGTAAATTTCAGATCAGCTTTCCAGCGCTGGAGAGAACTTAAGGAGTGGGAAGGCCAGCGATCGGACACAGAGTTTGCTTTGTTTCTTCTCGATAGGTGAGTAACATTGGTTTTGCTTTGTTTCACAGAACTAATAT
>NW_015537969.1:2504811-2507859 GCF_001515605.1 Sinocyclocheilus anshuiensis
TTGTTTCACAGAACTAATATATGCTGGCTTTTGCTTGAATATGCTCGTGTGTCATGTTCGCTTGTTTGTTCATCTGCAATCGTATTGTCGTTCCCTTCAGCTATGATAAAGACACATTCATTTCCACACCCTATAAGCCTGGAGCGTCTAAACCTCCTCCACTGTCTGTTTCAAGCGTCAGCTCCCAAAGTGTGTCCGAAAAGTAAGATAATATGTTTAATACAGCAGATAATAATACAGCAGATTCCACCATAATCGTTGCCTGGGTTGTGTACGTATGTGTGGGGCGGAGCTATCAAAATAGAGGCAAGACCCTTTTGGGGTAGGGGCGTGTTTGTTTTGTTGATTTGAAATATCAACATTGGCTACCAGAAATCAACTACCCCACCTGTAATTTGTGTTCTGAAGATGAATGAAGGTCTTACTGCTTTGGAACGACATGAGGGTGAGCAATTAATGACAGAATTTTCATTTTTGGGTGAACTATCCCTTTAAGGAATGAAACAATTCAATCCTTATTATTGAGTGAGTAGCCGGGTTTCCATCCAAAGTTGCGAATTTAACTTATGCGCAAAACTGGAATATCGCATAAAACATTTACGAACAAGCATCGTTACCATCCAACAAGTCAAAGAGAACAAAATCGTCACTTCCTGATAAATTGGCACTATAAATCACTAAGAAAAGTAGGAGAATATAATAATTTTAATATATAATAAATTACTTGCGCCTCAGAGCGAGCAGACGAAACACAATGAATGCGGTCATTGCTTTCGGAGGTGGATGCTGCTGTTTGGGAACGCAGTCGTGCAAGACATTTTTGGGAGGCAATTATACAGGAATACTTTGATGAGAGACTTTGCTTGTGCATTTCCGAATGACCATAACAACATTTCAGATGCTGTGGAATGAGATCGGTCTGCTGGTTAGTCAGGTTTTGCCGTCCTATAGCGCAAAGTCACATTACTTTTTTGATGCGCTTGGAGGAATTTATTCGCAAAATGCATTTCCATCTCCCATTATTCGCATCAACCCTTTTTCGCACAAGTCAAAAACCAACTCAAGTGAGCGTAAAAACATTTTTACTAATTATTAAGGGATATTAAGGGATTTTTATTCAAAATTTGTTCAAAAACACTAACGGCGTCCCTATTTACATCACATTATTCTATGCCTTTTTTTTTTTTTTTGTATAAATAGTCCAAAAAGAAAAGGGGCAATTTAAAACTTTAAATACCCAGGTGATGCTCTTAATTAACTGAAGAAACTTGTGTAATGTTGGACTCTTTATGCACTCTGAATCAGAAAGGCTGTGATTACTTGAGGCAAAATCAGCCGTATTGATATTCAGAACATGGCAATAGTATCTACTTAAGCTATAAGAATCTAGGATATTGCTGAAAAAGTGGCACATTTGAGACTCAATCCTAGTTTCTAACTATTTGTTTATTTCTGTACTTTTGGCATTCAGAGTGGTTATATTCTCTCTAAATTCTGTCATTATCGTCTTTGTGCTCTGGAAGAGAGATTCCACAATAACAGCATTCTGAAAGTGTGAAAGATTGGCATACCTAGTGAGCTACAGTACAAAAGCCTTTTTAAAAGTCCTTGAAAGTTTGCATGAAGTTGTTTGTGGAGCTAAATTATGTTAGTAAAATGGCCGCGGGGTTTAAGTCAAAATGAAAGTTGGAAGAGAAGTGAAAACAGACTGTGAAGAATGAAGACTGTTTTACATCTTGACTGGAAAATGCATTTGGCATAAAGAGTCAGGATTCATGTTAGGATCAGCTTTGCAGTGCATGTTTGGAAGGATGTCTGGAAAAACTTGGAATTGTGAGTGTGTAAGGAATTCCCAAAGAAGCTGTCTATCCCATCCATCTACTCCAGGTTTCTGCAGGGTCTGTTGTTTGATCTGCAACTAATAAAATAGAACAGAACAGAACAGAACTGAACATAATCTATATTGCCACAATAACTGACCCAGTTTTAACCCCAATCAGATTATCCAATACATTCATATTCAAATCATTTAGTTCAAATTTGATCCACAGCTTAAAACTTTAAAATCTCATACATCAATGGTTCAGTTGTGGACACTGTATGAGTTTCCAGCCTTATGTAGTTTAGAAACATTTGTAAGTGCTCCAAACTCCATTGGCTGTTGTGGTCATGACTCATCACTATATTATCCTGTCTCAGCAAGTTCCATAATCATCTCCCCCTCGTTTTTTCCATTCCTCACTGCCTAAATGGGACTGCAAATGGAAGTCTCTGAATATGTGTCAGCTGGCCATGTGGGCTCTTTTCTTTTTACTTTTTCTTTGGCACTGGACGTGGCAGAAATGTCAGCCATATTGTCTAACACTGAGAAGAAACACTTTAACATGCATCCACTTATCTTGCCGATTTCTTTCTCTTTAACACCCCACCTATTAATTAGGATAAAGATTAAAGAAAGGAGTCTTGTTTTGTGTCAGACTTTGTCAAATTAGTTTGCTGTTCTGATAGCAAACTTGATTATCCACCCTTTGGACTGTGGCGTTAGTGGTTCCTGGTTCAGCAGAATTTAGGGGCTGGTGCAGAGCCCATTTTTCTGGGCCAGAACTTCCTTTTTTTGTGCTGGAAATGTGTGTAACAGTAGGGACTACACTGCCTTCATTATGAAAACCAGTTTTGGGCTTTTTTATAGGGCTGTGGAAAACGACTTATTGACAGTCGGTCCTTATGAACGAGATTCCACTGATGAATGTTTTATTACTCATTTGCTTTCACGGTCACAAACAAAATGACCTGACACTCATATAGAAGACTTTAAAAAATGTATGTTAAATCACCAGAAATGTTTTTGTTTTTTTAATGTATCTGTAAATACAGTATGTACTTTAATTTTTAAACATCAAGGGAGGTTGCAGAAGTAAATAGTTGTAGCTTCTCTCCACGAGGCTTTCATATGTGTCTAAGGGTCTGTGTTCAAGCTCATAGATTAGATGATTCATATCTGTCACTCTCTGCTGACCCTTGAAATCAAATCCAATTGTGTGGTTGGAT
>NW_015537969.1:2507975-2511131 GCF_001515605.1 Sinocyclocheilus anshuiensis
CGCAATTTCAATTCTCTGTGTGTATGTGCTGTACATGTGGAAGAATTGACAATAAAGCAGACTTGACTTGACTTGACTCAAGCTCATAAATTAGATGATTCATATCTGTCACTCTCTCCTGAACCTTGAAATCAAATCCAGTTGTGTGGTTGGATAGATGTGCCCAGTCCTTGAGCATTGACTTCTCTGTGTGATGCTATTTGAGAATCCACCAACGGCATTTGGTGAGAAGAAACAGAGGATATATATATATATATAATATATATATATATATATATATATAATGGATATATAATGGCTATATCTATGGCTCCCCCATCCCTCTCACTCTTAAGAGTGCAAAACTGTATGGAAAGGAATTTAATGACCAAAAAAAGAAAGAAAAAAAAACAGAGATTGCCAGGCCATATTCCTTTAAATTGATTTTGCTCAAGAGTGAAGAACACAAGCTTGAGATGGGGAAAGGAATTTGAGGCATTGAGAAGAGACATATGGAGCAGCAGGAGATAAAAAAAAACATTAATACTTCTCCGTTACAGAAGAAATTGTAAGTCTAAGCTTTTAGCAGAAGTGTATGGCCAAGTGCACACTGCAAGACTCAAGCTTGTCACCTTTGATGTTCAAGTCGATGACTAGTCAGCATCAAGAAGTCCCCATCACAATGCTCCTTTAGTGTGCGCTTTTGAGATGTGCTCTGACTAGAGTGTGAATTTGAATTGACCCCGCAGGAATAGCAATTTACTAAATTACCCATATTCCGACATTTCAAACTGTTCTTTCTGTTTGCCTGACTGGCTGTAACGCCTATAAAACTTTCCAACTTCAAGATTTGATTTAGATAAGACGTTCATTCACACTTTGTCTTAAATAACCTTCCTTTTCAAGGTAAACATTATTGTAGGTATATGACTTTAGTTCATTGTAATTCTGCTTCCTTAAGTTTTCTACTTCAATTCAAATTCAGGAATTCACAACCTACTATGAATGCAGATTATCTTCAGTCTGACAGTGTGCCCTAGGCTTTATGGGCAAGCGGGAAAAAAAAGGACATTCCTCAGCATTTCCTCTTCACTGAAGGTTGATAAGCCACACTTAGACCAAATGACTCTATTCTGTCACAAAAGTTTTCAGAAACTTTGTTAAATGTTAGAAATAAAATCATGCATATCAAGCTGGAACACTGGCATCAAACCCCTCATAGAATTATTTGTGCCTGACCTTTTTTTTTCTTTATCCAATTACATTTCTCATTCCAATAAAATGTCATGGATCCATTTGAATGATCAACAAAATCTAACTAGATTTCTGACTAGATTTACAGACATAGGCAGTTTTACATTTGTGAAGATGTAGTCTCATCTCAATTGAAGAAAGAAATCAAATATTAAAAATAATACACTACGATTCAAAAGCATTAAAAGCATCCAGTGTTTTAAGACAGTTATCAGATAATAGTTTAGCCATAACTACACCATTCTACACAAATATGTTCTACAAATATTCGAAGACAAGTCTGGATGTTTTTGAAGCTGTCTCGTGCATAGAGTCCTCTGTGAGGGAAGCTATTCCCGTATCCTTCTCTACTGCTTTACAGAACATGGCTGGAAGCCGATGCCAAAGCCAGACAAGGAATCATCAAAACTTTGATATGTAGAACCCTGACTGAATGTGAATGCTATTCCTCTCTGTCATATTATTTAATGGTCTAACTGCAGATGAAACACGTATTGGCTGTGCTCCAGCACCCCTGCTGCTTGTTTGCATCCCCCGTGTGTGTGTGTGTGTGTGTGTGTAAAATTTGTTTGTTCTTTATATCATGTTTTTTAAAATGCTAAACATCTTACAGATTATGCAAGGGGTATGTAAATTTATGAGAAGAATATAGCTAATCTAATGGGCAAAACTTTATATTATAGATATTTAATATTTATATTAGGATCAGGACACATTTTACATGTGCTGATCAACTTTTACCAGAACTGTAGCACTAGAATAACTTCCACCCCTTTTCTATTTTTGGCTTCTATCAGGTGAATAAACTTGTTCCATGGGCAGGCGGATAACAGCTGAAGTAGCCTACAGCACATGCTGCTCACAATTTATTTTCAATGAGAAATGTTATGAATGTTGTGGATGAATGTGAAGGATTATTGTTTTGGCCTGTATTAGATTCATATTTCAAATAAATAAATACATTCTTCCATACTGTGGCATGCTTTTGCTTAATTGTTTATTTAATTTATTAATGACTCATGAATGTCACCCTTCACTTGTAAAAATAAAGGTTAATTACTTAAAGTCCGACCGCTCGCTCCACTTTCATCATGGATATAAGCCATAACAATAACGTGAAATCAATAAGAAGATGCCGATCACGGAAACTAACAGCAGAGTTGGGTAAGAATCTAGTCTTATTAAAGTATTCTCGATTGTTAATATAACTGATTTTAGTTGGTACCTTTCCCCCCAAACCATTAATTCAGTTTTCAAAGCAAAGACACATTTCTCAAAAAGTTTAACAATGAGTAAGTTAAACATTAGGTAGTAAAACTGATGACACACCAATCAGAATCTCTGTATGCTAACAACGGTGAGAGGAGAGAGCTGAGCCAATCATCTACAGGGGTTTTATACTTACACATACAATATAGGCCTAATTACAGTACAGTACCAGTACATTAGATAATGGAAATTTCACTATTCTATATGTACAGTAAACTGTAGCACATGTTGTACACCTTCAAGCGTGTGACTGTCAAATTTTATGTGTAACCATTTTTTATGTGAACTGCATTGTTGCAGATGTGAGAAATGACTGCCTAGAGATATAGCTAGTGTGTCAGGAGACCAATAAACTGCTATAGTGCTGTATACTGTAATGAAATTTGGCCAAATGTGCAGAGGATGCTTTTTTTAATTTAATTTTTTACTGTACTGTATTGTGGTGCATGCCAAGTTCATACAATTCTTTGGTATGTGAACTTTTATAGTGCTTTTCATCTACTGCAAGGTTACTTTACAGTAGTAAAATGAAAATGATTTTTTCCCAAAAGTTCATTGCTGAATTATACATCTGTATCTGTAATTTAATTTATGTATACTGTAATAGACATTACGCTGAAAAATAATTCCTGAATCTTAGTAAGAGTTTTTTGA
>NW_015537969.1:2511914-2512860 GCF_001515605.1 Sinocyclocheilus anshuiensis
ATGGTTGCACGCGCACGCAGCGTGCCAGTGTAGTCGGCTTCATTAACAAATTACTCTTATGAACCGGTTCTTTTTGAGTCAAAACCACAAAGCGCAGCCCAGTTCACTAACGAATTGTTTTTGCATTTGTTCGTGAATCAGATAATTACTGCTTTTCAGGTAACTCAGAAGTCCTTTGAGAAATCTAATCCCGTCCGAATATGTCTGAGATTTATCGCGTAGCCTAATTGTTTGGTGATCCGATTCTCTGACCTCTCGCTCCACTTTCATCATGGATATAAATCGTGTAACAGTAACATGAAATCAATAAGAAGATGCCGATCACGGAAACTAACAGCAGAGTTGGGTAAGAATCTAGTCTTATTAAAGTATTCTCGATTGTTAATATAACTGATTTTAGTTGGTACCTTTCCCCCCAAACCATTAATTCAGTTTTCAAAGCAAAGACACATTTCTCAAAAAGTTTAACAATGAGTAAGTTAAACATTAGGTAGCAAAACTGATGACACACCAATCAGAATCTCTGCATCCTAACAACGGAGAGAGGAGAGAGCTGAGTCATTCATGATATACAGGGGTTTTATAGGCCTACTTACACAGTATAATTATAGTTCAGTGCCAGTACATTAGATAATGGAAATTTCACTATTCTATATGTACAGTAAACTGTAGCACATGTTGTACACCTTCAAGCGTGTGACTGTCAAATTTTATGTGTAACCATTTTTTATGTGAACTGCATTGTTGCAGATGTGAGAAATGACTGCCTAGAGATATAGCTAGTGTGTCAGGAGACCAATAAACTGCTATAGTGCTGTATACTGTAATGAAATTTGGCCAAATGTGCAGAGGATGCTAAATTTACTTTTTTTAATTGTATTTTTTACTGTACTGTATTGTGGTGCATGCCAAGTTCATACAATTCTTTGGTATTTGAACTTTTCTA
>NW_015537969.1:2513357-2536655 GCF_001515605.1 Sinocyclocheilus anshuiensis
CACACACCAAATCTGCAAAACCATACACTAATTCTCAGCCTTTGACTCAAGTTTTCAATTTTTCAAAAACACTTTTTGCAAAACAGCACACAGTTCTCTATGTAACACACAAAAATCTAACAGGAATTAATATGGCAAAGGTGTTTGCAAATGTTTGCTTTTGAGACGTGTTTGTGATATTTTGAATGCAGTGCTTCATTTTGCAAGAGATGTGAGGCATTTTGCATTTTGTGTGTGCAGTTCTTGGATTTGTGTGTAAAGTTTGAAAAAAAAGAGGCAAAGTTTTGAAAATGTGTGTGTAAGCAGTTGAAAGAAAAAACAGTAAGAAAAACTGTAATAACTAGATTGAAACGTTTGAAAGACAAATTTATGCTGGCTTGTCTTAAAGTATTGTTTAAAAAACATAAATGGTTTGGTAGATGTTCTCGATGTTTGCTAAAGTGTTGCTAGGATATTCTGGGTGGTGGTTGCTAGGCTCTTGCTATGCAGTTGCTGGGGTGTTGCTAGAGTATATGGTTGGTCCCACGTCTTTTAATAACAGAAAATCAAACATTGTTTTCAAAACTGATCCAGTTTCAGTGCTTTGATAATATTGTATTTCTTTCTAATGTCAGGCAATTCAAAAGTTTTTGTTGCTCTTAAAATTGCACTAAACGCGATTATACCATCTAAGTAGCCTATGTGATTTTAATAGAACCGTCCGCATGTCTTCTTTTAATAGAACCGCATGTCTTCTTTAGTGATACTAGCTCAGAAACATTTATAACCTGTTGAAGTTTATGTTGTGTATTGAATTGGTGCAATGATGGATATTGAAATGTTATTTATTTTTCACTTTAAACAGTATAGATGATTACTTAATGGTAATACAATATTTGTGAACACAACTGTGTATGTCAGACCATAAATCCCCAAAAACTATGCATGGGGGCTTGCTTTGGTGTTGCCACCCCTCACAGACCCCATGCCACCCTAAAAATTATTTTCTAGATCCGCCCCTGGTAACAGGAAACGCGGATAATTCAATCCACATCGTTTACCGCCAAAGTTGAAACAACAGAACAAGGACCAGACGACCCATTGCCGTTTAACCATATGGTTACCATCAAAACTGTGGCAGTAGTTTGTAATATTTTGCCTTTGGTATTCAGTCACATATGACCCGTCTTACCCACAGCGTTGTCTGCATTAGCATGACCTCAGATAAGTTCCTCAGTCGTGGAAGCATAGTTGAAAAGGAGAAATCAAACAAAGCAGGACTTGTGGGGGGCGGCAGCGGAAAGAAAAGCCTGAGGCGCGTTTCCACACTCCGCCGGGGCAGTTGATGATGTCATCAAGCGTATCCTGGAGATTCTCCCATCGAGGAACGACAGTGAAGGGAAAGTTTATTAAAACAACTCTGAGGGGAGGGGAGAAAGAAGTTGGAGAAGGAGAACTCCCAGGCAAAAACTTTATCCACGCTAGAGAGAGGACTCTTGGAAGCTCTTTCAGCAAACTGGATTACACTATAGAGTTTTCTGCGGATTAATGCAGCCATAATTCATTGGATTAACGATCACAGAAGGTAAAATTATGTGTTTTTGGTTCTGACATATCGGGAATCTTTACGGGGGCTAGGATCCTTGCAAACTCCCCGGAGATAGCTATAGATTACGTTTTTATGAATTATTATTTAGGCTACTGAAACGGGACATTTGTAGCCTATTCTATATAGTTTAAAAAATAATGTATTAGTCAATATACTGTATGCATATAAGCACCCCTTTAATGCTTTGTGGGGATGCAAATAATAGGAATGTTTCTTTCTATATTGTAGCCGATTTAATGTATTTCCTTCATTCAAATGTGCTGTTCACATCGTTTTTCGGTGCAGTTTTCATTACAGTTTTAATGTGCCACGTGCTGTCGGATTGCACTTGCAATTAGTGCAAATGGTTTTTCCTTTATCACTTTTTACCACTTTGGTTTGTGGTAAAAACTTTTTGACTTGTTGCCCTAATCTTGGCCCCCTAGCGGTAGAGCGTTATAACTCGCGCGCTCCGGGTATTCAGATCGCTGCGCTTTATTATAATTTGCTGCATATTTTTATTATGTTTGTAATAACAAAAACAAACAATACGAACAGAAATGTTCATTTTTGTAATAATTGTAGTTTGTTATTTAAACAAAGAGTGTTAAATGTTGAAAAACGGAACGAACAAGAGACCAATAAAACAGCATAAATGAGGGGGGGAAATGCTATTTCGCTTAGTTATAATACATATTATATTTAATAACAATATTACGTAAATTTCATTTGCCTCTATACTTTTATGCAAGTCATTGCAGTATCGTTTAAAGTAATATATATAAATAAAAATTGTCTAAGACAGAATACGCGCTGCTTTTTCCACCAGCATCTGGACAGCTGCGTGTCACAGTGACGTTTGGAATATGATCACATCCCTGTGATGCTGTCAGCATGAGGAGGAGGGGACTCATCTGCACTCTGCAGCTGTGCAATCTAACACTTCTCTCAGATATTTTTTTATATATATTTTTAGACACTTCAAATTTTGCTTGTCAGCAGTGATGCAACTTTCAAAGTGTTATCAGGACACTTCTTTAATGCAACCCCCTGGCAAGGTACTTTTTAAATTTAATACAGACCATAATTCATTAATAATCTCTTTCTAAACCTTTTCAGTTTACTGTCTGCTTAAGGGTATACAAAGGGATTGTTTTTTTAATTCAGCCCGTGGGAGTGGAAAAAATGCATGCTCTTTCTGATGATAAAACCATCTGCTGCTAATGCAGGGGAAGACAAGGTGAAGAGACGTTTGCAGCATAACTTTTAGACACAGACTATTCCCATTTGCCGGATTTGCCACACATTCCCATCACTAATTAGGTCTAGTTTGACAAACCAAGCTTCAAGCAAACCAGTCTCTGCCTTGAGTGAGAAGAAAGACGCTGTATCAAAAAAAAAAAAAAGGATAGATGCTCCTTTGGAGAAGAATGATTGCAAAACAGCTGTAATTGAAGGTTAAACAGTGCCGCAGACATGATTACAAATGCCACAGACCCCATTATAAATCTCTGGATTGCTCTCTGCTTGTGTTTGATGTGACTCTCTAGCTCGCAGGTTCTTGTAACCAAATGCTGTGTGCTCTTTCGAAAAAATTGGGTATATGCACCAGGTTCAGTCTAACTTTCTGTTTAACTTTTAGATTGTTTGTGATGCCATATCATTAGGCCTTCAAACCAGTGACATTTTTAGCACCCTGCCTTCCCAAAATAGTGATTTTAAGAGGTGTTTATAACCCAGCGATTAACTGACAGCACTATATACGTAAAATAGGCATAAAAATATGACTTGTTGCTTGTTTGCACTACTCTGACGAGAGAGAGAGAGTTTAGCGCTCCCTCTTTCCCTGAGCTCTCAGACTCTGACATGAAAACAACACACTACACGCCTTCTTGACAGCCTCCTTCCTGTCAGCGGTCTGCGAAACAAAATGACTGTAGACATTTTAACAATAGCTAATTAAAGCGCTTGTTTATTAAAAATGCACATTGTCGCTTTTAACCATTCTCTTAGATGGCCCCGAATTATTGTTTTCGCATGCATAGATTGATTGTAACTATCAATCTTGCATTGAAACACTGTGAATTGTCGCCCCGGTGCGTTTGTAGCCCACATACTTGATTCCCTAACTAGTGCTTTTGTCATTTCAACTGTAGACATTCACTTCAGATTGCCGGGCACTGAGCCAAGACAGAACGCAAGAGAGACTCTTTCCTTTATCTGCGTGGTCCAGCTGTTCTCGCTGCACGGCAAACAAAGTGAAAAGGGAACAAAACAAGCACAAGCTTTAATTTCCATTCCGTTTTCTGTGCGTGGAAGCGAATGGTAATGAGAAATTGCCCAGAGGTATTGAATACAGGTAATGGAGTATCTCCGCCTCGCTCACCTGAAATGGATGTTGTCTTGTTTACAAGAACACTGTTGATTTTGCAGTTAGAAGCGAGCTGGAATGTGCTTTGTAAATAACTGAATCAGAATGATACAAAAAGACATTTGGACGGCCGGTGAGAGAAGGTAGAGTGTTTCTCATCTTCAGGTGATAGCGTATAGCCTACTCTGGGGTGGTGTTATTTCGCATGAAACCTGCACTTTTGGTGTCTCAACTGGTATAGAGCCTACAGGTTATATGACCTCAGTCGGAGGATGCAGATTAAGTGTTGCCTGCACACACATCACCAATGGGCTGAAATTTACAAGAAAGCCATAAAAGGACGAGGAGTAGACCTTCTCCCCTCGGGCTTTCTGACTAATGCATCACTCTGACAGGTTCTTGTCCAGACATGCCAGTGAGGGTCACTTTGAGTGAGCAGCATGTCTGTAAACGGGAGGTGGTGATGGTTCTGTGAACACAGGTAAATATATCTGAGGCATGCTTGATAGTCCAGTTGGGTTCATTCCTTTGTTACAAGTAATTAAAGGTGCTGAATCCCTCCATATGCACTGACATAACACACATAATACATCAGTACAGTTTTTTTTTTTTTTATGGTAAACAAATCTTTTTTTGTTTTTGTTTGTCAACATCCTGTATCAGCTATTTTAGTATTTTGTATGATATTACCTTACTACTCTCCTGGTATCTTTTCTCTATAATTAATCATATTAAAATTTAATTATTATTTTTTTTTATCAGCAAGGATGCATTATTCATCAAAGAATCCTGAAAAATACACTAAAACATTAAGGAGCACTGTTTTCACTAAACAACTGTTTTCAACATTGATAGTAAAGTAAATGTTTCTTGAGCTTCAGATGAGCATATTAGAATGATTTCTGAAGGATCGTGTGACACTGAAGACTGAATTAATGATGCTGAAAATTAACCTTTGCATCACAGGAATAAGGTGTTTTAAATTGTAATAATGTTACACAGTATTACTGTTTTACTATATTTCTAATCAAGTAAATGCATCCTAGGTGATTATACAAAACTAATTGCAAAAACATTTAAAAGATCTTACCAACCCCCAAGCTTATGTAGTGTACTCTGCATAACATGCAGATTTTCTTGTGCATAAAATACTTAATGTATGCTATACCCCACAATGCATTATGTTCTACCTTTAATATCAGCTGCATATTTTAACGTGTCTCCCTTGACTTAATTATTATACCATTTATATATAAAAAAAAAATGGTATAAAAAATGCAAATTATTTTTTTATTTCCAAGATGATAACTGGATAACACTTGAACGAATTAAACATGAAACACATGAGTTCATGCACAGTGGATATGGCTGATGTTTCACATATCTATATATATAAATATCAGGCAGTATACAGCGTATATTTAGTATTCAGTGTGGTGAACCATTGTGTTGCTGTGTATGTGAGAGATGACACTGTTACTGAGAGGGACAGATGGACACAATAATGATAATCGTCAAACGTCATGGGTTACAAAGCTTTATTGGAAATTCTTTGGATCATTAGCACAATTTATACTCTAAAAAAGCACCCATCCAACCTAATAGGCACCATTATTAATCTGGCCATTAACCGCTGTATTGATTATGACTGCTCCCACATGCTTTCTTACACTTTCCAGCAATTATTTAGAAACTATTTTTATTGCAGATGTATGGTATTAAATGTAAAACAATGGCAATGTGTCAAAAGGCGTACCAATGAGCTAATAACAATATTTCGTAACACACCATTTTCCTGATTATTTACACTTGTCTCTGTCTGCTGTTTCCTTCTCACCTGTTCACTTATTCTTTTTTATCATGGTTAGGTGCTGAAGGAGGGAGTCATGAGGGTCATCTGCTCCTCTCTGGTGCTTCTCACCATCTGCTTGGTTCCCGGGGGTCATCTGGCATTAGCTGAAGGTAAGGGCCTGGTCTCCAAATCAATGGATGACTTTGTCAAAGGCTAGTTCAAACAGCTAAGATTCTGTATGTTTAATTCATACTACTGCCAACATAACATTCTGAATATTTGAAGGAATAGTTAAAGGGGTAGTTCAGCCAAAAATTAAAATCCTGTCATCATTTACTCATCCTTATGTCATTCTAAACCCATTTTTTTTCCATCTATGGAATGTAAAAGGAGACATTTTGAAGACATCTTCTGGTCCTTATTCTTAGTCCCCATGGAGACAGACAATTTCTAGCTTCAGAAAGCATAATGCTTCAAAAGCACCATAACAGTGTTTAATACAGCTTGTGAACTATATCCCAAGTCCTTACAAATCAAACCATAGTTTTGTTTTAGAAACATAAAGGCATTAAATTGGTTATCCGCTGAACTTGAGAACCACTGCGAATGGATGAATGAATCTGTTGAACTCAAGAACCAGTTTGATTCATGGACAGAGGATTCAGGTTGGTTTGTCAACCAGATACAGAGATTCACTGAAAAATCAGAAATCAAGCAGATATTTAATCTTTTTTTTTTGGCTATATGGCTTCAGAAGATTTGGAATTTAAGTTGTAGGGCGACTTTTATGATACTTTGTTGTATTTTTGCATATTGAAGCTTGAAAGTCAGCATCATAATTGCAAGAGTGACTAGCACGATTCTTTAAAATATGTCTGTTTATGTTTCATGAAAGAAATAAAGTCATGTGTTTTGAACGACATGAAGATGAGTAAATGATGACAGAAGCTATATATATATATATATATATATAGTGTGTGTGTGTGTGTGACATCTTCAATCTGAATGACCGACTACATATCATTGGTTAGCTGAATGCACTCTTTAGTGAAGCCTTCAGTGAATACATCTGCTGTGTGCTGAACGTCTGTGCTTCTCATAGCACAGATCAGAGGAGACTAGCCAAATTTGAGTTAACTCAAAGTAATCATTGCTTCTTTTCTTACAATTTCCTTTCAAATGTTGTACTTTTATAAGTTATGTTAATACTTAAAATAAAAAGGAGGGATACAAAATCTTAAAAGAACAAGGAACTGTGGAAAATGGCTCAGTGTTTAAAGAGTGATGCCATGCCTTGTTCTCTAGACTGCCAGGGCTGTGTCCCAACAATATGGTTATGGAAATTTGGTACCTTTCCATCTTTCCCCCTTACTTTCTCATACAGCAGAACTGAGTAAAGTGGGGGTCCCACGGTATTGCAGTGAGACTTTAATTTTTTTTTTCTTTCTTTTTTTCTCGAATGACACTTTGTATTCTCATTGTAATTAGGGTAATTTTAAAGAAGTTTCAGGAGTTTTGAAGACCAGCAAACTGTAACTACTGGCTATTGGCTTCATACAAGACTGACTCGTGCTCTAATAATTTTGGGAAACGTGAAGCTCTGCTTGTTTAGAGGCACAATCTCCAGTTTAAACTTTGTAAGGACTTGTCCTCTATCATTCATCACTTTATACTCTTAGAACATGCTGTTTTTGCGCCTTTGTTTGTTAGACTCTTTTCAAGCTGGGTGTCTGAGGGGTTTGAGGCAGGAGTGAGAAATGTCAACACCTCCAGTCTAATATGATATTATATAATAATCCTGTTTTATCTTATTATTATAATAATGCAAGTCTGACTGAATGTAGCCACTCTTCTACTGAATTCTGTTCCCGTTAGTGCTTCTTATGACAAAAATATTGCATAGTTTAAGAGTATGATTATACTGCTATCCTATGTTTAAGCCTAAACCGCTTTTTCAGACATTCCACAGTCAGTTAAGAATGAGATTTAAATGATGACTTCAATCAGACCACATTTGGTCATTGTTAAAGTCAACATTAGATCAAAATGAATGCAATTTATTTATTTCGTGCATGTTCGGAAATATTATATTCGGAAATATCGTATTCAGACATTTTTATGTGACTTTTATATGACTTCTTTCTTTTGCATTTCTGTTCTAATTGCATCATTTGCCATTTCATCACTATGTAAAATTGTGCTCAGAACTGATGTATGATTGAACAAGCTAACAAACTAACCCCCAAAAAACCTTTTCCCACATTCAACCACCTCCACTTATCCTGGGTTTGTTTCACATGGTGGATGGCAGGTCTCTAGGATGACTTTTCTCACCCCCAGCTGTGCAAATCCCCAATTGACTTTCTCCTTAATGAGTTTCTCCAGGCCAACTCTGAGACCTAAAAATATACAATAAACAATATGCAATCAGGGACAAATAGAGCAGAGGCTGCGGGAGTGATTCTGAACAAGAGTAGGATGCAGTATATCACTTTTATGAGCTTTCGAGATAATGTTAATGAGGAGACGTTTTGACTGAATCCAGGCAAGGTGAAGAACTTTTTTCTTCTACCCTTTTTAAAATGGATGTTTCA
This sequence comes from Sinocyclocheilus anshuiensis, assembly GCF_001515605.1. Classification (NCBI taxonomy): domain Eukaryota; kingdom Metazoa; phylum Chordata; class Actinopteri; order Cypriniformes; family Cyprinidae; genus Sinocyclocheilus; species Sinocyclocheilus anshuiensis. Next base: position 2,521,682 of record NW_015537969.1, read on the forward strand.
TTCTTCTGGTAAATAAAGGATTTTTTATTTCTAAGAACCTCACAAGTGTCTCTGGTGAAGCAGCCCGTACAGGTACGTATCACTAAATTAAAAGAAGGCTGAATCTTAACCTATGAAATCTTAAACCCCAGAAATCTTCTCTCCACTTCAAACTCTAGCACTCTCTGCGTTGCTTGATGACGTGTCTGTTCTCCATGCGTTTGAAATGCACCTCTCCTCCCCTTGCATTCAACTTTCCATCATTGCCTCAGGAGTGAGAGCCGCCTTCAGCTTTCCAATCTCCTCCCTGACATCTCCGCATCTTAATCCCGCCTTTTTGCCATCTGAAAGCAGAGGGGCTTTGTAGAACCAAGAAGAAAAGGGATTTAGCCGAGTCTGTCTGATTTCAAAAAGTGAAAATGCGAGAACAATTCAAAATGAATTCTTTATCTGTCAGAGAAGTTTTTGTTGGAGACATTTCCTCCCTATCTGTATGTGCTGAGTTAGCTGTGGAGAGATTCAGGTGTTGTAGATTTAAAAAGAGCTCTTTGTAACTTGACAGGGGAAGAATATGAGTTAGAAAACCCATCACCAGTTCTCCTCCGCCACTGGAAGCTCAACGAGACGGCTCTGAGCTGCTTCTCTTTGTTATTGCTTGAGTTTCTCATACTCATCTGATCTCTGAAACATCGAAGTGACAGTTTCGCTACACAGCAGTAACTTGCTAATGCACTTTGATTGATGTACGTGTCTTTGAGCCAATCAAACCATGCTGATTAAAAACTTTTCTCATCTCAGGCGCCTTTGACATGCTTCTTCACAAAGAAAAAGTCTTCTTTTTGAAATGCTTTGTCCTAATCTGAATTTTTCAGTGTTTGTGGATCATGGAAAAAGACATGGAAAGATATATATACAGAATCATAATGAATCAAAATTATATTTTGAGTGGATTTTAAATGCGACATGTTCCTCAAAAAGTTGTTTACATCAAGTTGTACAATATTTATGAGCAAAAAGTCATGATGGTTGTCAGTAAACTGGATGGTGATAATTTGCTGTCAAGATCAGATTTCCTTTGTTATTTATTTTGAATATATTTGTTTATGCATACACACACAGAGCACTAAGTGAGCCAAAGAAGATATGTGACATCCTTGCTAAAAGTTCAAACAGTTGAATTCCACCGGATGTATCATACCACAGGATGTACTTTGGCGGAACCTTTTTAAAGTTAGGTCTTTTTCATATGTAGTCCATCAGTCGAGAGTGCGTCAGACCACCTGTCATTGTCTTTGCCACCAGGCAGTGAGAGTGATTCTTTCAGACAAGAGCATGTTATTTTTAGCCCCATTTATATCTTAGATGGTGTCTGTCTCCCTTCAGACAATCTTTGATCCCCTCAACTTGCTCACCTCATGTTCAGGACCAAGTTTTGACAGGACTCCTCATGATCGGGTGTAAAATCAAGTTGTTTTATGCAAAACCTTTCACCGGTGGCAGGACAAAATCTGCTGCAACTTGACTGCTTCTCTGTTTCTACAGGTGTCAGCTGCCCGCCCATACAGGTAGAAGAATGGAAGTTTCCTCAAACTGCCAGACACAACATTACAGGTAAATACTGCTGCTAATGGACCTCCCTTAATGAAACTTGAAAAAAAATCATCATCTGTTATCATTTACTCATCTCAGTTTGTCCAATAGCACATGATGTTCTTGATCTTCTGAGGAACACAACAAGAGATATTTAGTTGAATGTCCAACCTGCTCTTTTCCATAAACGAAAATGAATAGTGATGGAAGGTTGTCAAGCTCTAAAAATACAATAAAAGTAGTCCATATTACATGTACGCTACATTCCAAGTGTTTTAATATGATAGCTTTGTGTGAGCAACAAACCAAAATTTAAGTTATTGTTCACTGGTTTGAGCTACTGTAAATGAGTAGACAAAAACTTTCATTTTTTAGTGAACTATCCGTATTGTCATGATTTTAATAATTTAATAATGGCGAACCACTATTTAGGGGCCATTCACACAGGACTTGTTCTTGGATTCTGTGATGTTTTTTTTATAAGTAATACATTAAATAGGGATTGACAATTGATTTCAAACTTTGTTAAAAATACAGTACAGGAAAAACAGGAATACTGTAAAATAATAGTACAACTTCTAACATTTTTAACCAATTTCAATTTTAATTTATTTAAACAAAATTGTGTTTTCTAAGGTGGCAAAAAATACGAGATGGTGGGAAAATGCTTTTTCATTCTCTGAGGTTTTTCTCCCCACCTCATTTTATTTCCATCACAAAAGTTTTACGAGCATACGCAAAGTTTCTCGAGGAAGCACACAAGTATTTATTTTATTTTGCATCATCATGTCCCCTTAGGGGCTCCATAATTCATGATATCAAAGCTGAATTTTCAGCAGCCATTTACTCCAGTCTTTAGTGTCACACAGTCCTTAAGAAATCATTCTAATATTCTAATTTGGTGCTAAAGAAACATTTCAATGCTGACTTCTATTTTCTTCAGCTTTGTACACAACAACATTTCAAATTATTATTATTATTTTGCATAGTATATCCAAAAAATGGGAAAGAAGTTCACTCTACATAATTATGTGAATGTACTGCCATCTGCAATCATTCAAGCCTTTTAATACACTTAATAAAAGCCCAACTGCCCATAAAGGCAGTCTAAGGAACAGATTCTGTTCATGAGCTGAAAGATATAAATGCTCCCAGTGTTAAGGTCCCTCCTTTGGCCTTACATGAATTGAAAACTGCCACAGCAGAGTTGATACATAGCATAGGACATGTCAACTAGCAGCTCACTGATTTATTAGCCTGAGGGGTGGTAAATGGATTGATTGCCCGATCTGCAGGTTTCAATCTGGCACGCAGTTTCTCCCTGTTGAAGAACAGCGAGGTCAAGAAGATCCGAAACCCGAGAGGGCCTGTCATCCTTCGCCTTGGGAAAGTACAACTCATCCAACCTACAGAGTACATTTTTTATCTTTCCTCTTTTGTTTGTCTTGGTATCTATTTTTTCTAAGATTCTAAGAGAGGGAAAGTTATTTTCCATCATTTTCTATGACCCTTCATGGTCAATTATAGAAAAAAAAACTACATTATATCTAACTACCTGTATCTAAAAGCAATAAAACATACAGTACAATAAGACAGAATTGCAGAACTTCTAGAAGTATTCTAGCAGGTCACTACAAGCCTCAAATTCCTAGCCGTTGACTGTTATTTGGTCTAACATTTACAGTACGCTAGCATCATGAAGGAATTGCAATAATGTCACTAGAGAGATTTTCACTTCCTCCTTAAGTTACGTCCATCTTGCTGCAAATAAACATTTCAGCGGATTACACTCTGCTTTGTGCTTTTACACAGAAATGCTGTTAAATTTTTTATTAACAATAACTTTAAGTGCTTTTGGTGAGACCTCAAGCCACAGTAACAATCCATTTTATGACAATGCTTTTACTGAGCCGTGCGTAGATGAAAAATGACAATGATATAAGCTAACGGGTTCTGTTTCCTCTGGTACTGTATGTTGGGATGAGAAAGTCAGTTTGCATTGCTTTAGACTACACGTCAGCTTCCTTATTAGAATTTCCTGTTATGCTTCTCTCATGTAGACTTAACAGAAATGAGAGCGTTTGAGTCAAATAGGTCAGAGGAGTAATATTGAAGCTCTCGTTCTTGTGCTGGACTGTATAACCGTTTTATACTCTTTTTTTGTACTTGCTCTGTCCTCGATCTGCAGCGTATACACTGTGTCATGAATTCACAAACACAAATGGTGTCCTTCAAAAGCCTTGCTCGGACAGGACTACTTTTCTCTGAGAAGGTTACGGGACTTTTTGTTGTACAGGCTAACTTGTGGATCTCATAAGAGCTTTTCACATTTGAAATAGTTAATCATTCTAAACGCCAGGTAAAGAGAACCCTGGGTTATCTTGCTTTGCATTAAACACTGCTCATACTTTACCCGGGGTTAACAATTTATCCTGGGTATTCATAAGCTGATGTTTCACACTGTACATTCCTAAACCCAGGGTTTATATTCTTATTAGCATATTTGCGGTGTAAGTGTCATTGATTGGACGAACGTGGCATGCAACATTTACTTAATGGCTCTAGCATTGCGCATCCTCTTATTATATATTGGCGACAGTATTATCAAATTTTACATTCACTTTCTGTGAGATAAAGTTTAAAGTAAAGTATATAGCGGCAACAGTATTATCAAGTTTTACACAATGGACTTTTCTGACTATAAAGTTAGGAATGAAACGGTCTCTTCTTTACATTCTTTACTAATGTCATCATTTGACATTTTTTCCTGTCAAGTGCTGAAATGTTTATACAACATGCTATGTTTCCGTGCCTGACCAAATCATGTGAATATGAGGCACGTGATTGGTTGTTGGCTGCTAAGCGTGTAGCCGTAACATTCTAACGCATATTTCGTACTGTACACGGTTGACACCGAAATGCAGGGTTAACACAGCTAAAACACTGCTTTCATAACACAGGGTTTCTGTGCTTCTAAATTGAAAAGTATGAAACGTACCTTTACCTGGGGTTAAAAGCAGAGTTTAGAATGACGGTAACGCAAGGTCAAGCGCTATGTGAAAAGCCATATACAAATTAAATAAGTATTTAACTCTAACTACCTCTGTAAACATTTTGGAGGAAGTGGGATTGTATTTTGATCCAAATTGCTACATTTGTTTCATCATATTCTAGTTAAGGAATTTCAATAGTTAACAATTGAAGAGTTTATTTGCAAAAACAGACAACCCCCGTTTTTTAAAGGTTCTAAAATCATGGTTTTTATTATGTTATCATGTTTTTATTGTTAGTTAGCTGTATTTTTTAGTTATTTTTACTTAATCAAAATAACCCAACTGCAGTTTGACTGAGATTAATTGGAATGCACAATGAAAAAACATGATTTTTGAAAACTGTTAAAAACAAAGTTATCTGTTTTTGCAAATGAACTCTTCAATTGCAATTCAAGCATCACCTAGAAAACAAATTCTTTCCAAAAGGGCTAAAGACTGAGAGTTTGAAACCTGTAGAGGTTTTGAGTGACATTAACTCCATTATTATGCTATAATGGACACGGAGATAATATATTGTCGTTATCTCCCTCCCTCCTGAATAGTTACCCATTTGTTTTCAGATGTTTGGACATGTGATCTGTTGTCACTAATAGTGCTTAAGCAGCTGTTTATCTCCCTGTCATGAAATAATGGCTGTTCCCTGGCTGACATTCCCTTTAGAGAGAGCTGCTTGGCAGTTGCAAATAAACACAAGGATCTGACACAGCTTATCTTGGTGCTTGCATTGAAAGAAATGTGACTTAAAGGGGTCATATGATGCGATTTCAATTTTTACTTTCTCTTTGGAGTGTTACAAGCTCTTGGTGCATAAAGAAGATCTGTAAAGTTGCAAAGACTAAAGTCTCAAATCCAAAGAGATATTCTTTATAAAAGTTAAGAGTCAGCCACGCCTACCTAAAATGGCTCGTTCTAACACGCCCCACATATCTACGTCACGATGTGGGAAGATTTGCATAACGCCGCCCAAATGTTCACGCAAAGAAAGAAGGCGTAACTTTTATTCTCGCTGTAGTATTGTTGTTGCTCAAGCCCGCCGCCTCTGCTCTCTCTAGCCCCCGGCCTCTGCTCACTCTAGGCCGCCGCCACTCACTCTATGCCAAATACACAAAATAATGTTATTTTTAGCTACATCATATGACCCCTTTAAAGGTTAGGAATTTGGATCCAGATGTTAGGTTGGAGGTCTCTTGAGAACTCTTATGTGAGATTCATAAAGGATCACAACAATGGTACAAAATGTGGTCATACTTGTTAATACACAAAAGTCAGATTTAAATTTTTCTCATCAAAATGCTTTCTTATTCTGTCCTATACCTCCTTTAGTTGCAGTAATAGTTGTGTTTTGCTTGGAAGTTGTACAGTTTGACCTTCTGAAACTTTAAAAGGAAAGGCAAAGATACACACAAACAGACATACTCAAATCCCCCCATCATCAGGTAGTTCCTCTCTAAGAATGGGTTTTCCAGAGCCCCAGGTGCTTTCCTCATTTGAAACCTGAGCTCTTTTTCTCCTGCTCTAAATCTCATCTCAGCCAGAGAGAGCGAGAGCCTGTGCTCCAAACTCACTCGATATGGCCGGCTTACTGCAGAAGGGGGGAAAAAAACAGGATTCTTTCTCCATAAATAGTCTCCTACATTCTCTTTCTATGAGATAAAGTTTAATGTAAAGTCTTGTCAACCGGTCTCTGACACTTTATAGCAGCAGATGGTGTTTAAATTGTTAGGCCACCTCTGTGTTAGTCATTCTCTTAGTTTAGACTTAACTTCTATTAGGCTTGTAATAGAACTGTCTAACTCTTGCTTTCCTTTATCTTGAATTTCACCTCACCTTGGAGAGAGATGGAGGGTGTAGGTTTGAGTGTGTTTACTCAGGTCTTTGTATTTGTGTCCAAGAAGAAGTGCAAAAAATTGGGGGGCTGATAAGAATAACTGATAATTAGCAGCTTCTTGTGGCTGATACTGATAATGAAGCTTTGTGGTTTTTCTAAGTAATTAGCTAATTAATTAAAAACTGCTCATTTGACACCAAATAAATGCTGTTTAAAAGCTTTGAACTTTACAATTAATATAGGCGATGGCATTTTCGAACCGTGACCCCAAAACCGATGTACCGAACCGTGACTTCTGTGTACCGTTACACCCCTAGTGTTATATATACAGATTAAAAGTATCAACTAGTGGAATACAACAAGCATATTCGTTTTATTCACATACAATACCGTTCAAATAAGTTTGGGGTTGGAAAGTAGTCTCTTATGCTCACCAAGGCTGAATTTCTGCATTGAATTTTCAGCAGCTCTTACATTAATCATCAGTGTGTCACATTATCATTCAGAAATAATTATAATATGTTCAAATAAACATTTTATCATTGTTGAAAACAAAGGAACTCGTGAAATTCATGATGCATAACATAAAAAAAAAGCATGTGAATGGTAGAGTATCTTGCTCAAAAATACACAAGTTGGCTGTTTGTCCATTAAAAACCGCTTGACGGAGAGTGGTGCAGTATTAGCTCCTATGCATTGTTGCTAATATAAACACAAGGATGTCTGTATGAAAATAGTGCTTATTAGATTCTGATTGGTGCGTTGATTTAAAAGTGACATTGATTTAAACACACTACATTTCAAAAGTGTTAAAGCTATTTTCACAGTACTGAAATATTAACAGAATATAAAAATGGGATTTTGTTACTTTTAGTAGATGATTCCAATTAAAACGTGCCCAAGCATATCAAAGCCAAGTGTGTAATTCTTGAGATAATCATCACAGAGCAACATGACATGCTAACTTGGCTAAAAAAACTACAGTTTTATAGTACACGCCATACACATGAGGCTGTTTAGGTCACAGATATTATGAAACAAAATAAATAAATTGCCGCAATCGAAAATTGGCTAAACATATTGGCAGTAATTCCAGTAATAGCATTGATAATAATGATTGAACTTGTCATCATAATAATGATTGAACTAGTTATTTTCCGACAATATATATTGCACTTCTATTCTCAATATATAGATCTGCTATATGGGACACTAATATTGAAATAAATAAAAAAATCATTAATCTTTGCTTCATTATGGCTCTTTCAGTGGAGTAGTTTTGTTCTGTAATATCAACAAGAAATCTTTGAAAGGAATATGTACCACATTCCCTGTCATAACAAGTTTAATCCTGTACAATCTCTCTCTCTCCCTCTCTCTCTCTCTCTCTCTCTCTCTAGTGTTTAGTCCTGATTTCATTTTTTCCTCGAGGTAGACTGGCCTCACTGTTATTACTTTGGATTCCAGGTCTCTGTTATAAATCATTGTCATCTCATTTTAGAGACAAACACGCTACCTGCTCATTGTTGTGCGTGTTATGTGTTCATGTTTATGTGCTTATGATCAGCTTCCCGTTGTTCCATGACTTGCGTGTGAATAAACTCCAGTACCGAGTGTATGTGTGTGTATATTTGGGATGGTAAACACATTCCTGGAGTTTGCCTGCCCTTGACCCACCAAGAGGCAGGCAAACTGTTTATCTAGCGAGAGATAGAAGTTGAGAATGAAGATGAGGTTTGCTGAGCTGCATTTCTTTTCAAAATTAGTGTCAGGGGTTATCCCTATATCTGTATCCACAGCACCATTAATACAGAGATACTCCCCCTTCTGCTAGCATTCAGACTGTTTCTTTACTCTTACGACCAGCTGCTCCACATTTATTTGTTTGTACGTGTACTGCAGTCTAACCGCACACTTGTCTCCTCAGTCAAGTGTTTTCTCATGGACTTCCAGAGGAGTTCACCCTGGTCTTTACCCTGCTGCTGAAGAAGAAATCTTTGAATGATAACATTTACCTGTTCCAGATATCAGATGAACACGGCTATCCTCAGGTGTGTGTCCACTTTCCGCTCAAGTCCATAAATCTGTGCCTTTAGGAACTGCTAATTATAGAGCTGCATTCTAAATCATAAAATACTAATTGCTGATTATTTTTTTAAATATTGGAAAAAAATGTGACAGACTGAGTAGTGCTGATAGCAGCACACTTACCCATGACATGTATATAAGCCAATAAAATTGCAAAAATGACTGAAAAATTGTAATATTGTAAAAAGGTGAAGATTTTTAGTTACTCTTTTAGAAAATTACATTGTTACACCAGTAGGTGAAGACAGGTGACTGTTTATACAGTAAGCAAATCATTGAATCATTCATTTAATCAACTCTAATCAACATTCATGTAATAACTGAATTAAAAACATGTTTAATTCAGGACTGAAACAAGAATGAGTCATTGAATAATTAACTCAATTGATTTGTTCAAAACTGATTCATTCAGGTACAAAAATATGTGAGTGGGTCATTGAATCACATTTAAATTGATTAATTCAAATTCATTGGTAACACTTTACAGTACGGTCACTTTTTAATGTATTCACTAAAATTAACTAATGAGCAATTCATTTGTTACAGTATTTATTAATCTTTGTTAATGTTAGTTAATAAAATAAATTTGTTCATTGTTAGTTCATTTTAGCTCAGGTACATTAAATAATGTTAACAGATACAACTTTAGAATTTAATAATGTATTGGCAAATGTCGAACTTATCATTAACTATGTTTTTGAATTATTTTTCATAGTTCATGTTAACTAGCCATGCTGCTTATGTTTTATACGTGAGTTTTGCATTTCTGACTTAAATATACTATAGGTTTATGCGATAGAGCTCTTGAGTACTTAGTTAAACATATTTCATTTTAAAGCTACTTGATTATGCTACACCAATACTAACACTATGCGAGAATTATGTGAGAAATATGACTTTGGCACATAAATAAAACAAGTTAAAGAAATAGTTAAATAAATAAAAAATTAGAAATGTGAAAATTAAAAAAGATATGCCTTATGACAAGCATCTTAATCTTAAACGATTATATGCACTTTTGCCGTGATAAACAGCTAAATAATTTATTGTTATGAAATAATAAAAAATATATATATATATATATATATATATATATATGTATATTTATGGCCAACAGGTATGGCAAAATGCTCATTTTGGACCCTGTACTACAGCCTCAACATAATCACATTTTCTAAATAAAACTCTCTTTTTCCCTATTTATCACACTCCTTTAGTTCTCACTGGACTGGGGTGGTCCAGATGGTAACCTGGCCCTGCGGGTGAGAGGGGCTGACCCTGAAGGGTCCATGGTGGGGTGTGTGTTCAAAGGTGACGGTGTGGAATCCCTGAAGGACATGCGCTGGCATAAGGTGGCTCTGAGTCTGCAGAGAGATGCGGCCTCCCTGCACGTGGACTGCAGCTCCATTGAGAACAAACCCCTGGAGCTCCGTGGCCAGTTACCCATCAATGGACACACGCTGCTGGGTATGAGGGCTACTGATGCTGCCCCTGTGGAGGTGAGGACCTCTGCTGATCCTACGAATGATCGAGGCCGTATTGTGAACGTTTTACAGAGGAAGAGGCTTGCCGTATAAGAATGTCAATTACACTCTTAAAAATAAAGGTGCTTCACGATGCCATAGAAGAACCTTTTTGTCTAAATGGTTCCATAAAGAACCTTTAACATCTGAAGAACCTTTCTGTTTGACAAAAGGTTCTTTGTGGCGAAAGAAGGTTCTTCAGATTACAAAAAGGTAAGAAAGAGATGGTTCTTTAAAGAACCTTTGACTGAATGGTTCTTTGTGGAACCAAAAATGGTTCTTCTATGGCATCGCTTGAAGAACCTTTTGAAGCACCTTTATTTTTAAGAGTGTAGATGAAGGACTGCAGAAGCTTCTGGCTCCTCTGATAATTGAGCACTACACTGCTAATAGAGTAGTCGGAAGTAGATGTTTCCTATAAGCTGGCTTCCCGCAGGTTTTGCCCTAGGCATCCTGTCTGCCTGGGAAATGTGGCAGGGGTGTGTCTGTGGATGTATGAGAGACAGAAAGACTACGGGCGCTTCTCTTCAGGGCTAATGCAACTGAGCTCTCTCAGCTCGAAAAAGATGAAAAGAACAGCCCATGCTAGCCTAACCGAGTTTCAGCCATTACTAATTAATTAGTTCGTTAATCCAACCACTTAGCGAAATGATCATGTAAGTGGCCATACGTAAAGCAGTGGGGTCCAGCATTTAAAAAGCTCATTTTCTTTGTTCTTGCTCTGCTTTTAATATGCTTTCTCTCTTTATCTTTCTTCAGATTGACGTCCAGCAAGTGATGGTGTATTGTGACCCCTCTCTGGCTATCCAGGAGGCCTGCTGTGAGATACCTGGAGCTCGGGTAATAAAGTCGGAACTGTTAAAAACACTGTAAAATGCTTTTATACATGGTATTATGCGAAATTTCAAACATGTTTCGTCTAGTGAATTCATTTCTATGAGTATTCGCCCATTATGGGCTGTTAAATGGCTTTTTATGGCATTATATAGAGAGCAGGGTCTCAAGTTTTAAAATGGGTTAAAGTTTAAAATGAGATCTACACAACAAAAATGATACTTATTTGGATAGTGTTTGCTGGAAATTAACAAACATGTTAACAAAAAGTAGAAAATGGCATATTTTGTATTAGGAAAAAAAGGAAAAAGAAATCAATTCACTTCTGTTATTCGATGTCCAGTAATTAGCTATTTTGACATTATCAACATTCAATTAGTCTGAGAAATCAATCTGTCATTAATTTATTTCATTTTTAGCATAGAGGGTACCTTCAAGGCTCAGTATTAATGGTTGTCTGCATGTCTTGGATTACCATATTAAAAATAAAAATAAACGATTGAACTACGTTAAGTTGTTTGTTCAGACAAAGAAATAGTTCACCTTAAAAAAAGTTTACTCACAAACTATTTTAAATCATTTTTGGTAATTGAAATAAAATAAAATATACATGAAATAATTCAATGTAAATGAAAATGAAAATTAGAACGTTTAAACATGTTTAAGTTGAAATTCAAGTATTGAAGTGTTTCTGATTAAATGAGTGTAGTCTTGGTGAGCGTAATAGACTTATTTAAAAAAAAGTCTGTATTAAAAAATGCCTGTACTAAAAAATGTACTGACTCCTCACTTTTGAATGGTATTGAATGGTTAAAAAACAGGCAAATGTGGAAAAATAGAGAGTGAGACAGAGAGAGAAAATATAATTCAATTTTTGAGGTTAACTATTTATTCAAAAGTGAAGCAGCTTGCATCAAAGTAGCTGTGAAATTAGTTAACAGTGAGTCAGTTAACAATGTTATGGTCCCATGCATGTAAATTACATGAATAGCTATATAATTTTACCTTAGAGGTTTGAACCTACCACAATCCAAGCAAAGGTAGAATAATTTTTTAAAGGGTGAGTGTTTTTCCCAGTATTGTCAAGTAATATTTCACCCTAGCTGATGAAACATTCGCACATGTTTTCAATGATCACAGTGGAGGCAAAGCTCATGTTTTGCTGAGGAAATGGATGCATTCTTTCTGTCAAAAAATCATTGTTGTAGTTGTACTTGATGGATCAAGCTCCAGCAGCGACTCGGCTTCCATCGGGACGGCTGTGGTGGAGGAACAGCGTTTGAGTCATCGATGTGGGTGTGCTGCTTTATTTGAGGATTTGGAATTTGGTGCGTTTCTCCTCTCTGAATTGATCAGAGCTTCGGCAAGGCTTGCTGAATCGAAAAGGCTCACAGGAATGCCTCACTTGCAGATAACGTCAGCCTGTATGAAAAGGATACAGCCACCCACAGCCTGGAATAGCAAAGAAGGTAGAGATCAGGAAATGTCACCTGCGAAACTTATTTGACAAAGGAAGCGCACATGGGAATACGTACAGCCAACTCGGAGCTGGCATTTTGAAATTTGATGCGATTTTGGATCAGAGGATATTTCACAGCCAACAACTGTTAGACATAATTAGTTACATGCCAGATGGACCATTTTTAGTTTGAAAAAAAATGATTATTCCCTTTACATGTTAGTTACCTATTTGTGAGGTAAGGTATGATTAACATTAAAACCATCTGACTAAAACATCAACATGGTTGCCATACTGTGTGTGTGTGTGTGTGTGTGTGTGTGTGTATGTGTGTGTGTGTGTGTGTGTGTGTGTGTGTTTGAATGTAAGCCAACAAAGTTATTTGTGTTCTGCTGTTTTGGGGCAAATGCTCAAAGCTCCCTGCAAGCAGTGTTTAAAATGGAAACAAGGGCAACTATTTCCCCCTTGAATGCATTTGCTCTAACGTGGCTTTTTAAAAGCAGAGGAGTCAGCGATTGCATCTTGAAATGCAGAAGAAAAGATGCCTTATGTTGTAGATATCTTGAAAGACCACATTTATATCAACACCAGGAAATGTGCATGAGAAGGATTTTTTAAACATAAATCAAATCAAATCCAGTGTTGTTTTAGTGTTTTTTATATACTGTTATGGTTTTTATTCATATTAGCTTTTATTTTTATATTTTCAGGTAATTTTTTAGCAATTTTGTTTGCTATTTTATTTTATTTTATTATTTTATTTTATTAGGCAGCAAATTGAATTTTAAGTTTAAGTTCTTTTAAGTTTAAAATTTTCATCTAATATTTATATTATACCTAAATCAGTTTGACCTGTGCTCTTTGTGCTTCTCTAGTGCCCACCGGATGCTCCCAAGAGTCGACGAGCCGCAGAGAACCAGGTGGAGTTTGTGCCCAATCCCTTCGCTCAGGTAAATTAATTTGACTATTAAAAATTATAATCTTTTGCAATTAATTTGTAGATATGTTGTTGTTAAAATACAGTCCATGAACTTGCAAAGTTCAACATTTGCAAAAACAACCCTTGATACAGCACTTGAAAATGAGCCACTGAAAGTGTCTCTGAAAAGGCCTCTAATGAAACGATCTTACAGAAATTAATAGAGGGGTTGTTAGTTATTGAATGTGGGATCCTGATCTTGAGATGGTTTGAAGTGTTTGAAGACACACATGTCCTTGCTCGCAGTGGGAGCTATTAAGGGGGCATGGACAGAGAATGCATCCTTGCTTTCAAAAGCAGAAAGAATGCAATGGAATGGAACATATTGAAGAGGCCTCAAGATGCGTTTTTTAACGAGCTGTATTTTTTTATTCAATACGCTATTTTAAAATGCAACAAATATACGATAACCAACAACATCCATCAAATTAATTTGTGCTCATTAATTAATGGTGCAAACCGAACAATTCCTGTGTGCAAGCCTCAGGAAGCCCAAAGAAGTAATCTTCCTAAAATAGGTTTGCCAGTCTGTGAATATACGAATGATATATTAATTTGCAGCACCCTTTTGAGTTAAAACACTTGAATGGTGCATCCCAGCAGTATTACAGCACATAAAAAGATGACAAGATGAGCTGAAGATGTGATGTAGGCTGATAAATATTTCTCATCCTGATATATTCGACATAAAATGACACAGTTAGTGGCCATTAAGCATCCCACTAGCAGGCAGTTGAATTAACTCTTTTGCAGAAACTGGAAATCAATGTAAATTTTTGTGAACAATGCCCAGTGGGCCGTAGAAATGCTGAAATCAAATGCTCTTTTATTTTTCATACTTGCTCTTTCTCTTCTAGTGTATGCACATTTGTTCCTGCATCTACATGTTGTTCTTCTCGCCCTCTCTCTTTTTCTCTCCTGTTATTAGTAGGGATGCGCCGATCCGATATTCATATCGGGTATCGGCTCCGATAGTGCCATTTTTCTCGGATCGGGTATCCAGAACAACGGCGCCAGTGCGCTAACCACACACCAGATACAGGTGGAGAGGAGAGAGAGTCATAGAGCCAATCAAGTGGTTGGGGATTATTTGGAGGCCATGATTGACAAAGGCCAGGGGGGCAATTTGACCAGGACACCGGGGTTACACCCTTACTCTTTACAAGAAGTGCCATGGGATTTTTTTGAATGACCACAGAGAGTCAGGACCTCGGTTTAACGTCTCATCTGAAAGACAATATAATAAAAGAAAAGAAATATACATAGGCCTATATTTTTTCATATTTGTTTATTTTATTTTTCTTTATAATGAAGTATTCTGTATCTAGTAGATTGTGAAAGAATGATTATCAGTTCCACACACAGAGATATATAAATTCTACATTTATTTAGGAAAAAAACTTCACTGGTATCGGATCGGTATCGGTATTGGCCAATACCGAACCCTAGGTATCGGAATCGGTATCGGAGGCGAAAAAGACGGATCGGAGCATCCCTAGTTATTAGTGGTCATTTTGAATGTCTTTTGAATAGTTGGCCCTCATCTACAGTTAATAAGCTGTGTTTTTTGTGGGTCAATCATATATATATATATATATATATATATACACACACACACACACACACACACACAAAAAAAAA
>NW_015537969.1:2536793-2546300 GCF_001515605.1 Sinocyclocheilus anshuiensis
ACTAGTGGGTGCAGGACACTATAGTTCATTTATGTAAGTGAGGATAGCAAAATAAAGTAAACTGTGACATTGTCACGTTACGCTGCCAGAAGGAACACAGAGCCGTGGATAATCGAAAGTGTCTTTAATGGTATCCAACACAGAGGGTAAATCCAACACAGGGAACAGGAGGTAGACACACGTACATCACTGGTAGAACCAACAAATACAAACTGAACAGACTGGGGCTTATAAGGACTGAATAACGAGGGACAACATAGACACAGCTGGAATCAAATTAACACAATTAACAAGAGGAGAAACTGGGTCACGGGGAGCACAGACAGTCCAGAACCCTGACATATCGCCCCCCTCCCGGAAGGTCTCCGCCTGGCAACCAAGGCGGAGATCCGGAGATCAGCGGCGGAGCCGGAGCGACTGAGGACCAAGGTGGAGCTGGCGGGAGGAAGGAGCCCAATAGAGCCGGTGGGACGGAGTAACGAGGTGCAGCCGGAGGAGCGGAGTCCTGAGGCTATGGCGGGTCGACGCCCAACCAAGGCGGAGCCGGAGGGACGAGGGAGCCCGGTGGAGAGCTGGTGGATCAACGGGTGACGGTGGAGGTGAGGGAGCTAGGAGCCGAGGTGGAGCCGCTGGGTGTACGGGCCGAGGCGGAGTCCGGGCCTCGGAGGCTGGAAGTGGAGGTGAGGGATTCTCCAGCCACGGCGATGCTGGAGGATGGCAGACCCACGGAGCTAGCACCGTATTGATGGTGGGCTGAGGGATCTGTCCCCCTGCTCCAGCAGGAGGAGGAGGAATTCCGGGCAGATGAAGGGATCCATAACAACAACGGGAAAACAAAAACACTGGGAAAAACGAGAAAACCAAAGGAGGGGAAAACATGGAGGTTACGGTTTTGGTCAGTTCTTCTGTCACGTTACGCTGCCGGAAGGAACACGGAGCCGTGGATAATCGAAAGAGTCTTTAATGGTATTCAACACAGAGGGTAAATCCAGCACAGGGAACAGGAGGTAGACACACATACATCACTGGTAGAACCGACAAATACAAACTGAACAGACTGGGGCTTATAAGGACTGGATAACGAGGGACAAAATAGACACAGCTGGAATCAAATTAACACAATTAACAAGAGTAGAAACTGGGTCATGGGGAGCAAAACACATACAGACAGTCCAGAACCCTGACAGACATATTATACCCAAAAATTATTCACACATTGGACTACCAGTAAAATTGATAAAAAAATTTGGGACCAAAAATTATTCAGACACTTTGACCTGACCATGTTTTGCTCAAGTGTTTTTTCCTTAATTGCTAATGTGAACTTTTTACAACACAGATTGAACAAAATTAAGCAATGCTTGGTAATTGGTTGACCTAAATTGGTATTATCTAATTATGTACTGAAATTTAACAGCTGACAGCTATTCAACTTAATTCATTACATACCTTTCTATCAAAGATATCTGACATTATCAAGTTGAATTAGTTCTGACACATTTTAACTCTTGAGTTCTTGTCATATTTTATTACCATTTTCTAAACTATAGCGAATAAACTGTGATAATGTGAGAAATGTTGAAGGTGTCTGTATATATTTTGGTTTGTATAGGTAACACTTTATTTTTTTACTTTATTTTATCTTATTACGCATGTTACATGTACTTGCTATTATAAAAAAATACATTTTGCATAATTACAAGTAACCCTAAGCCAAACCCTAATCTTTACCCTAACCATATAGTAAATACACATAGTTACTTAATATTACTCAGTACTTAAATGTATAATTACACTGTAATAAGGACACCTTAAAATAAAGTGTAACCTATATTAAAATGTGTAATTTTATTTAATGCACAGGGAGTGAAATCACAATAAAAATTTATACAATTATGGTTTACATTATGTAATGTCTTAATATTTTAAAATATTTAAATATTTTTATTATATTATATTAAACATTTCGAAGATATTTTTTTTTAAATACTTTTTTTTTTTTTTACTTGACAGCAGGCTGCTATTATCAACCTTAATTTTATGGGAAAAGAGAAAATCAGCCATTTGACTAAATACCTCCTGCGTGATTCATGGAAAAAGAACAATCATACAGGTTTGGAGTATAATGGGGAAAGTAAATGAAAGAGTTTTCATTTTTAGGTGAGCAATCACTTTAAAACAATCCTACTGCTAGCCAACCGTACACTATAAACAAAACTCCATCAAAGTTGCATGGAGTAGAGCTGAAGTTTACATCAGCAACACAATTTGACTGCTGAAAAATCACATCTTTTTGCACTTGTGTGTCTCAGACTTCCCCAAGAATAACCTTAAGTCTTTTCCAGATAACAATGACTTCCACTTAAACCAGATATTTGGATGCTATTTTCACTGCTAACGCAAGCTGTGAATATGGGGGGAGTAACTTGGCCTCTGTGGAAAAGAGGATTTGTGATGTTGGTGTGGGCTGCTCTTGTTGTTTCTCCTGGCAGCAGTGAGTCATGATCATTAGCAGGGCTAATAAAAAGCTGGTTGGTGAAGGTACTTCAGCTGGTCTCCAACTGGTCACATATCTTCTCCGCTTGCCACGTGTATTGTTTCATATACACTCACACATGCAACGTAATTACATCCAGAGGGCCCTGTATTGGAGCCAAACGCACTCAAAGCAGTTTGTTATGTCTACACAGTCACACGTACACCAACATTCAACTCCTGCTTTGCGTGGATAAATGTCTCAACACGAATCACTCTCCATTCTCTCACGAGAACAGTGGGAGATTTGAGGTGGAGATGATTTAAAATGGTTTCGTGGTGTAAAATGCTCTCTTAATCTTTGCTGCCATAGTGACAGAGGAATTAGCTCCATTGGTACACATTAGATGTATCACTTTGTGTGCTTAATGCCACTTCCTGTCTCAGTATTTGCTCATTTAATCCCTCTGATAAAATGTTAGCAGAACTAATAAATCAATGTTTGGCCTTGCCAGCCAAATTGAGCAATTGTCTGAATTTAGATGGCAATGCACAATTTATACACTGCAAGAATTAAGTATTTTTTTATCTTACTTTCAAGCAAACATCTTTACAATGAGATACATTTGCTTGAGAAACAAACTTACATTAAATATATATAATGAAATAAGTTTATTTTTCTTACCCCATTAACACACTGATTTATTTATTTTATTTATTTAATAATGAATTAATTATTTATTTAACTCCCCCTGACTTTACTTGCAATATCACTGGCACTCTAATTGCTCCATCTAGTATCATCAGAAATCTCAGTGTTATGTTTGACTCCTCTCTTTCATTTCAGTCTCATATTAACTCTCTCACTAAATCAGCTTTCTTTCACTTACGACAAATTGTCCAGCTCCGTCCTTTCATTAGTGCCAATGATGCAGAAACTCTCATCCATGCTTTTGTTTCCTCTCGTCTCGATTACTGTAATGCCCTTTTCATTGGTTTACCAGCTACCTCCATTGCTAAATTACAGTATATTCAAAATTCAGCCACTTGTATTCTCACTCGCACTAAGCGCTCTGCCCACATCACCCCTATTCTGGCTGATCTGCATTGGCTACCAGTGGCCTATCGTATTAAGTATAAAATTATCCTGCTTACTTTTAAAGCTTTGCATGGTCTGGCTCCTAACTATCTTCACAGTCTGCTCCTTCCCTATTCTCCACCTCGTTCATTGCGGTCCTCTGATTCTGGTCTTCTCGCCGTCCCTCGATATCGCCTCTCTTGCATGGGGGGCAGATCATTTAGTGTTGTTGCCCCTAAATTATGGAACTCTCTTCCCAGATCGCTCTGTCTTGCCAATAACCTGTCTGAATTTAAATCGCTGCTCAAAACTCATTTGTTTTCACAATGTTACCTTTCTTAAGTTGACTTCTGTTTATTCTGTTTTATGTTGTCTTATCCATATATTACTCTCTGGATGTCTGATGTTCTCTTTACTTTACTTTCTGTATTATTGTTTGATTGTTTTTTTGATGTTATCCTCACATTTCTGATGTTTATTGTAAAGTGTCCTTGAGCTCTGGAAAGGCGCTATATAAATAAAACATTATTATTATTATTATTTAATCTAACCCTGATTTATAATTACAATTTAAATGGGGTAAGAAAAATTAACTTTTTGTGGTCTATGAAAGGTCTCTTTATAATGTCTTACTGTCTAATGGTTCTTTTTCTTCTCAAATAAATGCTTCTTTTTCATTTCAAATAAATAGATTTAAATATTTTATTTAATTTATTGTATTAGGAAAATTTATTTATTTACTGAAAAAGATGACTTCAATTGTCCAGTGTATGCTTTATATATATATATATTTCTGTTAATCTTCGGTCATTTCAGACTGAAAAAAAAGAAAAAAAAGTCTCTAAAATATCAAGAGTGCAAAATAGACACTCCACATTTCAAACCAACATTTCAAACATGAAATACTGACTTAATTGAAAAGTAATATACAAATATTCGAAAAAAATATTATTTTCAATTGGAAAAAATTGATCATAATTATTGCATAAGTATTAATTAGTACCATTAAATTCTCTCAAAATAAAAAAAAAATAATTAAAAAATAAAAAATATAATTAAACAAAAATATATTACATTGATTTTACTGAAAAAAAAATCTACATTTCAGGTGAAAATTCTCGGTCACTTTTGGGTATAATTATTTGGGTGATCCCCAAATAAACAATACCAGAGGGTTAAACACATTTATATATATATATATATAAATGTAGCATATGTCTTCAATATACTTGCAGTTGCATTACTTTTAAAGAAACTGCCATGTTTTGCCGACGTGTACATGAGATCATGCACAAATTATGGTAATTTTGTGCGTGTTTGATAATTTGCGGAATTCTTCCATATACAATCTTTACCAGACAGCTCCACAGCTGTGAGCTCAAGCTCAGCACAGACATACTTCCAGCCCTTTTCTTTATTTATCTGTTGGAGATACACATGCGCAGAAAATAAAAAATTCACACAAGCTCCCATGTTTTCCCCTGACCCAGGTTACTGTCTTGTACCATAGCATTCTGTGTTTTACGACAGACTGTAATGAGTTCCAGGCTGTGTTGGACGCTGCTAGCATTAGTCTACTTCTGGATTAACCCCTTCCTCCGACGCAGATCCTCAATCCACCCTGCATTAAAGTCCCTATAGAAGCACAGCATTCTTCTGTCATCACATCTGTTTTCTGTTGAGCTCACCGGCAGGGAGAAATTCATGAGCTGAGAGCTGCACGGTTGCAGCTAAACAAAGTTTCCTGCATTATTCATGCGCTCATTCCACCAGGGTTTTTGGAACAGGTCATCACAATTCTCTTCCATCCTGTGCAAGCCTGTAGCTATACGGACAACATGTCCATTTCATGTTCTCTGTGGAACCCTGTTTTCAGTGTTTGTGTGTGCATGCGTGCGTGCATGCGCTTTCAGCAATTTCTAACCTGGATCTCAGTGTATGACCGGAGATTAGGCACTGAGCTCTTTTCTGTCATACTCTTGTTTTTATGATTTCTCCTTCCTTTTTCATGCCTATCCAGTCTGATTAGCCTTCCCGATGCTGTGTTTGCTCTCTCTGCTCGGACATGACTCGAGGATTTACTTACACATCTGCTCCACAAACACATCTTTTGTTTTTCTGCCTGTCCCAGATGTTCTCTTTCAAATCATGTCCCTCCTCACTGCACTTCCCCCTTTCCGTTCCTGCCAGTTCTCCTCCCCATTTGCTCTCTTTCAAAAGAGTTTCATATTCACTGTTGATCATACTGATGAAACTCTGTAACAGTAAAATGACAATACAAACAATTCTAGATAAAGATATGCCAACATCAAGTCAGCAGAACATTGTTAGGTAAGCATGAAAAGTTAGAGATGGCATAATATGCACATAGGCATCGCTAGACCCTATTTAGGAGGCTTTCCTGTTTTATGTGATCTCTCTTCATGTTTGCTGAAAACATGGTTATTAGATCTGTAGCTACTTTGGATTCATTGTGTCTTTTAAAGTTTGTAACATTAACATTTCTTACATTGTCCATTTCTTTGTTTTTGTGTTCTACAGGCGATTCTCGGATCCAAGGAACTTGCAGAAAAAGTAAGTTATTTGAATTAAGTAACCAGAAAATCAAATATTTCTATTTGCCATGAACAGCAACAGGTAGTCCCAATTATAAGGCTTCAAACCTGACAAAAAGATTTGTGGCAGCAGCAGATTTTACCCAATAGCTGTAGAAATTCAGTGTAATTGGTAAGTAAATTGCTGCATGCTAAGTTGCAGTGGGAAGAACATTGACACTGACCCTGACAAACTCATGAGATCATTTACTTATGATAATTCAGCATATTGTGCAATATTACACCACCTGGAATTAGAGAGACTTGCATTTGCTTGGTAAATGTGCTTCTCTGGCACAAATAACACCCATGTTTCGCACATAAAACTCTTGTCTGTTTGCCACCTTTTCCCCTCTCTGCACCCACTCAACACTCAACTTGTTTTTTATGACTAATAGAAAAACGGTATTACCTTTTTTCAAATGAAATGCAAAGCCTGAACATGCCAATATTTGAGTGGGATGTGAGTGGGACTTTTTTGGTTTTGATTTAATTCACAGAGCTAAACAATGGGTCAACGGCCGTGTCTCAAATTGTTGCGAACCAGTGTTGTTGATAACTGAAACTAAACTATTAAAAATCATTTTTAGCAATGTAACTAAAGCTGAAATAAAATATAAGCATTAGATGAACACTCACACACACACACACGGAAATTAACACAAAAAGTAGACATAAATAAAGCTTAAATTATTCAAAAATTACTTTTTAGATTAAAATTAAAAATGGATATATAGAAAAATAAAGAAATAATAATAAAAATGTCAAGAGCATAAGACAATTTGTAAAACTTAAATTAAAATGAAAGTTGAGAATATAAAAACAGATATTCAAAATATTGCTAAATACTTCATATATGAGTAACACTGATTTGGATGTAGGACCTTGTGCATCTGTGAAGTCCACACAACCCCATGTGTCCTTTTTGTCATGGTATCAATCTCACATTTGCTAAATCATTCAAAAGTTGATCTTCCTCCATTTTCTTGAAACGACATAAAAGCACTAATCAAGATTACACTGAGGTACTAACAGTGGAAGTAAACAGGGACACTTTTGAAGGATTTAAACACAAATGTAAAGCTTATAATGTTCGAAAAGCTTTTACATTATTTCTTCTGTTAAAACTAAAGCTGTTTTCATCTTTTTACAACCATTTTAGTGTTTTAGGTGTTACAGTTGGCAAATAAGTTGTGAAATTGACTGCAGAAAAGGTTAGTATTTTTTTTCTAACACAAGATTAATGTTAACATGCATATTCTTCATGTCTTCTGTCTATACTATGAAAACAGTGAGTATTTTAATGTTTATGGATCAGCCCTATTCACTATATAGTAAGTGCCTCACTGTAACCTAGATTTTTGCTTTGAAATTAAATTTGCTGATAATATATGTAGCAATATAATGGCTCAAATGCTGCTGTTTGAGCTTAAATTGTATTAAACCCAGTATATTCCTCTACAGCACTGAGCGCGCACAATTGGTCATAGACAAAGACTCTCTTAAAACGATATGGTCTCTAACAATAGAATATAGGATTGCACATAAATCCATTCATTCATGCGAACAGAGCGAGTGTGTGAAAATCTCAAAGAGTTGATTTTCATCATGTAGCTTTCTTCTGTGTGCACCTCTGGAAAGAATGAATCAGCCCAGAGCGTCAGCCAACCGTTCTCAGAGCTGCGGCACAGAGACGGGCCCCTTCCTCTCCTTCTCTCTTACCTCACCACATCAATGCCCGTTAACCGCCTGTTGGCTGAGCAGGACTCGACTGGTGGTGGATTTTGTTTTAATTGCGCTCTTCCGCTAAAAACTAACAGCTATTTATAAGTATTTGACTTTGCGTGTCCCCCCTCCCTTATAGCTTTGCAGCTGGTGTTGGTGAACATTGCCGTGAGGAGTCTTCTGTTCCTATTGATCTTTGTCTCCCGTGAGAGGGCCGCGGCAAGCTGAAATGACACGCAGTCGTGGTCCTCGTGTGCGCGCCCCCGATTCTGCACTCCCATGCCAATTAACGTTATGTTGCACTGCCACCAGCAGGCCAACATATGTAACAACATCAAAAAGCAAAGCTGGTTTAAAGTAGAGTGGAGCGAAATACTATTTCAAAAATCACACACAGACATGTCATGGATAGGAACAACCTGGTTTTCTCTTTTTTCCAGTGTGCAGGCTGTGTACTGCTCAATGAGGAATCGAGTGTGGGTATTCACGTTCAGGTTGTCATGTGTGCAGCATGTTTATTGGCTGTGTAGGTAGGCAGCAGGATTTGCATGCTTGAGTGTGCATGAGTGCTGCGTTATCACGCCCTTGGAAAGAGATGCATTTATGCCTTTGAAAAATCTGGCAAGGATTCATGATACTTGTTGGGTATGAATGTTTAAATGTTGGCCAGACTTGCGGCTGCTTTGGAGGAACTTTTATAAGAACATTATGAGAAGCAGCTATCAATGCACTTGCAAACACACATGCGCTGTGTAGTGTTAATGCACAAAATGCATTTAGAAATATTTTCATTTAGAAATGTTTTTTTTTGTCCAGTGCCAGATATTTTTGCACAGTTGATCAGTGCTTTTATCACGTCACATGCTCTGTTCCATATTTGCATGTACATTTGCCTGATTGAAACCTTTGGCACAGTAAACACATGTTTTTTGCTTACTGGCTCAATCCAAGCTGGTCTTTTCAACATAGGGTTCATATGACATTGTGCTATAAAGTGCAGAGTATAATGTATACTCCAAATATAATGGAGTACATTGAATTCTTCATTGTATTGCAGGTTATTCAGGAGGGCCATGCGGGTCAGTCAGGCCTTAAAGGAGAGAAGGGAGACCGGGTAAGAAATGTCAAACACTGAATCATACCAAATAAGTATGTTTGTGTGCTAAATCCCGCTCTCTGTCCAGGCTTGCTGGGAATAAATGACTGCAGCACTGTTTATTTTGGCATCTTATACAAATGCCTCATTAGGAGCTAGCTTCTGTGCCAGTGATCCAGCTTGGCCGACTACTCAAAAGTTTCATTTTTACTGGCATAATCTCTTAATACATTAATAACATAAATTAAAAATCCTACATCAAGACTGATTCTTCAGGATGGGGGGAGGGAGGCTGGTACATAACATTTAAAAGCAAGACTGTTGCTTATATACAGTTTGTCAGGGATGTTGATACACGTGCATATGGGGTATTGTTCCTTAAATTGTTAAAAAAAAAACTTTTTTACCTTTCAGGGTTTGGACTGTACTGGTGCTGGAGTTCCTGGACGAGTGAGTCAATATGGTTTTTGACTGGAAAATTACCTTTCTGGCACAAACTGATCATTTGAAGTTATGAATTAACTGTCCTCTTTAAAATA
>NW_015537969.1:2546334-2576104 GCF_001515605.1 Sinocyclocheilus anshuiensis
AACTGTCCTCTTTAAAATAAACTTTTTTTTTTTTTTTTCTTTGAAAATGTTTAGTTAATTTTTTGTACTATCACTTTATTATTAATAATAATATATGACTAATATATGACTAAAATATTTATATAATAACTACAGTATATATAATATTTAATCTTATATAGAATATCAAGTAATAATATCAGATTATATTATCCACATGACAGTTTGAGTGAAAGTTGCATGTCTTATTTTAGTATTATTTCCATCTCATATTTTTGGCCTCCACTGAATGTGAATTAGTTACTTTGGTGTCATGCTGTATCTGTGTGTTTTAGTGCTTAGAAGGTGCTAAAGGGGAGAAAGGAGCGAAGGGAGAGTCGGTAAGTGTGTGCGCCACCCTTGTCTTAGAGAGAGGTTTGCGATCGAATTTTTGTTCAACAGGCTTCACTGAAGCAGAGGGGATATCTTGATACTATTTCTGGCTATTGATTCACCCATTTCTCATTCTCTTACGTTTCAGGGTCTGGCTGCCAACTGGGGAGAAGCTATAGGAGTGAAGGTAAAGGAAGACGGTATGACTGTTAATGAGTGCATTACAGCTTTCCGCTTACTTATCTCCATTTCTGTCTGTCTGCCTGTCTGTCACTCTCATACACATTCTCAGGGTGACAAAGGACAGAAAGGAGAAGTCGGAGCCACAGGTTTGCCCGGAAATCCAGGCAAAGATGTAAGCGACTAGCATTTGATGTGAAAGTCAAAGATGCTCATACTTTATGTACATTATATATACCAGTGCCCTCTTGAGTCTCCTTCAGACGTGTTGATATATTTCATTGTCTCGCTGCAGGAGTGTTCTCAAAAAGCAATTGTATAGCATGCATAATATGTCTCTGTGCACATATTTTAATTTTGAAAGGATGCAAGAGTCTCTTTCCTTTTATATTGTTTAAAGTGGCTCCATATATTCACAGCACTCTACTGTGAAAAGCATTATTCATTAGACTCTTACCCATATACTCAGTGCTGTCTTTTCTTCTCATTAGATATCTGTTTGGGTGTTAAATCTTCTTAATGCTGCATAGATTACATAAGCCAACAAAGAGCCACAAATCAATGGAGCCTCGTTGATTCTTTTAAATGGATAGTCGGGTCGCATTACGCTTAATCTTTTCTATTCCGTATACAAAGCATACTAAGGGGATGGCGAATATGGCCGAGCCGACTAATGCATATTTGGAATTTGCTTTTAAACTGTTTATCTATCTAAGCCTCCAGTCATCGGTGAACTGATTTGTTTGATTCCTGTTGGAGGGTTGTTATATAAGCAGTGTGATACTGCTAATGCCAGCGTTTGAGATGAACTCAAGCTAATGATCTTTTATTGGTCTTGGCTGTCATAGGGTCGAGCTAATCCTATTTGTGTGGTGGGCCCTAAAGGACAAAAGGTAAAACGGACTGATCCTCTTGAGGATTTTTAACGGTTTTCTGGGATACTATAAATGAACTAGTTTTGTGGTGCCATTATCTTTAGTGCTTGTTATGCACAGCAAGTGTTTCTCAGCGTTGATTAATTCACAGGGTGTTCCTGGTGTAGTTGGTCCAGAGGGGCTTGCAGGAGAATCAGGCCGCCCAGGACCTCCTGGACCACCTGGAGTTGGAAAACCAGGACCACCAGTAGGAAGATTCATTATTTAAATGCATTCTTTCTAGACAGTTTTTAAGATTCCAATTTGAGGTTTTAATACATTTTAACGTTATTAAGTTTTGGATGTATTCTCTAGTGTATTGTCTTTGAGTTTACTGGATAGAAAATAGAGTCGACCTCCAAAAACAGTGTTGCAAAAAATAGGAGCTGCAACTGCCAAGTTTTTCAGAGAAAAATTGTAACTGTTTTTTTTTTTTTTTTCTGTTATTGTCAATCAGTGCATTTGGACCAACTTTTCAGCTTTGTTCTATCAGTTTAGGAAAATAAGTATTTTCTTAATCTAAAATAATTAGATTGTTATAGTATAATCAGGCTATATTAAGTATAGTATACTACTCTGCATACTACAGTAACATTTCTACAGTATGTATGTACTGTATACCACTATTCCTGTAGCATGTACTGTATGTGTAGACCTAACACATTTGCTAGCATATTTGGTATTCAGCAGAAAAACTGACTGGACCTTTAATTTCCAGTGATCAAATTTAAAAAAGCCATCACATTAAAAATACAATAGCTTAATAAAAAGCCCAATAAAAATAAAAATCAATAAAAAATATTTGAGATTTTGAGGTAATTTGAGGTGTACACTAGTGTTCAAAGGTTTTAATTCATGTTTATTCAGCAAATATGCATTAAATTGACAGTGTAACATTTATAATGTTACAAAATATTTATATTTTAAATAAGTTCTATTTTTTTTACTTTCCATTCATCAAAAAAAATCATGAAAAATGTATCACAGTTTCCACAAGAATATCAAAGAGCACAACTGTTTTCAATAAAAGTAATAACAAGAAATGTAATAATAAATCAGCATATTAGAATGATTTGTGAAGGATCATTTGACACTGACGACTGGAGTAATGATGCTGAAAATTCAGCATTGCATCACTGGAATAAGTTATATTTTACATACATTTACATTTTACATAAAACTGAAATAGAAAACAGTTCTTTTAAATTCTAACAGTGTTTCACAATATTACAGTTTTTACTGTTTTTGATCAACTAATTGCAGCTTTGGTGAGCATAAGACGCATTAAAAAAATCTCACCGACCCCAACCTTTTGAACAGTAGTGTGTATAATATAAATTAATAATTAACATACAATTTGATGTCATGTGACATACTGTACATTTTGTATTCTAATGGTGTTAAAGCATCTATTGTTGCATATTGTGCACTGTTTAACATACAAAAAAGTGCACAGTGTATACTGGGCATTATACAGTTTTCAGTATGCTAGTGTTCTATTTTGTCTCTTTTTTACTTCCTAAACAGTTGTTTTTGTCTCACAGGGGCCCCCTGGTGGAACTCCAGAATCTAAAGGAGAAAAAGTATGTTTACTAGTATATGTTTTCCTGCTATGACCACAAAGTGAAGAGGATGTTAAATGTGTTTTAATGAAAATGTACCATTAGCTTTTTGTGTGTTCCTTGCAATGTTATATCTAATAATAGTAAAACATTCTCTCCATTTCTAGGGGGATTCTGGGATACATGGTGAAGACGGAAAGCCTGGAGAACCTGTAAGTGCATTTTTTTTTCTCATTTTGACCTATAGAGGGATGTCAATGTGAAACGATGATGTGTGCTGAATTGCTAAGACAGAAGATGCTAATTATCCTGATTGTCTATCACTCTCCTGATTGTTCTGTCACTGTAAGGGACAAAATGTGTTTACTATCATCAGCACCATGATTAGTTTTATTACCAATGGAGCTATCAGCACATTGCATTTGCAACTCAATGAGCTTCTGCGCTTCTAATCTTCATGCATACCCAATGACTTGATGGTTTGTGTTGCTGACAGGGTCCGAGAGGTCCTTGGGGACCTAAAGGCGAGAAGGTAAGTCTAAGCAGTCTGAATTTCAGATTCTGCATGGAAATTACTGTTGCTTGTTATGAGTCTGCTCAGAATTCACAGAAAGTCACAGTGCATATTCTTCTTATTGCTTTAATTATTTTATTTTTAAGGGGGCAGTTTCATTATTTACTTTATCTCATGTTGTTCCAAACCCAAATGACTTTCACCATAATATGAATGTAATTTTATTATTAAGTTAATTCATATTATTTATATACAATAGGTTTGGGTCCGAGTCGAGTCCTAGTTTTTAACCAGTTTTCAATTTTAGAAGAACAATCCATTTAGTATGCTTTTTTTTTTGTCTTGAGGGAGATCCATGTGAACCATGTCCAGTGGTGTCTTTTGACTCCACTGGCAACACTGTGGCCTTTCAGAGCAAGCAGGGGCCTAAAGGAGAACCAGGGGCCCCAGGCAAAGGAGAACAGGGTCCACCTGTGAGTTCATTCTCAAAACCAACTCCACAAACCGCTTGTTTATCACAAAAAGCTAAAAACAGTTCAGCATGTTTGATTAAATGTCTCTGTGTAGCATCCTGAAACTGCTTTTATCTTCCAATACTCAAATCTGTGCCTGGTAGACACTTTATCATTGCAAAATATCCAGCAGACAATGCTGTTCACCTCAGTTGGCCCGCCATATTTGTGTTTGCCAAGCTCAATGAAATAAGGCAACAATCAGCGAGGTCTTTTTCGCCTGCTGTTGTTGTGTTGAATAAGAAATGCTGTCGCCATTCCACTACCCTCTCACAGGGAGAACAGATCTTCTATCGTGCTTCATTATAGCTTCAGGAACATTCAGGTCTCTCCTATCATCCATGAAATCCATCAGCCTTCCCCCCCTCAAAGTTTAGACCACTTTCTGTGTCAGATTTCATTTTACTCAATGGCTACGGTAAAGGCCTTTCAATTTTTCCGGAAAAATTCGGACAAAAAAAGGATTCTGTCCAGCATACCATAAACCGCTTGTTTGCATTTCTCTGTAATGATTTCCAATACCATCACAATCTATTCCTCATACCTAGTTGTAGGACAGAGAGTGAGAGTGTGGGATGCAGAAAGTGACAGGGCGCAAATGCGGGATATTTACAGTGGAGAAGTTGCGGTCAGCTAGGATGATATTAGTGTCATGATTAGGGAGACTGATGCTGATACTTGTATGCCTCTATTTACATAGGGCCCTACTGGACTGGATGGCAAAGCAGGACATAAGGTAAGTTTTTGCTGTTTACTTACTGTTTCTTACTGCATAGAAGCACACAAACACACACATATGTAAAAATATTAATATCTACAATACAACATAGCACAAGGTGGGATATTATAAAAATACAATGAATGAAATGGCTAATAAACTGGGAATTTACCAGTCAATATATCTGCTGGATGAAAAAATAAACTACTTTAACATCATGAGGGCGGCTTTTCCATAAATTTCATTCACATTTTCTTCAATTTTTTTCCTCAGATTTTAAAATGTGTGTGTAGTTCTTTTTATCATCTTATTTCATTCCTCTGAGGTCCACTTATAATGTTAATCAGGATTCCTTGCACTAAAAGTAGTCATAATTTAGCTTACATTACCATTTTCCACCCTTTCTCTGACCCTTAGAATGAATTGGCCTGTTTTTGCTACTGTACATTTCAGACTTAAGTGTAAATACCCCTCTTTGCATGAGAAATTAGAAACAACACTACAGACTATTAGTATGTATCCAACTTCCTCCTCATTATTTTATTACTGGCCAGGCCAGGACACTGAATATCTGTCATTGAGATGGGCATGTGGGTGTAATGTGTTCATGCATTCATCTTTGTTACATCACAAACTACTGTAATGACCCATTTTTGCCACTTAGTTTTCAGTTTGTTTTGTTTTTGGAAAGAGGAGAGTTTTGCGTTTACAATATGATGCAACAATGTTTGCATTTTTTTTATTTATTTTTTTTAAATCAAGCAATACTTAATATGATAAAAAGCTAAATGTAAAAATAAATAAAAACCATGGACCGTTTTTAACTTATTTTGGACAAGACACTGGAAAGTAACTATGAAGTTTATTTTTTTATTTGCCCTATTTTTAGTCTGTATCTGGGAAACCATTAACCAATCCAAAATACACAATATGACCACACATATACACAGACACAATGGAATAGGCTTTCAATTTAATGTTAATAGCTGCTTCCTTTGCAGAGCTTTTTCTTAAAAGTCAGTGTTGTGACAACTACAGCACATTGCGGTGTATTCCAGGCTAAACTACCGCCTGCATTTTTTTTTTTTTTTTAATTCAAGAGTGCTGAGTCACTGAAAATGTCATCCAGAGTTTGTGCCATTTTTACAAACTGTCTTGCGCATTGTGATTTTTTCACAGGGAGAGCCAGGAGCAGATGGGGCCAAAGGCGTAAAGGTGAGTCTTCCAAGCGTTGGCAAGAAAGATGAAGAATCTGTACACTGTTTGTGAATTGCTTGACACTGGGAGAAGTTCTGAAGCAAAATTAAGTTGCGAAATCTTGCCATCTTTGTTCTCTTAGGGTGAACCATGTTCTGGCTGCCCTACTATTGGAGATATTCCAGCGGGCATTTTGAATCGGGCTCAAAAGGGAGAGAGGGGAGATCCAGGTGTTGGGCAGAAAGGAGAGCAGGTGAATGTGATGGAGTGGTTGCTCATTGATATCCAGCACACAGCATTTAAAAACTTCTGCATCACTTTCTCCCACAAGTCCTGAAGTGCAGTAAATTACAATGCAAACCGTTTTTGATATCAACTTCAGTGGTTGTGTATGAATGTGCAGGGATGCATATATTGGCTCATGCATAACCGCAGACATCCCTGATCTATATAACTCCACACATTCGGCTCAGATATAAGCCTCAGGCACAAATGCTTTTAAAAATGATTCTAATGACAGATTGGGGAATTAAGCAGCCAAGGCTTTTATTTCATGTCTGTTAAACAAGAGAATATGCACTGATATTCTCTGCTTTTCTTTTCTTTCTTTTTACTTGATTTTCATGCACAGGGAGAACCAGGTCCAAGTGGCTTTGCTGGACTAAAAGGGGAAAAGGTAAACCTAATGGAAATGTATTCACTAGGATGATGAATTTCTACATTTTCAAATGGTTTTAATGTTATACACCATTATAAACAGGTACATATGCATGTGCTGTGACCCTGAAAATTATTTGGACCCTTAAATGTATGGATGTCATTATTTAAGGTAATTGAAACAAAGAATTTCACAAAAATAAGTCGGTTGTCAGATTTAGTGGAACACCTCTGTGCTTAATGTGATGAACTACACCTGTAGTTGCTCTCTAGGGCACCTGTGTGGAGAGAAACTGACTTCATACATCCATTAAAAATGACCTTGGGACCAGATGGTTAAAAGTAATTGCTAAAAGTTTGTTCTGAGAAAAGTTAAGAGTGCATTTTTTTCAATGCCATTTTTTTTCCCAGTGCATTGAAATGCTTAAGTGTGGCTTATGTGTCCAAATAATTTTTGTTGCCACTGTGCATGTCTGTAATGTGTGTGTGGTAATTATCAAATTGAAGCAATCTTTATCACATTATAAAATAGTATTGTCATTTTGGGAAACAATAAGGTGTAGACAGTAGTTTTTTGTTATACGTTGTACATTCATATGTAACATTTTCTGGTTATAGGGTAATGCAGGCAGCAAAGGAAATGAGGGGAAAACTGTAAGTAACCATTTTTTTTATTATTATTGTATATTCTTTGTGTTTTTAACTTGCATCTGTGATTTATGACTGACCTCAGCATTAGATTAATGTGCAGATGCTGATGTTTTTTAGGGCAAACCTGGTCCAAAAGGGTCAAGTGGAAATAATGGAGAGAAGGTGATTAAGCTCAACTCAGACTTTGTTATTCTGCACTGATTGTAAAGTGTTTTGATTGCAACCTCACAGCACCAGGAGACACACAAATACCACAGTTGGAGAGGCAAATATAATAATAATAATAATAATAAGACTGTCTAGCTGAATTTAGTGTAAACTGCCAGGAAACTGTCAGGTTTCTGAAGGATTAGGTGACTAAAGACTGGAGTAATGGCTGCTGAAAATTCAGATTTGTCATCACAGGAATAAATTGAATTTAATTTTTTTAATTTAAAAAAATTAAATTTTTTCAAATAGAAAAAATTATTTCAAATTATAATATTTCACAACATTACTGTTTTTACTGTATTTGTCACCACCTTGATTAGCATAAGTGCATAAGAGACTTCAAAAACATGACAAAATCTTACAGACCCCAAATTCTGAACTTTTTTTTATGAATTCATGCAGTTTGAATCCTGCTGTCATTAAAGCACAAGTGTGACAAACCATATAAAATTCATGTTAATTTTTTCAGTTCAGCTTATCACTCAAATTGTTACACTGGTAAAAAAAAAAAAGATAGATGGATGGATGGATGGATGGATGGATGGATGCATTTTCACTAGTGATGTCATTTTTTTACAGGGTAATCCTGGCCAACCCGGTATAGGGACAACTGGTCCAAAAGGTGAAAAGGTAAGTGAATGTTTTCACACCGTGCTTTTCTCTCCTTCATTAAAAGTGTATGGATGTGCTTAATGTGCCTTGTATTTAAGGGAGACTCGTGTGGCGTGTGCCAAGGCACAACCTCTGAGGTGGGAAGTGGCCCATCTACGATAAAGGTCACAGGGGAACGTGGCCTTCCAGGACCTCCAGGCCCACCAGGAGAAGAAGTAGAGGGCAAACAGGTAAGCCTGACTATTTTATGATCGCTTTATATAATAGGAGGCAAGGGTGGTGTGTTGCTTCTAGTGTATCAGTCTATAAATTGTTAATTTGAGAAGCCCAAAACACACTGACCTTGTTTTCAAAATGGATGTCTCAACAGGGGCCACCAGGTCTTCAAGGTCTTCAAGGAGAGAAAGTAAGTTAATTTTTTAACTCTGCAATAGGGATTTTTCTAGGCATTAAATATGATTTTTATGTTTGTAGGGTGATCAGGGTTTACAAGGAGACCCAGGTGTGGATGGGGTACCTGGACCCCAAGGACCTCAAGGAGAACCAGGCAGGAAGGGCCTTAATGGACTAAAAGGAGAAAAGGTCACTGTCACGCAACATTGATCATGCGGTCACATATTAATTACATTGCAGTAAATTATGCACCATCATGGGATATTTTAACAATCATTCATCATGTTGATATAATAGATTACCTTTTATATGACTGCGTTTAAATTTGCTGGCAAAAAAATACCAGATAAGCATGGTTGACCATCTAGATTCCAGCTCACTTGCAATTTGAAAGCTTTCTGTCTTTTCTTATTGCATCTGTGTCTACATCGCCAGGGAGATGCGTGTGACAGTTGCCCCTCACTCTCTGAAGGAAATGGCAATGTTGTTGGCTTACCAGGACCCAAGGGAGAGAGAGGAGAGCCAGGTTTGCCAGGCGAGGGCCGAGAAGGCAAACAGGTACGAGTTTTTCTGTAAAAATGCATGCTTTCTCAATAAATTAGTGATACTCTTTCATATAAAACTACTCTTCAAGTAGTTTTATATGACTATTGCACAAACCAAGTCCTAACTCCAAATATTCAACTTAGGAGCACACAATTTGTGTTACATATATGACTGATACTTCAAATCATGCAGCTTGTTGAGGAGAGGTTCACTTTTCTAAGCAATTGAACTTGTGATTTTGGCTTAGCAGTTGATATAATGAAAATAAAACTAACATAACTTCTATGATAATATTGATAGTACTTAGTTAAGATGCCATTTAGCAAATAAGTGTGATTAATAGGGTTATAAGGATACATTGATATGGATATGGATCAATGCATTGATCAAATGGCTAACAATATGAAATATCAATTAAATATTCATGTTATATTTTGGATGCATTTGTGAGTTAATAAAATGTAACTGCTTGTGTAAAATGGGCACATAATACCATATTATCTTTATTCTATAGGGTCGGCCAGGCCCACCTGGTATCAAGGGACCTCCAGGGCTCAAAGGCAGTCAGGTAAAGTTATACACACACATGTGCATGCATCAGTCACAACTGTGTGCGAGAGTGATAAGATTGACTGTGGAGTGATGGTTATGTTTATTTATTATTAGGGCAATGCTGGTCCTTCAGGTATTGGCCTTCCAGGACTGCAGGTGAATGAACAGCTATTGTAATTCCTCAGAAAATCTGTTTTCATTTATACTATTTTTAGAGAAATGTGCGGGTCTCAGTTGCATTTAAATGATCCCTTAAATGCACCAGCTCTTTGTAATGTTTTGATGTTCTCACTCAGGGTGAGCAGGGACCTAGAGGTTTTCCCGGAGCTGCTGTAAGTGCACAAAAGTATTGTATTCTTGGGTGTTCACACCTGGATTTGGCCTTCTGAGTGTGCAGATTTGCAGATGTTGTTCTCTTTGAATTGTCTGTATTTTTACTTGTCTACTGTTATTTGATACATACTCTACTGTTCACAAGTTGAGGTTGGTACAGTTTTTAAAATGTTTTTGAAGTCTCTTATGCTTACCAAGGCTGCATGTATTTGATTAAAACTACAGTAAAACAGTTATGTTGTGTAATATTAAAATGTAATGTATCCCTATGATGGCAAAGCTGAATTTTCAGCATCATTACTCCAGTCTTCAGTGTCACATGATCCTTCAGAAGTCATCCTAATATGCTGATTTGATGCTTAAGAAGCATTTCTTATTGTTATCAATGTTGAAACAGTTGTGCTGCCTAATATTTTTGTGGAAATTATGATAAATTTTTCAGGATTCATTGGTGAATAGGAAGTTCAAAAGAACAGCATTTATTTGTTATAG
Organism: Sinocyclocheilus anshuiensis; assembly: GCF_001515605.1. Lineage (NCBI taxonomy): Eukaryota > Metazoa > Chordata > Actinopteri > Cypriniformes > Cyprinidae > Sinocyclocheilus > Sinocyclocheilus anshuiensis. Next base: position 2,556,729 of record NW_015537969.1, read on the forward strand.
AAATCTTAAGACATTATAAATGTCTTTACTGTCTCTTTTGATCAATTTATAGCATTCTTGCTGAATAAAAGTATTATTTTCTTAAAAAAAAAGATTAAAAAAAATCTTACTAACCCTTTTGAACAGTAGTGTATGATACACAATAATAAATCAAAATAATAAATAAAACAACCCCTTCAATATAGAAACCAAGTGTGAAAACAGTCATGTGTATCCTACAGGGTCCAGAAGGACGTCAAGGACCCGCAGGGCCAATTGGACCAGCGGGACAAAGGGTAGATCACTAATGCAATAACACAGTACTCCTCAGTCCAAAAGACACAATGGATCTGACCTCACTGCTGTTCCAATGTATTGCTTGATATCAATAGGGTCCAAAGGGAGAAATGGGACCACCAGGGCCACAGGGGCCAATGGGAATGGGACCAATTGGACCCCCGGTAAGAACTTGAGATAAAACATGGACAAAAAAGTTGTCCCCAGTCATAGGGACAGCCATTTTTTATGTTCTTGCTCTCTTCTTTACATTTAATACCTGAATGCAATTATGGATTTACATGATGTCTTTTGCATAAAAAATAATGCAAGAAAAGTTCATATTTCATATTAAGTATGCTGTTATTCATAATCATGTTCACAATATACTATTTCATATAATACAAAATAGGGAGTGTAATGAGACACAGCCAGTGTGTTTTTATTTTTTGTCTTGCACTTGTAAATGATTTATATATTCTGTGTCACAGGGTAGGGATGGTACACAAGGATTGCCTGGGATTCCAGGTCAGGATGGGAGTTCTGTAAGTTTGTTTATTTATTTATTTATTTAGTCCTCTCCAGCAATGCTTTGCTCAACCCCTCTAGCTTATTCCCATATTGTGACATGCGCTCTGTCATTAACAAATTCACCCAAGCATATTGTCCGTTGTTCATTGCTCTGCCATCTAGAGACGGCATCAAACGAACTTCCATAAACTGCAGAGACAAAGGCAGCGAGAGTTTGTTGTCTTGCCAGAGCTCGTCTCATTAAAAAAGCAAAGTTAGCGTTGTCTGTTCTCACATCAGATGTTAATTACTTGAGGCTTTGTCGCAGAGAGCTTGAGGAGCGAAGGCAGAGACTCTGCCTGGATCCCTAACAGCAACACATTGTCTGCTTGCATCACGTCACCTGTCGCTGCTCCTCCCCGATCCACACTCATCTCGCTGGCCCTGGAGAGTTACGCACAATAATACTGTCTAACTGAGCCTTTGTGTGTGTGTGTGTTTCTCCTTGTCTTTCAGGGAGCCACTGGGCCTAAGGGTGACAAGGTAAGTGTCTGGATCAGTGAGCTGGGGAGGCGATTTCTAGGTTCCCCAAAGCAGTGACAATGTGTGTGTGGAGGGAACGATGAATAGGAGGAGTAATGTTTAGAGCGACCGTCTGTACGCACAGTGATGTGTCCACCCTGGAGACACAAACAGACGCATAAGTCTGACAGAAGAGTTTGACAGTGCTGAAAAAGTAAAAAATGCCCTCGAGCTAAAACAGGGCTATTAATTGGTGAATATAACAGCTGTCATCTGTAATCTGACAACATCACCGAGTATCAAAGAGAAAGGAAGTGTGCGTGAGGGAGATGAGAAAGAGAGACCTCGATAGAAAAGCCCTGGAAATGCTTCATTCTTTAATGTCCTCTGTTGTCTCCCTGACTAATTTGTCTAAACACAGAGGAAAGTGGCAGCTGATATCAAATGATGCATATTCTTCCTAAGTGTGATGAAGTGCTCTGTCATTCCTGTTGAGTGCCAGGATAGAATTCTACAGCAGAACCTTTTGTAATTTCGACGTCATGCCATGTTGCAACACAATGTAACATGCTTGTGTGTGTGTGTGTGTGTGTGTGTGTGTGTGTGTGTGTTTGGACCATGGGTATTATAGTTAACTAAAAATAAAACTGAAACTTAAATTAAAACATAAATTAATATATATCAAATTTCAAATCTTATTTTAATTTAGTTTAACAGCATGTACTAAAATAACTATACAGACATATATGGAAAAAAAACTACTAAATTGACAAATACACACAAAAAAATCACAAAATATCTAACTAAAATTAAAATGGAAAATAAAAAAAATTAAAACTGATTGAAAATATTAGTAAAAACTATAATAGTATCTTAATGATACTGCTTGGTACTGTAATAAGGGAATTATCACTATAATTATTCCAAATACTAATTGGTTTTAACTATTTATCATATTTATACTTCTCAACTGTCAAATGTCATTACATTAAAACATTATTATTATTATTATTATTATATTTTAAATGATCACAAGTTCATTTTATTATTTGTTATTGTTATTATTAATAATAAATCAGTATGCATTCATTTATTAATAATAATATAATGCTTATAATTTCTGTTAAAGTCTAAATGGTTATTTAGTTTGTAAAAAAGCAAAAATAAATCAACAATAAAAATGGATATTGGTTATTAGAAACAAATATATTCTGTATCATATTCATACATGTTCTATATCTTAGTTTTGCTGAGTTGTGATGCTCTCTTTTAGCGTAGATTGAATATATTTAATTTAAATAAATCATTTGTTCCAATAAGAAAACATAAAAACCATTTAGAATACTTTAGCAACCACATAGCATCACCCTGGAAACAATCTAAACTAGTTATGGCAGTTTACTCAGAAAATGTCCAACTCACTATAATCAAATTGTTTTGTTTTTTTTCTGCATCGTAGGGTGAACCAGGAGAGTGCAACTGTTTGAATAATATGTCCCCTGGAACTGGCGGACCTGTGAGCTAATGCTTTATTTCATTGTTGTTAATCAGGAGGACATTAGCACACTCTCACACATAAACAACTCAAAGAATTTGGGCTATTAAACATAACCTTTTAAATCATGAGACCTGATGTCATTCACAGTGCTGAATTTGATTACTCTTTTCTTGTAGGGGGTCCCAGGTGGTGAGAACAGGTGGCAGTCTGGTCCTCAGGTCTCACATCCTTTTTCACTCTTATCTCCCTTCTGCTGCTTAAATCACTGCATTTTGAGAAGTTTATTCAAAAACAAAAAACTAGCAATTACAATAAGGTTTCAGGGCTACACTCTACTAATAGAGACATACAAATAAATCTGAGAGTGATTGTCACTCTTTTAATGAGTAATGAATGACCGTCTTCTTACTTTACTCATGTGCTTAATGTGCCTTAGGGGCCTCCTGGACCACCGGGCCCTCCAGGTCCCCCAGGGCTCCAAGGCTTTACAGGAATCCCCGGCCCACACGTGAGTATGAAACAGATGGCATCAGGGCGTACCTCTGCTTTTTCTCTCTGTTCCTCCATCCTGCTCTCTTTGTGGGGCTTCTGTATCGGGAAGGCCTGCATGGGTAACTCTGGGCTTGAACTAAAGCATATTTAAATGCACCAATGATGTTTACATTTAAAACATATGTTAATTTAGCAAATAATGTTTAACACCTAAAGCTGCCATCAATTAAATGTAATGTAATGTAAATGTAATGTCATGCAATTGTAATGTAGTTTGTAAAAGAGCGCTATATTAAAAATTGCTGTTAAATTTCCACGCTTTAAAGGGGCTTCTCGGATTTTTGGATAGTGCCGTGGGATGTGCTTTGTTAATGCCTGTGCTTTTAAAAGTTAATGTAAAGTAAATGTAAATTTTAATGTAGATTGTAAATCTAAAGCATTAATGTGTAGTTAAAATACTGCGCAAAAATATGAATTCAATGTAATCTTAATACATTCATTTAATAAGTAGTTGGGGATCATGCTGCTTTTTTCTTTTTAAAAACCATCCAGAAGCTCACTGTGAGGTTGCTGTATTTAATTCAAGTCCATTTGATATCTTTATAAGTTATGTTTTAAATATACAATGGGAATTGTGATGGTATTTAAGCCCATCATCATTTAAATCACCCTGATAAACTGGCAAATTTCCTTCTATATGATCTCACCGTGAGCACTGAGTGGTCTTTAACCTGGTGTTGTGTTGATTTCCCAAGCCTCAGAAGAGCTGAGAATAAAAAATAGACAGAGAAAGGCAAGAAAAAATGTAAATGTCTACTCCGAGCTGGAACACAAACCAGGAGAGGGTCCAGGGCTTTGGCTACTTTCCCTCTGCCCCGCTGGAGAAGGAGGTGTCCAGATTGTGGCCACAGGATAAACCAATTCAACCTCAGTTCCTTCTTACAGGGTATCCCTGGCAACGATGGCGTACCAGGGAAACCGGGTCCACCCGGCCAAGCAGTGAGTAACCAGACAGGGGGAGGAGCTTTATTACAGTATATAAACACAGAGCAAGGAGCCTGGTTGGTCGACTTCTGCGTTACAAGGGGAGCGGGTCGGTCCTCCTTTAACGCGGTGTGGGGAGACGGAGGTGATTCATGAGGACAACAGCAACTTTTTTATAATACTAAAAGGAACCAGTAAGCATGCAAGGATCTTAACTCGGCACTCCGTGAGGCATCTCTGTTGTCCTTTATGGCCGCCGAAGCTTCCATAACCCTTTCAGAGTTAACTCACAGTCTCCGAGGCTTTGTGTAATGGTAAACACTGCCATTGTTTTGAGTTACGGTTAGGACGGCCATTACTGTGAGTGATGTTCCGTGCAGAAAGAGCCATTAAATCTTTGGTTGAAAGCAGGATTTCGGCATTAATGGCCCCGTCTCTCCACACGCATATTTTCTCAGCTGGCTAAAGGCCCATTCTGAAATCAGAGCTCCGGGCTTCCAGCCTGCAGCGGAAATTTGGCTGGACTTCAGTCCCGGGCCGCTTTGCTCCACTTCTATCAGCAGACGCCGACCACCAAATTCTTCCAGAGCACAATCAGATCTAAACCATGTTATTCTTTTAACTCTCGTTCACCAACGTTCGAGAAACAGACCACGCGAACAGCTTAATCCCAAAACGAGTTTATTAATACACAAATAAATTCTGTTCTATAGCTCCAAAAACACTAAATAGTTCAATTAAATAAGAGTAACGAATAACATTAGGAATTCAAAGGGTTCTTTTAAAAAACTAAAAATGCAAACGGTGACCAATTTCCATATTAAAACCTTAATTAATAAATAAAGTAGATTAGTTGGATGGCGTAAGGTGGAATGAAGCCACTTTACTGAGATGTTAAGAGCCCAAACCAGCCAGTAGTGAGAGGAAATGACGTAATTGAAGCACATCAGTATCTACCTTTAAGAGCATCTGAGAGCCGCTCTCATATTCGGTCAAGTTCTCTGGTTTAACTGTAGTTAGAGTAATATTTCAGTCCTCTATACAAAAAGGGCCAAGTGCATATAAAATATATTGGTTCAAGTTGAAGTGGAATTTGAGTTGAATTTTTAAAAATGCTTTAAAATACTCTGGGGATTCGTTACATACTCCACATATAGGGTTCCATTATATCACATTGTGGGTGTTGAACAGTGAAGTTTTTTTTTTTTTGTCCTTCTGAAAGTCTTTTGTGCTCTGAAACTAATGCTTTTTAAAGTAGGATGGGAAAGTAACTTCTTATCCATGCTGTGAATGGCCAGCTAGCACAATATTTTAACCATAATTAATTATATTTTAATTTACATGTTTATAGATGCAATTAGTCAGTAAACTGTTTTGAAATGACAGCATAATAAATAATTGTAGCATAATGTGAAATAATTTATCATGTTAAATTCAGGGTTTTTTTCTGAATAATTTCATGCAAAATAGTTCCATTATTAAAATTAGATTTTTGTTATTAATGACATAATGAGATCATAACTTTACTTTCAAAGCAATGCTTTTTAAAATAACTTTTAGTGTACTGCATTGCCTTGGTGTCACCACAGTCACTTTCTTCTGAACTTCTGATGATAATCACACATTAATTAAGTTGTAGTGAAGTGAAAAAGTGTTTTTGATGCAGTCAACATGTCTGACTGTCTCCTCCATCTTGCAGCCTTCAGTTTTTCTGCCTCAGGATTCAGCTTCCACAGGCAAGGTAAGCAACGCATCTGTATTAACTGCACGTGTTCAGCTTATCTCTCTCTCTCTCTCTATGACATTATTAGTATGCATGTGCAAGGAAACACTGGTATTATCTGGTAATATAATGTGTACAGAAACATACACATTAGCATTGTTGGTGTGGTGTGAATAAATGTTCATTTTTCTATTCTGCCGCCAATATTGTACACATACGACAGCAAGACATCTATGCAATGCATGCATTTTCATTTGGAAGATGGAATTTTTAGTGCAGGGGTCTTCAACCTTTTTGAGGCCAAGAACCCCATGGTGGATAGAGAGATGAAGCAGGAAACCCCTGTTACATATTGCATAAAATCTGACATATTTCATACGTATACAACCATTTTAATGTATATACATAGTTTATGATTCTTACATGGCGAAGCTATTAAAAATGTATTTATTTATTCAAACTGCCATTCAAAAGTTTGGGATTGATAAGAATTTTTAGTCTCCTATGCTGAACAAGGTTGCATTTATTTGATAAAAAATGCAGTAAAATGGCATGTTTTTAAATAATATTACATTTAAAAACAACAGTTTTTTTTTTTTATTATTATTTAAATTACATTTTAAAACATAATTAATTCCAAAGCTGAATTTTCGGCAGCCATCACTCCAGTCTTCAGTGTCACATGATGCTTCAGAAATCATTCTAATATATTAATTTGGTGCTCAAGAAGCATTTCTTATTATTATCAGTGATAACAGTTGTGCTGCTTGATATTTTTGTGGAAACAATAATGCATCCTTGCTAAATAAAAATATTTTGCTAAATTTATGCTAAATAACATTTTTTTTTTTTTTTTAAACTTACTGACCCAAAACAAAATTAAGCTTCTTAACTCTATGTAGATACTGATTTAATATTGCATTTTTTGCAGCATAATTACATTACATTTGTGCCATAAATTAGTTTGAGCTAACCAATTATTTTAGAGCATTATTAGTTTTAGAGCATTATAAGTTTTAGAACATTTTCTCATGTTTGATGTTGAAAAATACATTTAAAAGACATTTGGCTGGTGCATTTAAGATGTTTAAAACTTTGTTTAGATGTTTATCAGTTATAATTTTTTATCTTTTTATAATCTTTTTTCACCCATGTCTTAATGATAAATGTGTGCTGTTTGAGCAGAAGAATATTGGTTCGAAAATCATTTATTTTGCAAACCCTAGTGTTTTGGCTTTGAAACCTTGTACATTCTTTAAGCTGAGGTTATTTGGATTCTTGCATTCCTGCTCTATCAAGCTGGAATGTGAGCACAGTTTTTACTGTTAACAAAATATCCCGTGTTTAAATTTCACACACACCTTCCTCAGTCTGTCTGTACCTTCTTACTCTTTAATGCAGCAATACTATTCACTTGTAACTGCATGCAGATGCTGTGTTTTCATTGTTCATTTGCTTCTTGCAGTGAGTACACATGTGTTTGTGTCATGTGTATGCTTCACTGTAGGAGGGCTGTGGTGATTGCTCCACGGGCCTACCTGGTGTGCCCGGCAAGGTTGGCTCTAAAGGCGAGAAGGGAGATCAGGGCAAGCCTGGGGTTGTACCCTCAGAAGGATGCGAACGGGTGAGAGGGATGAATGATGGATGATGTGATTGGTATTAGACAGGGTGTGGGTTTGTGTTGATAACATTGATTTGTTCACTTGTTTTATGCTTCCTGTTTGGCATGCTGTTTGATTTCTACAGTCATTTTGCACATGCTAGAATATATAGTACTAAACCTACTAAATCTCTATGATCAACTTTACAGTGTCTACAGCCTCAGAGACCACAGAGAGAAGAAACACCAAGTGTGCCTGTAAGTTCCCTATCGCATAAAACAGTGATAGGGAAGCATCCCAAGCTACAAGCTACTCATAATGTTAAACAGTTAAACTACAGTCATAGCTATTTACATTCAAGCTATTTAACTGGGTAAATATATCACTAGACATTTTTTTTTTTTAATTCTGCATTCAGCTGTACCTATCTGGCACCAAAAAATAATCTTCGAAAGATCTTAATTATGATGACAGGATTAAAAATACAAACAAGTTTAATAAATTAATATTAGTACTGTAAAGTTAATATTAAAAAGTAAAATATTTAGTTAAATGTTGCTGTTCATCGTATTTTGATGTATATAGCTTGAATTAAACTAGAAAAACACTATATAAATGGGTCCAAAACGATGAACAACAGCATTTAACTAAATATTTTACTTTAAAAATGATGCAGGCCATTATACAAAGGTTGTTTATATTTACGTATATTAGATTTATATGTATTTAAAATACATTTATTTCATACTAAGTATACTTCAAATTCATTAACATTTATTTACATATCACTTAAGACTTATTAATATAACATTATAATTAACCTTTATTTGGAGTATTTCTTTATTGCACATGCACATTTCTTAATATGCCTAAAATGTGTTTTAATATCACTATTAATAAGCATTGTACAAGCTCTGTATAATATCAGTCTTCAGTCTTTATATGCAAGTCAAGATATTTCAAGTGTACCTCGCAATGTATGCTTGCAATAGTTGCAGTTTGGCACAATCAAATATACTTCATTATATCTTTAGTTGGACTTTAGCACTACTTCCGCACAATTTAAGTGCATTAAGAACAAAATTAGTTGTTTCAATTCAGCAGACTTTATGTATACCAGTTTAGTATACTAAAAGTGCAATTGCAGGGTATTTTTATTGAGCACATAAATATGTAAATGTATTCATATTACGCTTAGCACAAAATAAATGTATTTCAAATACATTTTAGTATATAAAACTAGTGGAAGCTACTATCATGGTATTGAAAATGTTATTATTTGTGTTTCTCTTCAAATTGTCTTAAGCATTTCCTGATTGCAACCCTTCACGTCTGCTCAATGTTTTTAGACGAGTAACAGTGGTCAGTGCGTTGGTGCACCAGGGATGCCTGGATTCCCAGGGGACCCAGGGGTCAAAGGAGAGCCGGTGAGAGACCTTGCTGAGTTTCATTATTACCAGTGCCTATTAGAGAGGATACAAGAGCTAACAACACAATACTATAATAATATTATAAGCCAATATATATAGCACACTCAAATTCTATTATTCTGCCCCCAATTCTATAACAGATTTGTGTTATCAGAGGCTTAGGAATAATCTGAAAAGGTCGTGGACACATTTATAAAAGCTTATCATCTTGGCTCATGAATATTAATTAGGTGATATAATGTGTGTCCTGTTGTCCTAAATGACTTGCTGGAAGACAAGTAGGTGGGCACTAGGCATACTGTAGTAGGATTACTTCACACCGCCTTCACGTTCATTCAGTCCACTGCTGATGCAACCGGTTGGCAGAGACTTCTGCCTGGTCTTAGTCATCGTCGTCAGCTACTATTTATTTCAAAACAGAATCAAAACAAACATTTATATTCAACATAGAACTTGCTCCACATATAGCTACAATGTGGCCATAACATTGTTTTTCTGCATCTGAAGTGGCATTTAGGTATATTTACACTCTTTAGAGGTGGTGTGAATGCATTACACTGCACTTAGAATAGCATAAATAATGCTATGAAATTAATGGGTTTTTACATGGGTTTAGAAATTAATATTGAAGTAGCTGATTTGTTCAGGAATTAAGCAAGTTACTGTCTTCATGAATGGGTCACTGAATCATTGGTTCACTCGATTCGTTCAAAACCATGGATTTATTCAGTAATGAAACAGCTGGGTTTTTCACCCAGAAATCACAACTGTTCTTTTGCGGCTTTGTTTGAATCCATTTAGGTTGGCAAAATTGAGCAAAAACAAACAATATTTTAACACAATATTAACTGTTCATTGAACTGCTATAAATAAATGTTAACACATTATTTTCATAGTTAATCGCATCAAATTAACATGTTTTATATACATATATATATATATATATATATATATATATGTATGTATATATATATATATAGCCCCAGTTATAATGCTGTATGCTATACTGTATAACATTATCCTTGTCTCTGTTCATTGTAGGGTCCTAGAGGTGAGCGAGGACCTCCTGGTCTTCCTGGAACCCCGGTAAGTTTCTACTTTGCCTGTTATGCCCCAGATTGTCTCCTAAAAGGTCAGTTCTGGCAGGATTGCCTTTTTAGCCCTCTTTTCTTAGAAACTGAGACAGTGACAGCAACCCCAGATGGCTTTCAGAGTACAGTCTGTATCATATAGAGACAAGCCATTGCTGAGCACTTGTTTCAGAAGTACAGCAAACAGTGAAATGTTCTGCATGAATTCATCTAGTCACTAACATTTAATCCCACAATGCAGTGTTTGTTTGCACGATCCATTTTGTTTTAGGTTCAGTGTTTTCAGTTAGAATGGACCAATACGCGAGAACAGTGTATTTATTACTCTTTGCTGTGAGGTTAGAGAGGCCCCTACTGTTTTGGCTCAGAATTGCATAATGGTTTCCAAAATAGTCCCAAACCTATGCCTAAACTAATTTCAACATGGAAATGAGAGTTAAGGCTTTGTGTCCATTTAAACTTGTGTGCACTGACTTGGGAGGATTCTTTTTTTATATTTTTGGAAAGAAATTTATGCTTTTTGATTTCAAGAATATCAACTACAAAGGATTCCAGGTCAATAACCTTAACCCTCAATAGCTCAATATCAATTACTACTCTGAAAACAAAAAGCAACAAACTCACTGAAACCCACTGAACATTGATCCTGATCCACTTTGTATTGTGCAGTGGACCACACAAGTAGTTTTTTGGTTTTCAATTCTGTTGAGTAGTACAGTTTTGTCACACTTTACTAGTACCAATATTCAAAACCAAGTAAAACAGGCTGCATGACTATGAAAAAATTATTGGGATGCATGTGTGACAGGATTGCTTTTTTTGTTTTTGTCCATTATAAAGGAAAATATTTCTAACTGTTGCTCTCTTATTATCATTCTTTAATAGGGCAATATTGGTTTCCCTGGTCCTCAAGGGCCTCCTGGACTGTCTGTAAGTCAAAGCATGCCAACTCACGATCAGCTCAGACAAACACCGTAGATGTTTAATTACCTCAGGAAGCCAGCCCATCTTCTCTCGTGTGCCCCAATGAATGCCATGACAGAGAAATAAAACTGTACTGTTGTGGTGCTTGTTCAATTATCTCTCCATAGCCATTGTGTATGTGCTGCTGACAGGTTATTTTGCAACGCCTTAAACGGCATGTTTTAGCAGAGGTGTGGGCTTACTGATGAATTGAGTCTGAGCCAGAATGGATTTTATTTTAATGTTGTCCAGCTTTATGCTTTGTGAGCTTTATCTGACTTTCTTTAATTTGCTTCAATCGAATCTGTTTGAAACAACAAACTCAGATTTTGTGCAGTTTTTTTTCTTTTCCTATTAGCACGGAAAAACAGAAAATAAAGATTTACAGTAGGCCAATGTTTTCCAAATTGAAATTTTCTGTGGAATTGATCCACTAATAGAATGATATATAACTGAACCGCTGAGGAGACAAGATTCAGGAAAATAACAGAAGGACATTGGCAAAAGAGACAGCCAGTGGAGGGATACTTTTTTCTTTTTTTCTTATTATTTAAAGATGAAGCCAAATACTCCCTCTTCTATTTCCGTTTAGTGAGCAGAGACAACTGTAATTGAGCGATTATTAAGTTCCTAAAGAGTCAAACACTGGCTCTGAGACAATTTCACAACTTTGTTTGTTGGAGTGGTCTGGCTCGACCTGTGATGTGAGTTTAGAACGGACTGCTTTCATTAATCATTCTTAAATTAAATTAAAGTTAAACCAGTGAGATCAAATCCACCTGCTAAACATAGCAATGCACTTAATGATTTAACACCCATGAAGCAGATCTGAAACTTTCAAACCTGCTGCCGGCAACTCTTAAATTCATTATTATTATTTATGCAGTTGTATTTTTCTTAAGGGAAAGTCTTTATGATGTTGAAATGCATTTGTCCTTGACCTTGCTGAAAAATCCTCAGAAAAAAAAGAATGTTTTCTTCCCACAGGATGCAAATTTACTTAGTTTTTCTCGTCGATTTTAACGAAGGTCAATGCATTTAGAAAGAGTAAAATATTATTAGTATGAAAGTATAATATTAGTATAAAATATTATTTTCAACTGCTTAAAGAGCATTGACCTTCATTTAGGGAAATGTATCGAATCGATTAAGTAAAATCTCTAAACCGTTAAGTGATGTATCAATGCAGGATGCGTTTACTGAAGGATTATCCGATATGAGATTCAGCTCAGGTCCATGCTTTTTTCATTATGCATGCAGTAGCTAATAGGCATGTTTTGTTCCGTGACTATAAAGTTAAAAACAATAACTCTGCATCATTTGTCTGTTCCTGGAATACAGATGGCAGGAAAGAAGGATTCATTAATTCATTCCCTTACTTTCAGCCCTCGCTTAGAAAATAAATGCCAGGCTTTGGCAGGTGTATTAACTGTTTTGTTTTGCTGTTAAGATCACAATGATGTGAAATGGAGGGCTGTAAAAACAAGTATTCTCCAGAATAGATATACAGTAGATATAAATAGATATAAAATAGATATAAAATGCTTTTATTTGCATTTTTGCTGGCTGTGTCGCTAATGTCTTTTTTAAACATAGGGTCAACAAGGTCAAAGAGGGACAGATGGACTTCCAGGACAGAAAGGTGAACAGGTGAGAAACTCAAGAATATATAGCATATAAAAGGAGCCCATGACAGTTTGCTATGTTATTGAGGTACTTTTATTATTTTCACAAAGGGTCCACCAGGAAATCCTGGCTATCCTGGAACCATGGGACCGCCTGGACTTCCTGTAAGTGGTATTAACATTTTGTCCAGTTGACCAGATGCAGAAAAAGCATATATTAATGTTTTGTGACATGTTGTATAACTGATAAATGTTTGATTGTTGGGTTAAAATCATTATGCTTTTTTCCAGGGCCTTAAAGGAGAGCGTGGCAGTTCAGGAACCGCAGGGCAGAAAGGAGATTCGGTAAGAATGCACTCTTTAAACAATGATAAACTTCTAGTATCCAGATCATCCATTTTTAATGGCATCTGACTATTTTATGTCAGTAATTTTGTCATTTATTTGATCAAAATACAGTAAAAACAGTAGTTTTGTGAAAGAATACAACACATAAAATATATTAAACGGAAACATTTTATTTTAAAATGTTTTTTTTTTCTGCAATGGCAAAGCTGAATTTTCAAAAGAACAGCATTTATTTAGAAGATTTTGTAACAAAATAAAAGTGTAATTTTTATTAATTTAAAGTGTCCTTGCTGAATACAAGTATTCTTTAAAAAAAATAATCTTACTGACCCCAAACTTTTGAAAGATATAATTATTGCATAGAAATACATACTTTCCAAACCACCTCAACCTTTTATTTTGACTCTCCTTTGAGGGTTCAAGCCACACAGCAGCATTCACACAGGAAATCGTATAATGACTTGGTAAACAGTTTTTGAAACTTTGCACTGTTTTTATATAGGGTCCACCAGGATCTCCAGGTTATCAAGGACCAGTGGGCCCTGCAGTGAGTAAACATCCAGTTTTAATGCCTTTATTTTTTCTGCTTCAAGTATATAGACTCTATATATTACCTGAAGTCATGACCCTCGACTGCACTTCACTATTTTGTTTTTTATCATTGTGTTTTTCAAAACAAACCCTTATGTTTATCTTGGATGGCTGATAATCATGCACGGTATATATGTTGTAAGCCAGATTCCCTTTTGTATTCTCTTTGTGAGTAATAACTCTCAGATCAAACAAACTAGCTTCAAACGTTTTGTAGATTCATTGTGAACAACTTTTTTGTTCTTTCCTTTGATTGTATTTCTAACAAAGATTCAACATTGTTCTAAAAAACTGTGACAGTTTTGTGGTGTTAAAAAACATACGTTTGTTTGACTGGCAGGGTCCTAAAGGGGAAGCTGGAACAGCGGGACCCGTGGGACCAAAGGGAGATCAGGTATGAAATCATGTTACTGATATATTGACAACAATTGTTCTCTTATGTTTTTATATATGTCATATCTCTTGATATCACATTCTCATGATACCTTATTCTTTGATATTACACTATGTAGAGCAAGATGTTCTGTTTGCGTCTTCAAATTTACAAGCCCAAGATCTAAGAAGTGTGCTAAACATATACCTGTTTTTTTTACCCCTGGAAAATAAATATAACATTGTGTATTTACTCAATAAATTCCCAGGTGGAACATCTTCATTTTGTTGATGTGATTACAATTTGCAGTGCACATAATAACAGTTCTTGCATCTTTTGTTTACAGGGCTTCCAAGGATCTCAAGGATTCCCAGGACAACCGGTGGGACTCCAGTCATTATGAGTCATCTTTCTGTCATAATTTCCCCTACTGTTTCACGCAAAAAATATCACATTATAGAAGTGAAATGGATTCCAGAATGCAATTAATTTTGACTTTAATTCTGAAATAAGCCTCATTTCTCTGAATATGCTAATGGAACAAGCCAGATGTCTAACTGTTGCCTTCATGTCTCAAGGGTCCTCCAGGTTTCCCAGGAAAAGCAGGTCCTACGGGCCCTCCGGGGCCACAAGCTGAGAAGGCAAGTGACAGTACTATAATGCCTGAACATGCATTGATAAATGAAATTATACAACATAGTGACATTCCTCGCTCATGCTGGAAATAAATCCTTACATGAGCATTGACATTTGGTAAATGACTTATCATTTGCATTCATATGCTTTATCACTTATGGTCACTTTCACAAGCAAGCGCTCTGACATACCATGCTTTAGTCATAAAATGGCTTGACTTGTGGATTTCAGATGCTTCTCTATCATGCATTCACCCTTACTTTATCTACTCCCTTAGGGTGGTGCTGGAGTTCAGGGCCAACAGGGACCCACAGGTCCCCCAGGATCTCCCGGGTCCCCAGGCATGCCTGTGAGTCTCAGAATCCTCTGAATAGACACATTTATAGCAGACATTCAGCCTATCTAGTGTCTGTACACAATTAAAACTTTCACAAAGTAATCATATTATTTTGCATTTTGTATTTGTTTAAAGGGGCCACCTGGGATGGAAGGACTTGATGGCAAAGATGGAAAACCAGGTTTAAGGGTCAGAAAAGATAAAAATACTATAACCACACATATTATATTATAGTATTACAAATATATATATATATATATATATATGTATGTATAAAGTGTATAATATATATAATGTGTATATATGTGTATCTCCGTTTCTATCTTATTTTCTGTTTTTAACTATTTCTAACTGTTTTATTCTCACAATTAAACAGGGTGAACCAGGAGTGCCTGGCCCTGCTGCACCCAGGGGAATGCCGGTATTAAACGTGCCATATTTTCTTTCTTTGTTTTCACTTTCCAAGTTCTTTGTAGATTTTATCAGTGACACATGAATACCAAAATCAACAGTTGGAACAAAGACTGAAACAAAGAACAAAGTCAACATTAATTAGGCATCTCCAAGGAGGAGCTTGACTTGACTTTTCTCTGATTAGAAAAGGCTTACTTGTTGTATAACTGTTTCTCATTCCAGGGTTTCAAGGGCATCAAAGGACACACAGGTCTCCCAGGAATGAAAGTACGAGGCTTTTCTTTGAGTTTCATAGCCTTGTCATTAAATGACTATTTCCATTGATCCTGTCTTTAAAGCTGATGCCTGTAATGTTTTTGATGTTCAAATACTTTCTCTTAATGAGCAAAGACAACTACAAAAGTAACATTGCATTTTCACATTGTTCTGTGTGTCTGAATTGCTCTACATGCAAACTTTGAGCTCAGTCTGTGGTGTTTGGAAGTTTGGAACAAGACAATTTGCTATCCCAAACAATGGGAAAACATTTTGGAAACGATCATTATTTTTTCCAAATCCATTTGGCACTTCCAATGATGCAGAGATTACACACAACAGTCTATATTTGTACATATCTCTTTTGTCTTTTAATCTACATCACCCACTCTTCATTGTTATCTGTAGGGAGATAGAGGACCTCAGGGACCTGCTGGAGCAGCAGGAAGGCCTGGTCTAGAGGTAAGCTGTCTTCTGTTAGATATATTACCACTGAACCTTTAAATGTGCTATAGATTTCCTTACAAATGCTCTATAGATTTCAGATAATGAAAGAATGCTTTGAAAATAGGTTTCTGCACCCTTAGACCATTAACATACTTCGTAAGCAAACACAGATACAAATGCTTGGCCAACGTATTGCAAACGCGTGATCCCATTGTACAAACCTAATATGTGTTGTCATGTTACTGTGGCAGTAACAAACCTCAATACGTGAGATAGAGTTGGCTCTTTTTTGTGCCAAGCCATTTCAAAGTTCTATCCACAGAGTGGAGATGAAGAGACATACTTATGTTTATAATATCTAATATATTCAGGAATATTCTCTTTAAACGGTTGCTCCATTAGTTAGAAGACAGTTAACACTTATGTCCATAATATAATATTACATGGTTTCCTTTACGGCAATGCTGAGAACTTACAGTATTCGCGTTGTGCTTTAAATTGCAATCTGACACACACGTCTTGATAAGTAAAAACTTTTTTACTCACATTTCAGGGAGATCCTGGTCCTTCCGGACCACAAGGACCACCTGGAGCTCCAGGACATGTGGTAAGTATTTAAAATATCTTGTAATCTACACTTTTTTGGGTTTGTACATTACCATTCAACAGTTTGGGGTTGGTAGGATTTTGTTTTTTGTTTTGTGATATTTTTGAAAGATGTCTCTTGTGCACACCAAGTCTGCAGGAATTTGATCAAGAGAACAGTAATATTGTGAAATAGTATTAGAATTTAAAATAGCCATATTCTAATTGAAAATATTTTAAAGAGTAATGTATTTCTGTGATGGCAAATTAGAATTTTCAGCAGTCATTATTCCAGTATTGAGTGTCACATGATCCTTCAGAAATCATTTGATTATGCTGATTTGGTGTGTTGAAAAAAACAGTTGTTATTTTAGGATTCTTTGATGAATAGAAAAAGCAAAAATTACTAAAATAATTAATTTGAAATATAAATATTTTGTAACATTGTAACTGCCTTTACTTTCACTTTTGATCAGTTTAATGCATCCTTGCTCAATAAAAGTATTAAATTCTTGACAACAAGAAATTTTACTGACCTCAAATTTTTGAATGGTAGTGTACAGTACAGATAAACCACCTGAGAATATGATAAATTAACACTTTTAACTGGAAATTTCTAGGGTGCTGCTGGATCTTCAGGACCACCAGGACCAATTGGGCCAGCTGGAGTGGTGAGCAAAAGTCTTCTAAAACAAATAATATCACAGAGATGTTTTTAATCGTTTGAATGCTTTACTGTATCTTCTTGTTCTTTACCAGGGCATTAAGGGAGACAAAGGTGAGGCAGGAGAGAGAGGACAGTCTGGATTACCTGGCCCACCAGGGCTCCCAGGACATCCAGGGCTGATGGTTAGTACCTAAAGTTGGTTTACCATAATATTTATATGAATAAATATTTATAGTGTCTAATTAAATTATTCTTTTAAACCTGTCCCTGTTTTTTTTTTTTTTTGTAGGGTGAACCGGGAAGTGATGGAGCAGCAGCTAAAGATGTAAGTATCTCCTTTGATTTGCTCCTGTATACAACTTTTATGCACAATATGCAACTTAAAAATCTGTCTGATTAAACCTTAATTCCAAAGAACCTGTCTCCACTTTGGTCTGAAAAAGTGTTTATTTGATCGTTGGACATTTATAACTCTGCTAGATTACTTTTATTTGGACATGCACAGATAAAAAATGTATAAGCAGTTACAGTGTAATTAGGTGTTTACACAACACAGACTTGTGAATAACAAAGATAACTCCCAGCTGTCATATTTGGAATTCTTGAAACTGGAATTTTGGCTTAATTGGATTATTACAATCTGGTTAAAGCAATTATATTGAAACATTCAAAATCGAAATGAGACCAAATTCTGGTTGATATTGCAATGTGTTTGCACATAGACCCAATGATTATTACTGCAAAACTTCTACTATTTGTCCCAGTTTCACTCCTGTAATTATTTGTAACTGCAGGGAGCCCCAGGCCTGCCAGGAGAACCTGGTCCACAGGGACAGAAGGTAAGATGCATTGTTTTCACATCTCTGTTATAATGTCTTTGCACCATTGAACGCTGACATCTTTTCACATGCATTTGGATACATCTTATTCAGGCATAAGAGAGAGTTCTCCCCTCCCATCGAAGTGTGCTCAACACATCCTGTTAGTTTTTGTGCTTACATTTGTTCAATGAAGTTGTCAGATGGTTCCATCTGCAATCACAAGAGCATGTTATCTAACCTCACTTTGCCTTCACTCTTTTGTTTTTTCCTCCCTCATCTGCCACAGTAGCCTGTTTGAACACCACTCTCAGCTTACATAGTGACACCATTACGCTCCATAATAAAGCCATAGAGGAGCCTCTACCTGTCACTGTGACAGGACAGCATTGTCAGGCTTTTGAAGTTTAGGTGTGAATGAGATGAGAGCTGTGCTTTTCCCTCGACCCATTAGCAGAAGCCCTTAAATGTGTAAACAA
This sequence comes from Sinocyclocheilus anshuiensis, assembly GCF_001515605.1. NCBI lineage: Eukaryota > Metazoa > Chordata > Actinopteri > Cypriniformes > Cyprinidae > Sinocyclocheilus > Sinocyclocheilus anshuiensis. The sequence goes on from NW_015537969.1 coordinate 2,575,373, forward strand.
GTGACTTGCTCTATATAGACTGCTACATGTACAACATTAGTGTTGGGAATGCTACTTGTAAAGTATTAAAAATATCCAACCTTACAATCCGTTAGCAAAAAGTAGCTAGCTACATTGAAGATATTTTTGGGGCAGTGTCTTTTTTTAAATATGTAACTATTAGCATTAATTAGCATTTTAACCAATAAAATTAGACAACACTGTAATTTATATAAGTAAACTGAAAACATAACAATAAACTGCATAAACTATATATATATATATATATATATATATATCCACAAAAAAGTATATATGAAATGCGAAAGAAACCAATATTTGTTTGTTTTAGGCCATTTTCTAAATGAGCCATGAATTTTTGTAAAAAAAAAAAAAAGTGTGTGCTCAGCTGCAGGGTAGCACTAAATAAATGAAACATGTTTTAACTATCTTGCTTAATTTAAATTAAAAAATTAAATAATTTGATATTAGATGGAACAAATGAATGTAAGAAGTGTTGCCTTTGCAACTAAATAAAATATATTTATAGGTACATAGTAAAGTTACGAAAACTGAAAATAAAAAATTGTTTAAAAAGTTACAGAAATATTTCATTTAAAAAAGATACAATTAAGTAATTAAAAAAAAAACTAAAACTTAAATAAAACCTAAAATGAAAAAGAAAAAAGATTAAAAAAAATAAATAAATAAAAAAAAAAAATATATATATATATATATATATAAAAAAATTCA
>NW_015537969.1:2576224-2598473 GCF_001515605.1 Sinocyclocheilus anshuiensis
TGTAATGTGTTGAATGTCCAGAAGGGTTTCTGCAGATTGTATGCGTTATTCTCAGGACACTTCATAAATCCAGACAAAATGATGGGGCTAACAACAGTAAAATAAGTTTACTATTGTACGGCATGCATACTGTAAGTTTAAATTAGTTTACATGGGTAATATGGACCTTTTTAAGGAAACAATGGAATTTTTTTCATTAAATCTGAATAAAAATTAAGCTGCAAGGGAACAGAACCTTACAATACATTGTAAGATACATTGTACATACAGAACCATGGCATATACAATACATTGTATTGTCACATCTTTTCAAAATGTTTCCCAAATTTTTTTCCCCAATGTTTTCAAAGCAAAGACAGGCTACAATACAAGCCATTAAAGCTATCCCTCACCCGTCTGCAGTCTACCCTGACTAAGCAGCATTGATTAATCAATAGCTAATTTACAAAAATTGTTATAAAAATATACATAACCAGCAGAGGGCTTTTCAGGAAGTAAAAAATCACAACTGAATGCAAACAAGAATGAAATTATAAGCCAAAACTTTAGCATTCACTGTATTCATACATGTCACCCTTATCGTTAAAGAAGTAGATGGGACGGACCTTGAAGATTTTATTTTGTGGACAGTATAGTGCTGAGCATGAGTTTCTATATAAAGCCTATTATACGGTGCTATTACAGGGATCATTGAGTAGCCCGTGGTCATTGTTCTAGAATCGCCTGTGTAGTAAATCACAGCTGTTCCTTTGATCCTATCCAGGGCGAAGCAGGAGTTGCAGGGCAAAGGGGACCCTCGGGAGAGCGTGGACGTCCCGGCCCACCAGGAGGAGGCTTTGGTTTTGGCTCCAAAGGACCAGAAGGGATCATAGGACCAGCCGGACCCCGTGGTGAGAGGGGAAGCCCTGGTTCACCTGGAACAGCTGGTTCCACTGGACCACCAGGAATCCCAGGGAATGATGTGAGGCTTTTTCACTCATGGTACACACTACACAGCCTGGTTAAGAGAGTTTATTACCTGACAGAAACAGTCAATGCCGTCTATAGCGTCATATTGAACAGTATCTACTTTAAGAATCGATGTTTGTTTTTTTATGTTCCTTATCCACCGTATTTTTAACATGAGGGTGGACATTTATAAATAAATTAGGCTTATGTTGTCATCCGCGTCAAGTTATTTTTAGTGGATGATGGAAAAGATATCTTGTTTTGCAGAATAGTAGATATATATGAGTATTTAAACTTCACATTGTATCTATTTTTTTCCAGGCTGTTGTAAACTATGATGACTTAAGGTCCTTCATCAGGCAGCAGGTCATAAAGATCTTTGACGGTGAGAGAACTTTTGTAACCAGACATATCTGTAAGCACTAAAACTTAATTTCTAAACGGTTTATTTCACAGAGAAAGTGTCTTAAGATGATTTAGTTTCTTCTTCAGCCCACCACAAAACTTCACATCAGTCTTTAAGGCCCTTTAGTATCTTTTAAAGCAATAATCTGAGTTAAATACAAGTTAAAATACACGTTAAAATCAGTTTGTAAAAGAAAAAAAAATGTTGACAATTTTGCACTTATAATGGAAGTCTATGGGGCAAGTGTACACTTTTAATAATTAGTATTTATTTAGGTTGGTTTTAAGTTCATTTGTTCCTGCAGAGCGTATGGGCTACTACATGTCCCGAATGCAGATGCCTGTGGAGATGGTTGCATCCCCTGGTCGACCAGGACCCCCAGGGAAAGATGGAAATCCAGGCATGCCAGGTCCCCAAGGGATACCGGGCCGCCCCGGGCAGATTGGCCGCGAAGGAAGACAAGGACCCATGGGTCCACCCGGTAAGAGGAACTAATGTGCTAATGTTTCCTACAGCAGTCTGATGTTCCATTTGCCCAGTCTTCCACATGGATGCTTTCATATGTGTCTCCAGGTGGCCCTGGTGTAAAGGGAGAGAAAGGAGATAAGGGTGTAGGAGAGATGGGAGACAGTGGCCCTCCGGGTGCTCCAGGTCTGAATCCAAGTTTTCAAAGCCAATTTTAAAGTGGAAGTCATTTTGCCAACTTTGTGGTATTTATTCTATTGTAATTTCCTTCCGTTCCTCTCAGGTGTTCCTGGTCCTCCTGGTTATGGTAAGATGGGACCACCAGGTTCTTCTGGTCAGCAGGGCATCCCAGGTGTTCCTGGACCTCCAGGACCATCTGGAGCGAAGGGCAAGGATGGTCGTTGTCACCCATCAGACTGTATGAGTATGCCTGTGGAGTACAATCCCAAGGGCCCACCTCCCAATAGGCCCATATACTAGAATGTGGTTTAAGAGAAGTAAAAGATGGAGGATGGTACCCATTGATTGACATTCTCACAGTTACCTACCTGTACCTGCTAAGGCTTCTGAGAAGATCCATGGAGAACCAAAAGATTAATGTCATTTCCTTTCCGCATGATGCAATGCCGAAACACTGGTTCATCACCAATGGGGACATTTATAAGTTATCGTCTGCTGATGAACCAGTGAAGAAAGGCTAAGCATTAACTTACACCACTACAATTTGGTGCAACATCCCAAACTTTAGTGCCTTAACCCCTAAATACTTGCCCATAATGCCACTTGCATCATTTCTGAGTTTGTGTTTTACAATTATAGACTTCTAGATCCCTGGACATATAAGGTGTTGACAGTCATTATTGGTGCCCAGATTTATTCAGCATTCAACATTTTTCATTTCTTTTACAGCCCCCATAAAAGATATTGGTTTCAATCTGACACTTCACACCAGTCTTCAAGGTCCTTTATTAAATATTAAAGCAATATTCTGAGTTAAATGCAAGTTAAAATCATCCATGGCATGCTGTTGATTCATGCAGGAATTATTTTGACTTATACCTCAGTTTATGAAAAGAATGTTGCCAGTTTTGCACTTACAACATTATTTTTTAAATATATATTTTTTTTTTTCAAAATGAGTATGAACCAAAAAGATTTCCTGCAGAAAATGCCACAGATGCTGTTGCTAGGGCTTGTATTGAATCTGGAATGTTTCTTTAATAATATCTTTGTGAGGGGGTTGTTTTGGCAGCTGCTAATTTTGCTATTTAACTGCTTTAGCAAAGACATTGTGGCATAAATATCCATCTGTTTCCAGTGAATAATTCCTTCCACAGTGTGAGCCGTTTAATATTAAATAGTTTGAGGTTATCATTAGGCATAGATACAGTTACCTAATTAACTATTTTAATTATTCGAAATGAACATCCCCAAGGGCTTATGTTGCACATATTCATATTTATATGTAATGGCTTTTTGTTCCTTAAAAAAAAAAAATGACATCAGCATAGCAGCCCTTTTTATGGTCGTCTCAGATATTTTGGAATAATTTTATAAGCTCTAAACAAATGGATGTTTTGTAAAGGTAGGTTTTATATGCAATTTTGGGTTAGAAAGCAATTTTGTGATGTATGATGGGACGGAAAGAGATTTTATTTTTATAAGAATATTTCAGTGACATGAAATATCTCTCGATGAGCTCTGTGATGACATCTCCTCCTCCATCACTCTGGACTCTTAAACTTGAATTTCCTTTGATATACTGTACCACTTGCAGCTGAACCATCATGTGCTTCTAGAACACTCTAATCTCAAATATGGTTTGCTAGTCGTCCTAAACATCCGAACCCAACCTTCACAGTTCAGTCATCTCTAAAGCAAACAGCATCTCACTGATTCTCTGCTGCGTCAGCCAGTCTGATGCTTTTATACTCTGCGTGTGTGTGTGTGTGTGTGTGTTTTTGTGACAAATGAGGACATAAATTTGTATAATGACAAGGGTATGACATAGATATTACAAGGAGAAGGTGACTTTTCAGGACATTACCCCATGTCCCCACTTTTCAAAATGCTTATAAATCACACAGAATGGAGTGTATTGAAAATCTGAAATAGCACAAAGTTTTGTGTGTGTGTGTGAAGATAGCGAGAAAGACTCTGTATCTATATTGGGAGGATAGCTGAAAAGTTTTTTAGCAGAGCCATTCACATTTCTCAAATTATGCAGTTTTCATGAAGTGAACGTTACGAGCATGTCAATTTCAGATCGGCCATTCAACCTCTTTTTATCCAAGCTTTAAAAAAATCTCCCCCATCATCATGCATCTCATCATAGCACTATTTGTAAGTAAAGTCATTTGTGTGCAAATTTTTTCTTTGCAGAAACTTAAGAGAAGCAATAAAAGTTTTGAAAGCAGAGTTCTCTATGGACTCGTTCACTTGTCAGTCCCTAAACAACATATCTATCTTCAGTTTGTAACAATAGCAACAGTTTTGTATTGACAAAGGATGACTGAAATGTCTTGAAATACTTAGTATTGAGCCCAAGGGTACAGAGTTTCCGGTTACATTTTCAACACTTTGTAAATAACAGCATATATGATGGTGAGGGCGGTGGTTTGGAAATAGAAATAAGATTGCTTATACTGAAAAGGGGCTACAATGTTGTAACCTATAGTGATCAGAATATGAATCAGTGTAATAATGTGAGAAACATGAGCTGTGTCCCAAATGGTGTACTATGCATTATGTCTTCTACCATCTGGTGTAGGAGTTTTCAAACTTGGGTCTAGGCAACCAAATAATATTTCATACTTATTTAGCTTTTAAATTTTAGGATGGGGTCCCTCACACGAGAATGATCCTAATCCATAATCCTAAAATTGAAAACCCCCTGGTCTAGCATGTTAATTTTATATTTTTTCATCCAGAATCGCAGTCCGATAGACCTTCCCATTCCTCATCTCAGTTCATCAGTTAAATAATAACTACATTATTCAAGTATTTGAACTTACACACACACATACACACACACACACACACAAACACACAAACACACATATATATATAAATAGAAGGCCCAGAACACACTAGTTAGACTGTTTATTCTACAAAATGGTTGAAGTATGTCGGCTAAGATTGTCTCGTTGCGGCCCTCTCTCTCTATCCACTTCGCTTTCGAGTCCACTTACTGTCCTATCGAAATAAAGGCATAAAATGGCAATAATAATAATAATGGTGGAAGTAGGCAGCATTAGTTACCCAGATGACAGTGTTGCCATGATGACGGAGAGTATTAGGACATTTCAATTCTGACTGCTGAATGCTGTGATTGAGAATTCCACAGACCTGTGAAATAAAAAGTTGTATCTATGGTATCCCTAAACAACTGTTGGAGACAGTTTAAAGGTGGTTTCTTTTGCTTAGAAAAAAGTAACGCCAATCAAGTGCTTTATGATTAGATAGTATTCAAGTACATTTAATGCTTGCTACTTTATCACGGACAAGACATCGAAATTAATACATTTTATTAAAACAAAAAAGAAGTTTGAGGTCCAGAGGAGAGAAAATAAGTTCTTCAAAAGTTAAAATCGTTGTTCCTCTCAGATGTTCACGATGCAGAAGAACATTGAGTTTTACAAAACGTTCCTGTTTATTGATTGGGGTAAATCTGAACAATCAGGCAAGAAAACTTGAGTGTTTACAGACGAACCAAAAAAGAACAATAAATAGTCTGTTAATTAAGTTCTTCTCTAAGTACATAACACACAGTATGTTCAAAGTGGCATACAGGTTTGTAATTGACCAGAAAGTCTGAGCATTGTTTGGCGTTTGATCCTGAATGCTGATTAAATTCATTAACTCTGGATCTGTTTTATATTCTAAACCCACCCTGTCCATACACAATTAATACACATTTACAAAGATTTACAGCATGGAATTGAGGATAAAGTTAATGGGAGCACGTCTCCATCTCACCTAGAAGAGCAGATCAAAGGCATTGCTTCATAGCGGAGATGGGCACAATACAAACAAGGACATAATGTACACATGAGGTATCCGCTCGAGCCGGGGAAGACGTTCACTGAAGCACAAGGTAAATGAATCTATTAATAAAGTAGCTTTGAATACTTTTTATTGGTTCAATTATAGGAGAATTTCCTGGCATGTAAAAATCCACCATCATCCTTTATCTTTTAGGAGTTTGGATCAGATGCACAAAACAAATAATATTTTAAAAACAAAAACAGCACCTTTGTTTTAAATGTCATTCTCACAGTTCTTCTAGTCCAGGGCGCAGGATGATGATGTCATCAGTGATGTCACTGGCAATGTTCTCACATCTCTCTGTACTGTGAGGTTGGACAGAGCAGCAGCGGCTGACATTGCCAACTTAACACTTCCTTTCCGTAGATGTCAAATCATATATAAACAATCCTAATACATACAAAAAGTTCACAATATCAAGCAGCAGCTGCTCCCTCCCCCCTCACAATGTGTCCATTGAAGAGAAGGCCCCTCTTTCCACGCTTCTCCCCCTTTCTTTGTTTCTTTCTGACTCTTTCTTTCTCTCCCAGATGTTCTTATGCCCCAGTAGAGGGCTTGCTTTAAGTGGATGGGCCCTTTACTGTTCCTGCCTCTTGTAATCTGGGAGAAGTGTAGGCAGAGGCTGCCAAACATGCAGCTGCTTCACAAAATCCAGGAAGACCGAGAGGACCAGCCTTTCCAGGACGGCCTGGCTCACCCGCTGCACCCTGAGGTCCTCGCTCGCCTGGCCTACCGTCACGAGCCACACCGTCAAGACCTGGAGGACCTGTAAGAAAACAGGATGGGCTGCTGAGTAAACCAATTCGCAATTGGACATCTCGGACTATACAAGTGGACTTTGAACTTACCTGGCAGTCCAGGTGGTCCCGGTTGGCCAGGATGTGGTCGTCCAGGATCTCCTCTCTCTCCCTTTGCACCCCTCTTCCCTGCAAAATAGAAACATGGGGATGATGTTTAAAGTAATGAGGCTGACTAACAATATTTTCTCAAGAGCAGCATCTATATTTAGAAGGTTTTTTTAACCTTTAAGACCAGTGTTTCCTATCTGGCCTGGGCCCCCGATTATGCCAGGAATGCCACGGCCGCCTGGCAGTCCATGAGGACCCTGAGATCCTGGAGTTCCAGGTGGTCCTGGAGGACCTGGAGGGCCCATCACACCTGCTCCACCCAGCACGGCTCTCTTAGAGCTCACCGCTACCGCTGCTAACTTCTCTGTCAGAAGAATAAATGATTAAGTTCAGATAAGTTGGTCATTCAGGCAGAACATGTTTTGTGTCTAAAAACACAGGGTGGTGGAATAAAAATTAAAAATTAAAAAAAGAAGCTTTTAAGGATTAACTTCTTTTAAAATTAATGCTGTGTTTTTAGAACATCATGTCCGCAAGATGCTGCAAAGGCACGGACACATTTTTTTTTTTTAAATGTACGCTCTTTTAACTTGCACTTTGCATTTTTAGAATGCCATGTCTTGCGCAATACTGAAAAAGACATGAGTGCAGCAGTCAAACATGTCCATTTATCACAAACTTAAATAGAAAAACTATGGAAAAGAAGCTCAGTGAAATGTAAAAATTTGAGATGCAGGGCAGTGGAATGAAAAAAAAATGCAAGGTCTAGAGACTAGAAACTGGGGGAAAAACGCAAGGACTTGACATGCTATTCTTGAAATGTAAACTTATTTTAACTTCAGTGGCATGTTTTTATAATGCGATGTCATGCTCGAGACATGAGAGTCTAGCCTCCTTGTTAGTGCGTCCGCCTCCCATGCTGGAGACCTGGGCTCGAGACCTCAGGAACAAGGAACAAGAACGAGGTGTGGCGGTGAGGACCCGGGAGAGAGGGGTTACATTGGTGACGTGACCCGGATGGGAGTGAGGCTTAGGGGGGTGAGTGTAAAGGAGGCCAGCGAGTAGGTGCTGTGCAGGTAAAAACCTCACTCCCCTGATCTCAAGAGACACACTAGTGGCTGCAATCTTTAGCCTCCTTGTTAGTGCATCCGCCTCCCATGCCAGAGACCCGGGCTCGAGACCCACTCGGAACAAGAACGAGGTGTGGCGGTGAGGACCCGGGAGAGAGGGGTTACATTTACATAGAAAAACAACAGAAAAGTAGTACAATGGAATGGAAAAATGCATTCGGTGTGAAGCTCCTCATGCGCGAGAAGCTGTATAAGAGCGAGGCTCAAGCACAGCAGTCAAACATATCCATCTACTGCATGTTTAAATAGAAAAACAATGAAATGTAAAAATGTGAGTTCTTTTAACTTGAGCTTAGAATGCTGCGTTGAGGGCCATTCACACATGACACGCATTTGCTTTGAAAAATGTAAGACATGGGCAGTGAAATGGGGGAAAAATGCAGGTCCTTGAAACATGTTTTTTAAAAGTTGAACTAAAAGTTGAAGATGTTGCAAAAGGCATGGGGCCTCATTTATAACGTGTGCGTACGCACGGATTTGATCTTACAGTGTGCGCACTTAAATCCATGCCAACGCTCATATTTGTAAAAACTGCCTTTGACGTGGAAAAGTGCTTATAGCATCACGTCAATGTCTAAGCAGACGTACACACTTTTTCTTGTCAGAGTACTGCAGATTTTTGGAAATGTAAGCTGTTCTTGCAGCTCGCTGTTCTAAATTAAAGGATTTGGATGATGACGTGGCAATCTTTTACATGTTAATGACATTAACTGACATTAATTAAACCATTCAGTTGTGCTCAAGTTCAAGATCATTTGCGATTCATAGATTTCACAATGTGCGTCTTCTGTGCATACGTTCATTCTATGAATCACACTTACACATATTTGAGAGATGATCATAAGATCAAATTTAGGATGGTTTCTGCGCAACATTTTATAAATGAGGCCCATGAGCTCAACAGTCAAACATGTCTGTCTAGCCTGTTTACACAGAAAAACAATGGGAAAGTAGAAGAGTGGAATGGAAAAACGTATTCTGTGTGAACAGCCCCATATGCACAATACTGCAAAAGAGGTTAAACGTGATCGCAGAGGTCAAACACATCCATCTAGCTCATGTTTACATAGAACAGCAGTGAAAGAGCAGCACAGTGGAATACAAAAATGTGTGATGGAGGTGGCCAACCCCGAAAAGAATGCCTGCAAATAGTGTTGAACCTTAGCTTAGCACACAGTCACATCTCACCGGGTGTCCTGCAACATTGGGTAAATATCATTAAGATAACAATCCAGAGGTGGACATTCATCTGTTGACCAGTTCTCAAGGTGTCACAGTGCCCAAATCTCCACATCTAATCTATTTTCCAATGGGGAACGAAAGAGGAATGCTTCCCCTCGGTTCAGGTGAGTGTGTGGGTATGTATAAGTGAAGGTATGTTTGCAATCTCAGGCTGAAAGGCTGAGGGATTACATTGTGAAATGGTGGGAGCCAACAGAGGTTATCATGGGCCGGTTCAGGTCATCTCTCTCTTGCAAAATAGAAGTCCAGAGAGCAGAGACCGACAATCCCAGAGAAAACAGAACTGTGTGCAAGTCGATTTTGAACAGCAGATAAATAGCTGCAGACTACACAGTCCGCAGTGTTTGGCAGGAAAGCTGTCCAAGAGGAGTGATGATGCACGTTAATACATTTCAGTGGATGAAAAGCACTGTGTAGATTTAGCTCAATAGATTACAGCTGCCCTCTTCCTGACACACTGATTGTTTACAGAAAGAACAATGATTGTTACTCACCTTGAAGCATCTTCAGGACAACGTCAATGATGTGTTGATCTATAGCATCACGACCCTGAAAACAAAATCATAAGAATGAGGAAAACACTCTTTGCCAATTAACATTTTGTCATCATTTATTCTCATTCCAAACCTGTTTGACTTTCTTTTTTGTGTAGGTCACAAAATAAGTTATTTAGAAAAATGCCCAAGCTCCTCTTTTCCATATGTGACCCTGGATCACAAAACCAGTCATAAGGGTCAAATTTTTTTTTTGTTTTTTTTAGATTTATACATCATCTGTAAGCTGAATAAATAGGCTTCCCATTGATGTATGGTTTGTTAGGATAGGACAATATTTGGCCGAGATACAACTATTTGAAAATCTGGAATCTGAGGGTGCAAAAAAATTCAAAATATTGAGAAAATTGTCTATAAAGTTGCCAAATGAAGTCCTTAGCAATGCATATTACTAATCAAAATTAAGTTTTGATATGTTTACGGTAGGAAATTTACAAAATATCTTCATGGAACATGATCTTTACTTAATGTACTAATGATTTTTGGCATAAAAGAAAAATCGATAATTATGTTGGCTATTGCTACAAATATACCTGTGCGACTTATGACTGGTTTTGTGGTCCAGGGTCACATATAATAAAAGTGAATAGTGACCAAAGCTGTTCATTATAGGGAAAATAACAGGTAGAGAAGCTAAACATCTCCATTTGGATTTGGGACAACATGATGGAGAGTAAATGATTTCATTTTTGGGTGAACTATGCCTTTAAAAGTGTGAAAGAGAAAGTCAATCTTCCTCACCACTAAGAGTTCTTATTATTTTCTGCTAGTGTTTTTCTATTGTGCTGAGCGCTGCATGCTACTGCAACCTGTCTGGCTGGTGCAACTTTGGCTTTGTTGTATTGGAGGCAAAAATGCTGCTCTCTGGTAAACATAATTCTTTGTTGGGGAATGTAGGTTGGGAATTCTGTGATGTAAATGATTATTGGGAACTGTTGATGCTGTTCAACACTCACAGGTGGTCCTTGTATTCCTGGCATCCCTGGAACTCCTCTTTCTCCATGCAGGCCACGTGAACCAGGTAAGCCTGCAGGACCCTGGTCTCCTGGTTTACCGGGATCTCCGGTAGGGCCGTTGTTCCCTTGATCACCGGTCACACCTTGCTGTTGATAAAGGAGGCAGTAATTAAGGAAATAAAGAAACTAGGATGTTCACTATTGGTTGTTTCATAGGATGATGCTGAAGATGAAACAAGCATTATTTTAAAGGTGAAATGTGTAATTTCTTTACCACTAGTGGTACAAATGGAATCGCAAAAATAATGTAAATATGAGCGATACTTGACATTTTTATCAATTTTGCTAAATTAGCTGATTGTTCATTTTGTATATATGCTTATATTATATAAAATAAAAAGGTCACACTTTTATTTTAAGGTCCGATTATCGCTATTAACAAACCATTAACTAAGACTTTTGCCTCAATAAATTCTTAATTTGCTGCTTATTAATAGTTAGCAAGGTAGTTGTTAAGTTTAGGTATTGGGTAGGATTAGGGATGTAGAATATGGTCATGCAGAACATGTGCTTTATAGGTACTAATGAACAGCCAATATGTTAATAATAGGCATGCTAATAATAGTGAGAATTGGTCCCTATACTAAAGTGTTACCAATAATGATTATTAATGATTAAAATAATTGTTTTTGCACATTTTATAGTCAGCCAAGAGAAAATCATTAGTCTCGTAGCACAAACCTTGTTGCATGCCAGAATTTTGGGCAGAGGAATAAGAAGTTTGAGCAACCTCATATTGATGATTGTTTCCAAACAGGTTTCCTTAACAAGCCCCACAAACCAGGGTTATTTTAGCATTACTGATATGCTGTTTCTGTTAATATACTTAATAAAGTTTTATTTAATATTTAATTCATAACTTTATTATTTACTATATTCATTAATATTTTAAATAAGCTTTTATATTTTTCAGCTTTCTTTTTTTTTTCAGTTTACAGTATGCATTAGTCATTTTTATGTGCTTTGGCATTTTTATTAGTTTAATATTTCTATTTAGATTTCATTTATATTTATTTCAGTTTTAGTTTTAGTATTTTGACTTATTTTATTTCAGTTAGCCAGCTTATTTTATTTCAGGGTGTCGATTTATTTTATTTCATTTCATTTCAAGTTAGTTTCATATTTACATTTAAGGTTTTTTTTGTTTTTTCGTTTTTTTTGTAAGTTCAAGTTTTTATGTACTATTTATATTTTATTTATTTCAGCTTTATTTCAGTTAACAAACATGATTTTTAATCATTTAAATTAGATTTTAGTTAACAATAACAGTGTTGTAAACATGCCTTGTTCATCGTCTTCCATTTGTAGGACAAAAAATTAGTTCTACCCTAATCTCTATCTCACACCATTGGTTTGGGCAAAAGTTAACACGTCAGAGGGCATGTTTAAATGTGCTCATAAAACTGGGACATCATAAAGTATTTTAAAATAAAAAGCTGACATAGTTCACTTGTGTCATGTCCTTCACCCTTGTAAAACAAACTACAAAAGCTGGATCTAACTAAATTATGTGTTTCACCTAGCATTATCTGTGTTCTTCACGCTGTCCTTACCTGTCCCTTAGGTCCGGGCTCCCCAGATTGTCCCTGTTAGATGGAGAGACACCATTTTAAGATGAACAGAAGTCCTCTGGAACCAATCTATTAAATAAATGTATCCGACTACAGCCTTATTTACCTTCTCTCCTTTCTCCCCAGCCAATCCCTCTACACCAGGATCACCCTGCGAAAGAAGCAGGTGAGATCCATCAATGTCACCTTCAGTCGTTATCTTTTATGATCTGGACTGTGATGTATGGTTTCTATTTCACTCCATAAATACGTGTAGCCTATGTATTTATCTGAGGGTGTACTCACAACGTCTCCCTTTGATCCCACTTTGCCTTGGAATCCCTGTAAGGAGATGCAATTGTACATCAGATATCTCTGTGTCAGCCTTAATGGGTGAGGCGCAGGGAATTTATTGCTGGTAATATCTTATTTTACCGTAAACTCTCCGAGCACATTAAATCAACTGGATTTTACCATCAATATTCAATGTATTAAATGGCAAGGATATTGTAGATTAAAGGACAACAAACATGAAAGTGTTCATAAGAGGATATTTCATACTGAATTGAGGGGTGTTATTTGGAAACATGGACATGGATTATCTAAGTGCATAGATGTCCTCTAGTTAAAAGAGTCAACTCACGAGTGAAGACTGCCCCCATGTGGTCAAACCTCATCACTCTATCAGTTTAAACAGGAAGACAGTTCATTTATCATTATTTACTGTGTTTATATGGTCACAAACCTTGTCACCCTTAGTTCCAGTTAGACCCTGAGCACCTGGGACGCCCATGGGTCCCCTCTCTCCTTTACTGCCCTGCAGATACAACAAAGAAGAGTGAAGTGAAGGATTGAAATAGACAGATGATATATACATATATATATATATATATATATATATATATACAGTATATATACATATATGGATCCCATATTTTCCTAAGAAATGAATTCTCATCCGTTTTTTAATACTTTTTTGTGTGTGTTGATAGGATAAGTTTTTTTTTTTTGGTTGTAGTTGTAGAGCATTATATATTTTCATACATAATTGTAACCAAAGTAAAAAATGCAATTCATCAAAAAAATTTTCATCTGAAATATTGAATTTCTTGTGTTTTATTGCATTATACTTTCTAAAGGTGTAATCATAAATAGATAAGTATAATAATGTATTACTGTGGTTAAACTTATTCATGGGGTCATACAAGTGCATTATAAGGTGCATTACAAGGCATAATTAATGCATTCAAATTATTTATTAATGCATTATGTAAAATATAATTTGTATATAAAGTCATTATATATAATGATGACTTCCAGTGTTACCAAATTTGTATTATTATAGACACATTCTATAGACTCACAAAAGGCAATTTCTTTTGATATAGATGTTTTTGAAATGTATATTTTCTACAGTTTTTTTTTCTATTAGTGTTTGTTTGTAGTTTTTGTTGAAATATATTTATAATTACCCAGTATATCCAGGGTTTCTTTGACCCTGGGAACGCTGATTATAGCAGAAAAATAAATATCTGAAAATAAATGTCTGAAAAATAATAAAGAAACTTACAGGCAAACCAACAATACCAGGAGGCCCAACTGGTCCTCTTTCGCCCCTGTCACCCTATTGGACATGAAGTGAAAATTTAAGAAAAGAGATTTTCCTTCAATGTTAATCAAATGATTGTCAATGATAATGGCCACTGACCTTTGAACCTGGGACTCCCTCCATGCCAGCTTCACCTGGAGGACCAGGCTCTCCCTGAAAGAACAGGAAACATAATGAGAAGCCAGAAAAGTTTTTGGATTATGCGTAAAACTGACCTTGAATGATGTGACATACTTGAGGTCCTGGAGGACCTTGCATTCCCGTCAAGCCTCGGGTTCCTGTCTCACCCTAAACTCAAAGGAACAAATAAATTGTTGAAAGGGCAGAATGAAGCACTTATGGATAGTAAAGTATCAACAGACATCCAGAAACTATGGTTCCACAAAAACCATGTAGGCATTCATAAAATAACTACATGATCTCACCTTAATTCCAATTTCACCCTTGGCTCCAGGCATACCAGGCAAACCCTAAAAAATATGAAGAATTGCACGAAGAATGAATGTAGACCTCCTTCATGTCTGTCCTCTGTGCTGATATCAGAACAAGGCTGCAATAACTCATCCTGTTAGCGAGGGTGCCTGCATTATGGCTTGCGCAGCTACGTTGTGATGTTTTG
Organism: Sinocyclocheilus anshuiensis; assembly: GCF_001515605.1. Taxonomy (NCBI): domain Eukaryota; kingdom Metazoa; phylum Chordata; class Actinopteri; order Cypriniformes; family Cyprinidae; genus Sinocyclocheilus; species Sinocyclocheilus anshuiensis. The sequence goes on from NW_015537969.1 coordinate 2,590,659, forward strand.
TATCATAACCAGCATGCTCCATTACCCCAAGTCACCAGGAGAGTCATGTTTGATGATGATGAATAGTTAATAGCAGAAGCAATTTCAAGGTGGTTTAGGCTCCAAAATAGTCAGGGCAAGAATGTCACACTGGGACTGTAGAAAATACTCTAAACTTTTACTTTTTATCTTTAATCACCCTCATTTAACAAGGGGAACACAATGGACAGATGTGAAGAAGATGGGAAAGGGTTCCTTGCACATCTAATGCTGACAATTACGGTGTATAATATGGAACGGATAAGGAAATATGAAATTCTACTTACAGCGTCTCCCTGAAGACCAGGAGCTCCAGGTCTTCCATTTTGTCCTGTAGCTCCCTAAAACAATACAAGACAGTGCAGTATTCATAAATTCAATATGTATATATATATATATATATATATATATTATTTATATTTTTTTTTTTTTTTTTTTTTTTTAGTAGTAGTAGTAGTAATTGGGTGTATAATAAGCAGGATCATGAACAGTTAACCAATCATTGACATTGATAAAATAAATCCCTTCAGGATGAAAGAAGACTTGCTCACTCTGTCTAAATGTGCATTATACTTTACATATGTCATGTGTCTTCTTGAATAATGATGGCTGCTGTGGGAATTGATTTAAGAGCTGAAAAAGAGCCATCCATACCTTTATTCCTGGGATGCCAGGAGTACCATCTTTTCCATCAATTCCTGGAAGACCCTGACAATAAACATTAATCATAAGATTAAGAGCATAAATTTAAATGACGTATTTTAAATTGCATTTAAATTAGCTAGCTTTTTACTTACGTTCTCTCCCTTCTTTCCGACCACTCCCTGAGGTCCTCGTATTCCACGCCCTCCCTACAAGAACAACAGCAAAAGTTTGATAAATTAACATGTAGAAGAATTACAAATTAATGAGGGGATGAATAGATGTGAATCATATTACTAATACTTACCATGTCGCCCTTGTCACCAGGCTCTCCAGGTGGTCCTTGGGGTCCTTCTTCACCCTGCAATGCACAGTAAGATTATTATTTTTACATATATATATTTTTTTTGTCTGTTATGAAAATGAAATGTATTCAAGCAAGACTTGCAGACTTACAGGGCGTCCAGGGATGCCGATTGTTCCTAAAATTCCTTTATAACCAGGTGGTCCCTGTCACAGAAGTTGTGAATCACTTTTAAGCTTTTACAGATTGTAAAACAAAGTTATAAAAATTCAGTCAGTGGAGATTTGCTATCCTACAAATGCAATTGAAGTTGTGCAATGTTTGTTTATGTTCCACTGGGTTTTTTTCAGAATATAATAAAACACATGCAAATCAACCCAATTCTGTGGGGAAGCTAAAATAAGCTATATGCATGTATATTTAAAACCGCCTGGCAAAATTATTGTCTCATCTCACACACAAAGACTGTGTAATAAAATTAGCCACAGATTTAATGGACCAAAACCGCCCAGTCTCAGTTACAGATATGCTAAATGTGTATTATTTATAGTCATGTCTTCAACCCTGCAACAGATCGACTGTTCCCCGAGTTATTTTATTAATATTATTTATATACTATGATATTATGCAATTATCTTTTATTTTTCATAATTTCAGCCTTAACTTACATTTTTAATAATTTTGTGGTTTTTAATATATCTGTTCAGCTTTAATTTTTTTTTTAAACTTACTACTTCAGCTTAAACTTATTTTATTTCAGTTACATTTCTAATTAAGTTTTTTTTTACTGTAAGTTTTCCATGTAACATTTATATTTTATTTTATTACAGCTTATTAAAAAAAAAAAAAACAGTTTTAGTTTCAATTAACAGTTGCAAAAGTGATGCTGTCACCTGCTCTTTATCCCTTTATATATCTCCTCAGACCAGTCAAAATCATATTTAGGGTATCCATAAAGAGATAACGAGTAATATTTTAGAAACTATGACTCACCGTCTCGCCTTTGGGCCCCACCATTCCTGGATACCCTCTCAGACCCTGTGGACCCTAAAGTTATTGTGATAGAGAGAAGCAGATATTTTATTCCACAGGTGATCTCCTATAGGACCTTCATAAAAGGTACTGCTACAATTACTTGCCATGATGTAACAGCAACAGAGGCTTAAATTATAAAATATCTAAAGTCAAACCAAAACAGAAATAAATACATTACTGGAGGGCCTGGTATTCCTTGTTCACCGGAGATGCCCACTTCACCCTTTACACCCTAAGGATGAGAATACAAGGATGAAACAGATACTTCCATTCTAAAGAAAAAATTGCCTACTTTTATTTTGGGATGTTATGTGGTTTGTCATTTTGATGTTTTTTTTTTTTTTTTTTTTTTTTTTTTTTTTTTTTTATTTATGTTATTTTTAATATATATGACAATTTTGGTTATGCACTTCAGATATGTGAGTTCTGAATTTGATAATCAATCTTAAAGTCAACACTTCCCAAAGACTTATAACTTGAGCTTGTACAGTCGTGCTCTGCATTACGGGTAAATCCGCTCTGTCCCTGTAGTCCATTCTAATGTCCTTGGGCTCATTAAGTCTGATTAATTCACAGTGCAGTAGCTTCTCAGTACCTGCCGGCCCCCTTTTTCCTTTCATCTGGGTCAATGTGTTCTGTCTGTGACTCACACTCAGATTAGAGGCAGTTATATGCCTTGAGGGGCTTCATTAACACATAATCCTGCACTGCTGATAGACGCTGTGTTAGGGGAGAGATGCTTGGGCACCTCAAAGCATGATCTGGATGCTTAATAATAAACATTGTTTATCTAACCTTACCAACCAATCAGTATGTTTTTTGTTCTCTGCATGTCACACACTATGATATGCGATTAATGAAGTTTAAAGCTGTAAGGGGACTCATTTCATGTCATTTTATCATTCAGAAAGGTGCTAGCATGCGCCCCTCTGTGGTTACACAGTGTACACACCATTTAGTTCCCTTTCAGTCGGTCACTCTCTACGTCATGTCGGGACCGACGAATAGCGATATCGTCAGAGAGACCAATCCACTTCGAGAGTAACTAAACGAGCCAATGGACATTGGCATGCGGAATTCACATCTGGCTGCCACACCCAGCAGCACGGGTATAAGAGGTAGCAGGTGCACCACATTCATTCATCTTTTCGCTTCGGAGCCGAGCAGTGGTGCATCACTACTGCTCTTCTCTTCGAGTGATTGCAGAAAGCGAGTACGGGCATTACGGCAGACAGCAGTGGTGGTCACGGTCTCACGGGAATCATCCGGCGTGCAGACAGCCACACCAGGAGTGTGCAGTGGCCAGCTCCCCTGCGTCCTTCAGCACTAAAAGAGCAATCCCTAAAAGAGCAACACGGGTGATTGCGTCTTTTTAAAAATGTCTTATCACCTGTGCGTTTCTGGATGTGGTCGTTACCTGGCGCCTCAGGACAGTCACGCTCGCTACCTCACGTGTCTGGGCATTAAGCATACTGAGGAAGCATTCGTGGATGGTGCATGTTTTCTGTGTGGGGACATGACCATCTCGGAGTTGCATAAAAGACTCCGCTACGTCAAACGTGGCGGAGTCCTTCTGCCTCTGCCGTGATCCAGTGTTTGTCCCGGCACCCGGGGCGTCGCTGCTTCCGGTGGAGTCAGAGGTGATTTGAGGATCATGGTGAGGGCTTCTCCCGAGAAAGTTCCTCACCCCTCAAGTGCTCCGCAGCCAGTGGAGCTGCCGGAGGTGCGCGCTGGGCCCTTTGCAGGACAGAGTGTACCACCCGTATCCTTCAGTGCTCCCCCTGATGACCAGATGTCGATCGCTGCATCGGAGGGCGAGCTCTCTCGCTCTCCAGGGATGACGACTAAGCTGCGTTGCCCCCTTCGGGGAGAGTGGCGTTGCCAGAGTCAGACCCAGAGATGACGGCTATGCTTTCCCGGGCCGCCGAGAATGTCGGGCTCGTGTGGAATCCTCCACCGCATCCCGATCCTTCGAGGCTGGATGAGTGGTTTGTCAGTCGGGGTTCTCAGCGCCCTCCTCCGGTGCCATTCTTCCCGAAAGTGCATGAGGAGCTCACGAGATCGTGGAAGGCACCTTTTACTGCCAGAAACAAATCGTGCAGCTCCTCCTCCCTCACCACCCTCGATGGCGGGGCCGCTTTGGGGCATACTGACATTCCCTCGGTGGAGCGGTCTGTGGCCATGCAACTGTGTCTCACGGCCGCTACCACTCTGCGGGGTGACCCGTGTCTCCCCTCACGGGCCTGTAAGTATTCGTCAGGTCTAACTGGCAGTGCTTACAGAGCTTGTGGGGAAGCGGCCTCTACCCTTCATGCCATGGCGTTATTGTGGGTTCATCAGGCCAAAGCCCTGAGGGACCTGCACGAGGATGGTCATGACTTGGCGGTTCTACATGAACTGAGTACTGAGACGGACCTCGCGCTCCGAGCGACGAAGGTAGCCACACAGTCTCTGGGTCATGCGATGTCCACCTTGGTGGTCCAGGAGCGCCATCTATGGCTGTGTCTGACCGATATGAAGGAGCATGATAAGGTGCAATTCCTGTATGCTCCCATATCACAGACCGGCCTTTTCTACCCCAGCAGTTTCTTGGCGGCGCAAAAGCAGACTGAGGTGATCAAGCACATCATGCGCCGGAGAAAACCTGCTGCTTCTACTCCAGCCTCAGCCCCTCAGCCTACTCACCCCCCTGCGCCCCTGCCAAACCTGGCCGCAATCGCAAGTACAGTCCGGAGGAGGGCCGGGTGGAGAATCCTTTTTTTTTTTCATTTTGATTGTGTTCCGCCGCTGGCCCAGCAGCCAGCGGTACCCAAAACTTCAGAAAGAGAGCAGTTTCCTCAGTTTCTGGGTCCGAAGTGGAGGAGAGTGGTGGGCTGTGCATCACAGGATCACTTCTCTCCTCCTCTTTCGCCCAAGAGCACTCACTCTGCCCATTTGTGGAACCAGGTAGGTGCTGTGACACTCACACGCCAGGCTGTTACAAGCCTCAAGCCAGGGCCCTGCGTTCCCCATCTCACGAGGAGGAATCAGGTGAGTGTTACACTTCACACCCAGACCCTGCCCTCTGCCGTCATAGGCATGGCCGTCACAGGCCCCGGGCCGGGCCGGGCCGCTGCCCCACTGCGGGTATGTCGGTGGCTCCGTTGGTTCCACTGGCATGGTCTCTCTGAGCCTGGTTAGCGCTCCCCAGCCATCTCGGTGGCTCCTGCGGACCATCAGACTCGGCTACGCGATTCAATTCACCTGGCGTCCCCCCAAGTTCAGGGGCATCCGGTTCACATCAGTAAAAGCTGTCGATGCCCCTGTCTTGTGTGCGGAAATCGCAGTCCTGCTGGCAAAGGACGCAATAGAGCCAGTCCCTCCAGCCGATATGAGGATGGGGTTTTACAGCCCTTACTTCATTGTACCCAAGAAAGGCGGTGGGTTGTCTTGGCTCATACTCGCACAGTCTCGCAATCAGTTGTGCACACACAGGGACGTGGTGCTCAGACACCTCGGCCAGTTGGGTCTTCAGGTCAACTGGGAAAAGAGCAAACTCGTGCCAACACAGAGGATCTCTTTTCTCGGAATGGAGCTGGATTCGATCAACCAGACAATACTGCGACCGTTGCGTATATCATCCGGCAAGGCAGTTTGCGCTCCCGACGCATGTCGCAACTCGCCCGCCACCTCCTCCTCTGGAGTCAGAAACATCTGAGGTCCCTTTGTGCCATCCACATCCCAGGAGTGTTAAATTGGGCAGCTGACGAGCTGTCTTGAGCGGCACTTCCAGGGGAGTGGAGACTCCACCCCCAGGTGGTTCAGCTGATCTGGAGACGGTTCGGAGTTGCTCAGGTAGACCTGTTTGCATCTCCAGAAACCACCCACTGCCAGTGGTTCTACTCCCTCACCGAGGCAATGCTCGGCATGGATGCACTGGCACACAGCTGGCCCCGTGGCCTGCTCAAATATGCGTTCCCCCCAGTGAGCCTACTCACACAGATGCTGTGCAAGATCAGGGAGGACGAGGAGCAGGTCTTGTCAGAGGCTCCATATTGGCCCAACAGGACCTGCTTCCCGGAACTCATGCTCCTCGCGACAGCATCGCGAGTTGAAGTTTCTCTCCATGAAAACCCTACTCCTGACTGCATTGGCCTTGATCAAAAGGGTGGGGGACCTGCAGGCATTTTCGGTCAACAAATCGTGCCTTGAGTTTGGGCCGGCTGACTCCAGTGCAACACTGAGACCCCAGCCCGGCTACGTGCCAAAGGTTCCTACCACTCCCTTCAGGGACCAGGTGGTGAACCTGCAAGTACTGCCCCTGGAGGAGGCAGACCCAGCCCTAGCTTTGCTCTGTCCTGTACGTGCACTGCGACAGTACGTGGATAGAACTCAGAGCTTTAGGACCTCAGAGTAGCTCTTTGTCTGTTACAGTGGACAGCAGAAGGGGAAGGCTCCACTAGGGGTGTTGCGTCGTCCTGGGCGCTGGCTCGTGGTGCCTCGCTAGCATACATTGTTAGAGCTGCGGGCTGGGCAACTCCTAACACATTCGCTAGGTTCTATAGTCTGAGTGTCAAACCGGTTTCCTCCTGTGTTCTCACCTCAAACGGGTAGTGGCACTGAGAGGCTCTGTTCAGAGTCGGCTTGCGGCGTCCTGGACGCCTAGTTCTCCAGAGAGTACCCTGACCGGGCAGACCCTGTTGAGTCCTCCAGCACTCTGGCGGCCAGACATGGCGGAGTGTCCGGCGCCAGGCCTTTCAGCCAATGAATTCCTGAAATCTGGTGTGAGGCTAGCTCCAGTGCAACACTGAGACCCCAGCCCGGCTACGTGCCAAAGGTTCCTACCACTCCCTTCAGGGACCAGGTGGTGAACCTGCAAGTACTGCCCCTGGAGGAGGCAGACCCAGCCCTAGCTTTGCTCTGTCCTGTACGTGCACTGCGACAGTACGTGGATAGAACTCAGAGCTTTAGGACCTCAGAGTAGCTCTTTGTCTGTTACGAAGGACAGCAGAAGGGGAAAGCTGTCTCCAAGCAGAGGATGGCCCACTGAATAGTGGATGCCATCACCTTGGCCTATGAGGCACAAGGTGTGCCCTGCCCACTCAGGCTGCATGTTCACTCCACTAGGGGTGTCGCATCATCTTGTGCGCTGGCTCGTGGTGCCTCGCTAGCAGATATTTGTAGAGCTGTGGGCTGGGCGACTCCTAACACGTTCGAACGGGTCGAACCGGTTTCCTCTTGTGTTCTCACCTCAAACGAGTAGTGGCACTGAGAGGTCCGGTTCAGAGTCAGCTTGCGGCGTCCATAACGCCTAGGTCTCCAGAGAGTTCCCTAACCAGGCAAACCCTGTTGAGTCCTCCAGCACTCCGGCGGCCGGACGTGGTGGAGCGTCCAGCGCCAGGCCTTTCATCCAATGAATTCCTGAAATCTGGTGTGAGGCTAGTGCCCATATGAGTGACCCTGTTGAGATCCCATATGTGTATTTCCATGGTACAGTTACTAGGGCCATGTTTCCTATGAGGCTATGCTCTGCCGTCTCTAGATGATGCAGCCTGAGCCATTCTCAGAGACTTCCATGTGCAATAGGACCCTTTTGGGTTACTCCACATGAGTAAATGTCACTCAACCCCCTCTGGGAGGAGGTGACTCCACAGCATGTCTCTTCCAAGTAGGAAGGGCACACTTTCCCAGTGTTATCCAAGTCCTACTGTTTGGGTTGCTTGAGGAACAGCAGTAGTCGACCTTCTCTGTGTAGAGCCCGTTCCTATCGTCTGCCTTATAGGAAGGTTCAGGAGGCATACACAGGGCACTGGAGGGGGCAGCACCTGTGGCGCGGT
>NW_015537969.1:2598584-2628178 GCF_001515605.1 Sinocyclocheilus anshuiensis
GGGTTACTCGAGGAACAGCAGTAGTCGACCTTCTCTGTGTAGAGCACGGTCCTATCGTCTGCCTTATAGGAAGATTCAGGAGGCCTACACAGGGCACTGAAGGGGGCAATACCTGTGGCACGTTGGTAGGGATTCCCATTCATCTGTCCCGACGTGATGTCGAGAGTGACTGACTGAAAGGGAACATCTTGGTTACATGTGTAACCCTTGTTCCCTGAAGGAGGGAATGGAGACGTCACAATCCGTCGCCACAGTAGCTGTACCACTGCTGAGCTGCCGGGTCACCGGCTCAGCTCCTCAGGGAAAACATGAATGAATGCGGTGCACCTGCTGCCTCTTATACCCGCGCTGCGAGGTGTGGCAGCCAGATGTGAATTCCGCATGCCAGTGTCCATTGGCTCATTTAGTTACACTCAAAGTGGATTGGTCTCTCTGGCGAGATTCCCATTCGTCGGTCCCGACGTGACGTCTCCGTTCCCTCCTTCAGGGAACAAGGGTTACACATGTAACCGAGACGTTCTCTGTGCATGGCTATTACATGAATAGAACAATCACAATGTTTAGTATGAAGTCAGGCCAACAAAATAACAAAAGGATGTTCAAATGAACATTTTTAATTTACATATTATTATTATTATTAATAATTATTATTTTGTGGTAACAATTTACAATAAGGTTCCATTAGTTAACATCAGTTAATGTATTGACTAATAATAACCAACAATGAGCATTTGATTTGTTACAGTATTTCTTAATCTTTGTTAATTTTATTTAATAAAACTATACATTTTCATTGTTTTTTAATGCTAACTCAGGTTCATTAAGCAATATTAACCAATACAACTTTTGTTTTTAATAATGTATTAGTTAATGTTAAAATTACATTAGGATTAATGCATTAGAAGCATATTGTTAGTTCATGTTAGCTAGTGTAGTTAAGCAATATTATGAAAGGGAAATTATTGTAAAGTGTAATTATTATTATTATTATTATTATTATTATTATTACAAACATCATCATAAAGAAAAACATACCACTTTTCCGATGCTTCCTGGATCTCCCAATACCCCAGCGCGACCTTTATGTCCCTGTGAGAAAAATCATTTCATGATGAGTCATTCAATTCTGCCATTTTGTGAAATGTTTTAGAAATGCTGATTGGTCAATCCATAATTGCATGTACACAACTATGATGCAAAACACTTGTGCAGTCATAATGGAAGGACTTGCTTAAGTAAAATTTTAATCTTTATTATTTATTTATTTTTGCCTATTTTGTGAATGCAGTCATGGGGAAAGTGGTTGCAGGCCTTTGAAATCACCTTTAACCATAGGCTTGAGTCACATAAATTCACAACAAAGAAATTTGAGAAAAATATAAAATGTTAAATTACTGACCTTCACTCCCTGTAGGCCCTGAGGACCTTTCGGCCCAGGTGGACAGTTGGTTGGACACTAGAACACAAATCAGCAATATCGGATTAAAAAAGTGCAACATTCCAGATCACACAGACTAAACAATCACTGGCAGATCTGTTTAGCTGAGTGAAAAAGTCCTTGGATTTTTTTTTACTAGATCTCAGACCACCAGCCCTCTAATTACAGTAAATGGATGATAAGGATTGATCCAGACAGAACAGGGCTCCAGCTGGGCGCTACAGGCCGGAGGAGAAGCAGTCAACCAGACTGCCACGTGATCCCCCAGGAAACGAACTCCTGGCAGACTGGCTGCAGATCACAGCCCTGGGACCCACTCTCCTTCTTGATCCAGAGAGATGCTAATAGGCAGAAGCCTTTGATGGCACCCATTTAATGAAGCTCATTAGGAAAATCTATGAACACTGAGATCAATAAGGGGTGTGTAAGGTCTAACGGCAAACTCTGAGAGAAACCAAATACAGAGAAGGGCTGGTTCTGAGAGGACAAATATAAAAAGAAAGCCAAGAAGAAGGATTTAATTAATAAATATGAGCAGTTTGGAAGATAAGTAATAAAGGGGAAGTTGTGGCCTAATGGTTAGAGAGTCGGACTCGTAACCCAAAGGTTGCGAGTTCGAGTCTCTGGTCCGGCAGGAATTGTAGGTGGGGGGAGTGAATAACCAGTGCTCTCTTCCACCTTCAATACCACGAATGAGGTGCCCTTGAGCAAGGCACTGAACCCCCAACTGTTCGCCGGGTGTAAAATGGCTGCCCACTGCTCCGGGTGTGTGTTCACTGCTGTGTGTGTGCACTTAGGATGGGTTAAATGCAGAGCACTAATTCCTAGTATGGGTAACCATACTTGGCCACATGTCACTTCACTAAACAGCATAGGACTGACTTTTTTTTTTTTTTAATCAACTTTACAACCACATTCTCAACAAATGTTTTTTTTTTTTAATAATATTTTCAAACTTAATCCAAACTTATTATACTGTATATTGTGTTTTATACTTTATGCATAAAAAAAGTTTAAGAATTTTTCTTCCCTTTTTTCAGGGAAAAAAATACTATAAATATGAAATATTAAAATATATAGAAATATTATCATCCTATCATATTCAGAAGTAAAAGCATCGTATTGTTTTAAGGATTTTTATTATCATCTTAACATGTTCATAAGTAAATGCATCTTATTTTAAGGATGTTTATATGTTTTCACTGGAAAAAAGTAAAACGATTTGAGGGATTTATTTTCCAATTTTATTATCAAATTTATTTTTACTGGGAAAAAATAACAAGTGAAAAGGACTAATTAAAATGCATTAAGAAGTTATTTTCAATAGTTTTTTTGGTAGTCCTACAGTTTGCAAATTTGTACAATGCTGCTGTTTAATCATGTGCAAATGATTTATTCCCTTATAAAATTGTATCTCCAAATACTATTATTTATTTATTTATTTATTTATTGCATGAAATCAAATGTTTTAATTCTTTTTCAAGCTGGCTAATGTGGGTTACTTAAGGCTTTAATATTTGTTTTTCTTTTCTTTTCTTTTCTTTTCTTTTCTTTTCTTTTCCAGAAATATACTTTGGAATTCAGCTGCGGTACATCATGGTTTGGGAGTGAAACTATCAGCTTACCTGGAAGTCAGCACTGCCTTCCTCTACACCCAAAAACTTTCCTGGTGGACCCTGAAAATGACACAGAAAAAGAAAGATTGTATAAATGCAGGTGCCTGGGAAGAAAAAGCTATGTTTGGAGAGTTTATTATGAAGTAATATGGTTCTGAAGCAGATCCCAAATTGATGCCTTCAAATGAAATGAAATAAAGCAGAAAATTAAATAAAACGTACGCCCAGAATTGCAGAAGTTATGAGATGAGATGTCATTTTACACTGTCCTGACGCTGATTTATTATCAGCCCTACAGCTTTATACAGAGAATTGGATTTTGTGGTTTGACTTGAGAAGACTACATTTCAAAGTGAAGTAAATGAAACATTCTGTGACTTACTGGCTTTCCTGGAGGTCCGGTTAATCCTGGAGCTCCAGGACTTCCCATGTCACCCTATGGGATGAGAGGTTTGAGTGCAAGGAGACATCAATTCAGTGATCCTTTTAATTACAATGGTTTGCTGAGTGAAATTTTGCCTTTTTTTTTTACAATTAAAAATATTCAAAACTACAGTCTTAGCTAGTAACAAAGGTTAAGTATGGACAGCATTCTTAACCATGAAAGATTTATATACTGCCATGTTATTATGAAAATATATTTGAGTGAGACCCACCTTTGGCCCAGTAGTCCCAATTTGTCCAGGAAGCCCAATGGGGCCTGCTGCTCCCTGTAATGAGATAATGAACAGTGAAATGAGATACTTGTTTATTAATCTAATACACTAATAAGGGTATGCTGTCGTATCTAAGAACAGACAAAACCTCAGTGGGCTAAGATCCCATAAGGATTCAAAAGGTTTAGTAATGCTTGCTCTGCAAAAGCCTTTAGTAGATGCAAAATGTTTTTGCAAACAGATAAAGTGCACCAATCATTCTCACTGAAATGGCATGGGAGAAAATCAAATCAATTTGGTTTTATATAACCAGCCATAAGTGCTTGGGCCCTAAATAAAAGAAGTAAACTAGGAAGGAAAGGCAAAGGAAGCAAATTAAGGAAGTAAAATAGATTATGAACTGGGTTACTTACAGGAAGTCCAGGCAGTCCAGGTCCCTGAAGGTAAAAAGAAAACATTATTAGCAACAGATCTTGAATGTAGTCCATTAATACTGGAATACAGTATATTGCATCTATAGAAATACTCAAATTTTGCTATTTTTGTACTACAACATCAACTGTTGAACAGCAGGAGTAACTGCACCAACTTACAACTTACACCATTATTTTTTGTTCAACAAATTCATAACATATTTTTTATACTTACAGGTCGTCCTGGTGGTCCACCAGGCCCTGGCTGACCCTGTGAAAATCAATAAAACATAATGCGAAATTAGATGCATTCCATTCTTAATACACGTTTAGAATAACAATGACATTATATGTTATTCATAATATTCTCAATATGCAGACATGATATTCATGTTATTCATAATATTGTTTTCGAATGTTGTCCTCTATTATCATTTGTTAAACATTAACTGATATGTTATGTATGTTTGTTGGCCAAATGATGATCTGCATGAATATACAATGTGTGCACTCTGCATCCATAAAGAAAATAAAATATTATTTCCTGACCTTTGGTCCAGGATTACCACGAGGGCCCCTCTCACCCTTAGCCCCAATCAAACCCTGGAGACAGAGAAAAACAAGCCTTCTGAATAATACTCAGGCAGTAATTATTTATACGGAATCATTCACTGGGTCATGTTAACACCTCTAAGGTGATGCGAAGAGTCATTTATAAGCAGAAACTTTACAGTAATATGTGAAGATCCATGTGCATATTCTCATTCCGTACCAAAACATTTTAAAAATACATAGATAGTTCCTCAGATTCACAATCTAGTGGGAGAAAAAAAAACAGGGATTGGCATTCCAGAGCAGATTAACCAGAAAATCCTATTAGGAATGTTTGCTTCCTAGCATGTGACTGAGAAAGTCTAGGACTAACATCTCCTTTCTCAGTCTCATGCCAGCACTTCAGAGTGGAGGTGTGAATAACCTTCACCAGAACATGATTTCAAATGCCATTGTTCATTATAAAACAAATGTAATTATTCAAAATGAGATTTAGCTCAAGTTTTGCTTTGTTTTTAATTAAATGAGAACTCGAGGATGCTGAAATGTACATAATTATTCACCTCCAAATGACAATCTTAGGAAGAAATTGTTTTTTCACCCCAACTAAATTATGCCTGATCTATAACCTCATGAAAGTCCAAACTGTAATTCATTAATTGTAGGTGTCACTTACATCAATGCCATCCTCCCCTGGAGATCCATCAGGACCAGGCTCACCTGACTCTCCCTTTTGACCCTGTAAAGTGGTTCACACATGACAAACACTCAGTTATTTGAGTATGACTTCTGAATGATAGTGTAAATATATAAATATCAGCTGTGGTTACTACTTACTGCTGGTCCAGGAGGTCCAGGAGGGCCTTTTTCACCCTGTAAATCGGAGAAAAAACATGAGCAATGATAACTGGGAGAGAGCAGACAGTGCCAGTATAAAATATGGGGACAAATCACTAACAGCAAAATAATAAAATAAAATAAAATAAAATAAACCTCAAATTCTCATGGCCTCTGCTAAATGTAGCATGTTAGCATAGGTCTATAGTAGTTGAAGTGGATCAAAAAAGTTAATCAAAGTTGTTCTAAGACAAGAACGCGTTTTGGTTTTAGGTTTTAGGACAACTTTGATGAAAGGTTTGGATCCACTTCAAATGTTGACTACTGTATATGCTATTAATATGTCAAAGAAATATGTAAAAATAAAATGTAAAAAAAAATGATACATATAACTCTACCAACAAACAAGCTTCTTCTCCACCCTGATCTCTTTATAAGGTCAGATTTACAGTATTTTGAGTAGTGCTGTCAAACGATTAATCGCAATTAATCGCATCCAAAATAAACGTTTTTGTTTACATAATATATGTATGTGTACTGTGTATATTTATTATGTATATATAAACACACACCCATAGAGTGTTTTTTTTTTATATTTACATGTATATAAATGTATATATTTATATTCTCATATTTTATATTATACATAAATATATACAATATATAAACATAACATATTTTTTAAATATATACATGCATGTGTTTGTATTTATATATACATAATAAATATACACATTACACATATTATATAAACACAAACTTATTTTGGATGCGATTAATCGCGATTAATCATTTGACAGCACTAATTTTGAGTTTGTCTCAGAATTCTATATACAATAACCACTATAAGAATGTGTTGATGAATATATGTATGCATTTATCACTATTTATGACTACAAAATCTAAATATCCTGAAATAATAGAGCTTATGGAGGAACATGGGGATCCTGTTTCTGTTTTTGATATGCAATGGATCAGTCAGGCCTGTTTATCCTGCTGAGTGTCTTTATACTGAATCCAGCCTAGGCCACAACTGTATCAAATAACCAACATCTAGTAGCACTCTCTCAGTATGGGAAAGAGGCAACCTCTAACAGAACCTTTTTGTGTGATTATTTTTATTTCTTGCGCCCTCTGTTGGCAAGAGTTTGGTAGTGCAGATTAATACAGGGCTCATGAATCAAGGTGCACAATGCCTGTCTTTGTACCAGCTCGACCTGTGGTGCAGCCAGGCAGCTCCAATACTCACATCAATGCCGTCGGCACCGGGAGTTCCAGCGGGGCCAGGGGGACCAAGGGGGCCCTGCGGTCCGGGTGGACCGGTCTAAAATAAAACACATGAATACAGTTTCAGTTTAATCCTTACTAAAGGCTGTTTACTGATATGCACTGACAGATGCTTCTAAACAGCATTCTATATTTAACTTCCACATAACTAGCCAAATGTATGCAATTTATTCTAAAATGTTATGTTAAGAATTAATTCATGTTGTCATATTATTAATTCATATAATTAGCTGCATTTCTGGCAATTTACATAATTAGGTGAATTCCTCTAGCATGCAAGTCTAAGTGTGGATAATAAACAAACAATACAGCCTATATTGTTTGATAATGCTTGTTGTGACCTCAGACTAGTATTATTTTACTATTATTTATAATACTATAATAGTATTTATTAATATTTTGATATATTAGCTTTTTAATTTAAGTTTTTAGTAATTTTTTTGCATGCTTTTGTTTACGTGATTTTTTTAGTTAGTCTTAGTTTTTCGTTTCAGTTAGTCTTAGTTGCTTAGGCCACATTTTTTTTAATTTTTGTTTAGGTTTTTTTAAGTGAAGGTTTTGTTTAATTTCAGCTTTATTTCAATTACTCAAAAATACTTTTATTAGTTTTAGTTAACGATAAGAACACTGCCTCAGACATGTTTACACGCTCAAATTTGATAGACAGAACAAGGTTTATGATGAAAAATAAATTAAAAGCAGAGGCTGTGCAATCAGGGTATCCGGGGTGGGAAAAGAGAGGCTGGGAATGTTTACACAGACCCTCCCCCATTCAGCATCAAAGATACATCTGTTTTTCAATGCATTATTTGATAAGGTGGTAGACTCAAAATGAATGCACATTCATTAAATCTATTGCATTTTATTCATATGAGCTGCATGCAAGCATTGGGCTGAGGTGGTCCTTCTAAATCTGACAAGTATGTGTTATTCTCCTGAGAACAGTTTCAGGTTCTGTCTGTTTGAATAGCAGCTTCTGGTATTTTCAATGGCCTCATTGTAGTCTCTCCTTTTCTACCTTCTCCTCTCTCTGTTTATCTGTCTCATGTTCACTTTCAGCTTCCTATTTTATTCAGCAGCTTTCCATTTATTCATTTCATTTACTGAACTGAATTGTTTAAGCGTTCAGAATCAAACAATAACACTGACTGAAGATAGTCTATTGCTAAATACCAGGCCTCTTGTATCTGCATGTTGTAGAAATCAATATTATCCACTTGGGCAAATTTTCAGAAGATCAAAAAAACTCAAAAGTCTTGCAACTTTGAGGATCAAAAGGTAATCTACCAAACTAATGAACCAAATACACGAATTCCATCAAAATTAACTTTATCTATTGGCATTTTGACTGGCAATCCAGTCCAATTCACAGTGAATCATATCTCAATCCATAAGATGTTCTCCCAGATGCATGATCTCATTCTCAAGATCATCCAGCACCAAGAAAAAGTAGATAACCGCAGCCAAACTCACCACTTGTGATAAGGCCAAGCAGAGCACCTGCAACAGGACCAGGCTTCTGAAGATGATGAAGAATCTATCCATGGTGAAGAATCGCTATTCAAAAACCAATCGTCCCAGCGGTTCCTCCAAACCTTGCCACCCTCTCTCCTGGCTTCTCAGCCCAGGTTGATGGATCCAGGAAAAAGAAAGGTGTGTGTATGTGAGTGTGCGCGCTGCCCAGGACAGGGAAGAAAAACACAGTGGCAGGGACCTTGAGGGGAGGAATGAGAGAGGTGTAACCCAGCCCTACAGCCAGCCCCTGAGAACTCAGGGAGCTCAGAGAACCCAACGCACTGAGGACTGGACAGACCTGAGAAGCCCACACATGCGCAGGAGGCGGAGACTTCTGATGATTGTCCATGCATCCAGCAGAGCTCTAGAAAGCTAACTGGACACAGCTGCATTTGCGTGTTTCTCACGCCCCCAATTACTGAATACCTCAATTGATTGTTGAATATGTACGCTGGACATCCAGTCGTTGGAACCCCAACTGAGGTGGTACTAAAAAAGTACCAGGTACCAGGTACTGTACCCAGTGGAAAACCCCCCAAAAGCGAACCGTACCGAGCCGTACCGTGCCATACCATGCAGTGGAAAAGCGCCATTAGTGCACAGTCAGTGGAGCTTCTGGACACTGGAATGTTTGTTTCTGAGGCTATATAAACAGATACTCAGATCTGTATTAGGACGTTTAGACATGCAGCCACAAAATGTACAACACAAGCAACTTTTCATAGAAATTACATGACATATGCATATGACCAGCTGAACTCAAGGTGATTTTTTTTAAATACTTTATTTAGTTTTGTGATCATTAATTGATTTGTAAAGTCAGTTCCCGACTGGCATATAGCAGTCTAATGACAAGAAAATGTCCAAAATCAGCATAATTTTGTCAGTTGTAAACATTATAGGCAATATTTGTCACACTTTTTTACTAGCGAATATTTTTCGGGGTGGATTTATTTAAAAAAAAATCTAAAATAAATATACAGTATGTTTATATTACAGGTCAAACACATGACATTTTGACATTTTGTGTCATTTTGTGTGTTATTTTAGTATTACTAATATACTAACATAGTATTTATTATTTAGTATTTTAAATTAGTGTTAGTTTTTAATGTTAATTTTAATTGTTTTTATTAATTTATTTTAATGTTAGTTTAAATATTAGTAATTTTGTTGTATGTTTTTGTCATTTTTTAGATTATGTTTGTTTTAAACATTTCTATGTAATGTTCGTGAATTTTTATTTTCATTTTAACTCCAAATTAGACTTCTTATTAGTCGCCATAGCAGCATTTCTAATCGTGTCTAATTTTATATTTCTACTGTATTTTATTTCAGTTTTATTTCAATTAACAAAAAAATGTTTTTACTAGTGTTTAGCTGTAGTTTTTGTTAATGATAACAACACTAATATGGAATGAGCTGTGGACAGTGGGATCTGCCCTTAAATATTCTATAATGGGCTTTTAAACTAAACACTAAAAATCATTGAACACAATCATTGTCACAATCTTTGTAATTAATACATTTTAACACATGAAACATAATAATAATAATAATAATAACAATAACAGTAATAATAGTAATAATAATACACTGGGAACACATTTTCAACCTTTTTGTTAAAATCTACATACTGCATAAGTCGGACAAAGTTAAAAAAAATGTTGCTTAGTGTGTGAAAGCAATACAACACCACTGAAAGGGGAAAAAAATCTTCGAGTAATTTCACTTTTGACTCAAAACCTTTAGTTAGCTACTAAGAAATGATCCTTAAAACGTCTTGCCTGCGTGACAACACGAACATGAATGAATGTTACACGGATGTCCGCAGTGTCGTTTTTCCCCGCAGGGTGGCGCAATTTCCCATATTCTAGAAATTACACAAAGAAAGAGGTTGTAATTCACATCATTGAACCGCGAACATCACGACCGCAATTGTCTATCAGATGTTGGATTTAGTTGTGCGATCTTTTAGACACTGAATGTTTTAAACAGCACATGTCTGGCGACCGGAAGCAGGCACAACAGAGGCAGTGCTGTGACTAAGCGAGAGTAATAACGTTACTCAAGTGTGCTCGATATGTGTCTCTGATACTGCGGGTGGAAAGTTGGGTGTCAAGGACCAGCGAATGTACAGCGAGGAATATGGTGTTGTTTTTATATGAGCAGTGGTTCAATGCCTTTTCCTCTTCCTGGTAAGATTAGCGGAAGCCAGCAGTACAGTAGTGTGTTTTTCTCTTCATCTGCAGCTGCAGCCGGTTGGTTGTGACAGTCAGCGATCCGCTTCCCGGTGTGTTTCATTAACGGACAAACATCTGAACATCTTCTCAGCGGCGTTGGACTATTTATTACTGAGCAGGTATATCAGCGATACACTGATTTCTGAAGATGACGGGTAAATCAGTGAAAGACATTGACCGCTATCAGGCTGTTCTCACATCTCTTCTCGCGTTAGAGGAAAACAAGTTTTGCGCTGACTGTCACGCCAAAGGTACGATTCATATTTCACAGTATATTTGCATTGAACAAATAAAAAATACATTTTTAGAAACTGAGTTTATGTTCAGTGTTTGTGTATGAGAGGTTTGGGTTAGGCCCTGTGTGTTTGACATCAGTTGGTTGGTGTGATGATGTCCGATTCGTGAACGAATCGTTCTTTATGAATCGGATCTTGTTGATGAATCGGTTGAACCGGTCTGGGTTTGCAAGTTTCCCAAAAGGCTTGTAAGCCAGTTTATTGTAGAGACAGTAGGCGCGTTTCCATTACAGATTTGCGCAAAACTCTGGCGATATTTTATAAATGTCGATAAAAAAAAGTATTGCGAAATGACGGCGTTTCCTTTAACCAATGTTATGAGACTTAAACGTAACCTTTTGCCTCTCGCGATATGTCATGGCAATGGATTTTGGTGGGATTTTGGAAGGGAAAGCCCCTTATACTGGAGCGGGGCCACTTATGAAGTATTTCTTGGAGGTTACAGTACACTGAAGAATGATCATATTACTTTTTACATACGCCATGTGACCTGTAAATGCGAAAAAGCCGTTTCCATTGCAGTTTTGCGAATTATTCCTTTTTCGCATTGACTGAAAAACCACCTCATGCGAGCGTAAAAACTTTTTTGCGATATATGGGAGTTTTTGCGAAATTGATGCGTTTCCATTAGGCGTATTTTCAATTCGCAATTTCAATTTGCGCAATTTGAAGGGTAATGGAAACGTGCCTACTGATGAATCATTATCTGACATCTTGTCTTTTATTTACCTTTTTATTTTATTTTTATTTATTAACAGCTGTGGGATACAACTGCATTATTAATATCACCACAAGGACAGTAAATTCAGTGAATCATTTTGCTTCATGTTTTCATCAAGACTTAAACGTAACCTTTTGCCTCTCGCGATATGTCATGGCAATGGATTTTGGTGGGATTTTGGATATATTTATTCAAAGCAGGCTTATGAGGGTATCTTTACAGAAGCAGCAAAGAGAGCTGCTTCAGAAACGTGCGTGGCGCGGCTGGAATAAACCATAGACTGTATAAAAACATAAACACAAGCATGGAGTGGCCGTAATCAGCTTCAGTGGCCGTATCAGAGCCACACTGCACCGCAGACGTTTTTTTTTTTTTATAATGAAGTAAAGTAGCTTCGAAAGAGATGGGTTTTCAGCTGTCGCTTGAAAATTGCTTCAGTGACCGTATCAGAGCCACACTGCGCCGCGGACGTGTGCAGTGTAAATTGTCTAAGCATTAATGGTAGGGAAGCCCCTTATCCTGGAGACCGGCCACGTATGAAGTGTTTCTTGGAGGTTATAGAACACTGAAGAATGATCATATGACTTTTTACATACGCCATGTGACCTGTAAATGCAAAAATCGGGCTAATATCGTGCAGTGTGAACTCGGCATAAGTTAAACATAAGTATGACTTGATTGTTTTTATCAACAAGCATATGAAACGAGTTGGTTTAAAAATAGCATTTTACAAAACTTTTCTTGCCATCCTAGTGATTTTAATGTTGTGAATGTTGTAAATGCCAATTATTTACGTTCTAAAAAGACTTTGTTTTTTTATAAGCTGGTTGGCTGTACTGAAATGGGACACATTAAATAATAAACACCTTTATTAACAAAACTTAATTAAAAATCATAACCAGGAATATGTCTTGATGGCCTTATTAAAATGTTTTATAGCATAAAAAGGCCCACGTGATGACAAAGTCCAAACATTAATTACCTGAATTGTTTTCATACTAGTTCTTTGAAAAGAACTGTTTGAAAGAACCGATTCACGTTAACGAATCACCATTTGTCTGGTGTGATTTATCTGCGCACACACATACTATTTGTGCAGGTGTGTTGCAGGTGCATAAACAACATGTTACAATACAAACATACAGTTATCCTTTATTAAATCTCGTGTCTACTAAAGAGACAACAGAAAACATCCTGTTGTTTTTCACATGCATAAAAAAAAACAAAGCAGATCTATCATTTATCCTCCCATTTTGTCAGCTACAAGGTATAATTTTAAGCAATCGAAAACACTCGTGAAAGTAGTAGGCCTTGTGCAATACAGCTGTTTTTGCAACTAATTCTTGCATCAGCACAACTTTTTTAAATGTTTTTCTTAATGCTTATAGACAGGATTTATTTATTTATTTGATTGTTTATTTTTCTAAATAACCATTGTATTGATTTGGCCATGGGATAAAGAGTTGAAATAACATTTTGTTTTCAGTTTGAGATTGCACTGAAGATACTGCTGTTGTGGTTAAATATCACATTAACTTGTGTTGTACAACATTGCACAAATCACAGTACACACACACATGCACAGCTGCGCTGGCCAAACTATGCTGCTTCTGTGATTCTGCTTGTCAAACACTTTATGTTGGCAGACTTCCCTGTTTGACCTCCAGCCCTTAAGGGACACAGTTCTGCCCTTCTCCTTATTCTGAGAGGCCGGCTCCTATTGGTCAGATGTAATCTGTTCCCAGCCCTCCCTGTCTTGTACTGCCCTGTACTGAGCTTGAGGACACCCAAAACTTCTCATGTCCTCTCTTAACCGTATTCCAGTTGCACGCTGTTCTATTTGAATGCTCCACTACTTGCTTTGAATGTGCCACTTGGTTGTGTAACATGTTTGTTCCCTTTTTCATGCTCTCTAAAACGCAAATGTGTGTAAACGTTGTTGCCCTGGGAGGGAAGAAGTGTAGTACAGCCACACCATTTCCTCGCTTTGAAAAAAAGGAACTGATCCTACAAGCAGTGAAATTCAGTTACAACTCCATGTCAGAATCAAGCCAGTCTTGTAAATAGTAGCTTGCAGTGGTCAAGCAAGGCTAACAGGTTAGATTATCAATGCGACGAGTCATTTTCACATGTACAAATGTGGACTTTGCTCACACAAAAAACAAACAAGCTGTATTTTGTGTTTAAATTGTGGTGGAAATTGTGTTTAATGGTTAACTGGCATTTGACTTTGACATTTTGTGCTTTTTTAACTCATTACTGCTTCTCTGTATAGCACTTTGCTGTAGTGATACTATGCCTTCACACATCTGAATAGGGCAGGTGGTTCAAAGATCTAATTAGCAACTTGTGCTGAAGAGTTTTAGGTGTGGAAATAATCCTGTGTTTCTCTTTACAGGCTACACAGTTTCCATAGCAAACAAGAGTTGTGCATAATAGGGAAGATTGTTCTTATTGTTGAAGAGTGTCATGTGATAGACAGAGTATTGTGTTGGTACTGCCCTGCCATGTGTTTTGACTGCAGGGCACAAAATTAACTTTTATGCCACACCTGCCAGTGATGGATAAATTGAGAAACTTTACTGACCATGAATATTTCTACAGTAACTGAGTTTTAGTACAGTATAGATTTCCTTTGATGGCTTCCTTTAAGCTTGTTATGCTAGCAACATTGTGTGGCGGTAACTAGGTACCTGTTTCTTCCTGTTTTGGCTGAAGCTCACTTTCAGTAGTCTGTAATTTAAAGTTGAGCTGCAATCATGGAGGTAATACAAGTAGCTATAATAATCTCTGGAGTTCAACTGATACTGTCTTTTTAGCGATCGATTCATTGTGCTGCTGGAACAGCAGGAACTGTGTATCTCCCATTAAAGGGCTATTTCTTATCTTCATGTCTGTCATCGTTTACACTTATCTGTTTCTCATTGTGTGTGGTC
This sequence comes from Sinocyclocheilus anshuiensis, assembly GCF_001515605.1. Taxonomy (NCBI): domain Eukaryota; kingdom Metazoa; phylum Chordata; class Actinopteri; order Cypriniformes; family Cyprinidae; genus Sinocyclocheilus; species Sinocyclocheilus anshuiensis. The sequence continues at coordinate 2,613,095 of NW_015537969.1, forward strand.
CTTTCAGTTCCTTTATTTCATTGTTTAGTGGCAGTTTGATTGTATGTGGGGGACTGTCTGTGTTTAAACAGCTGAATGAAATGGAAATCAGAGAACGGGAGTGGTTTTACGTGTGACCTTTTCTCCCAGAACACCTTGGTATGAGGCTCATTTGCATTCTCTTGTTCTGTGGTTGTCATGGAGATATCGCCGTGGAGGCTGGAGTGGATTGAGGATGTGATGCTGGAGGACACGATGGCTGTCTCTTATAGACCCTCTCAGTCTCTCACTGAGGAGCCAATGTACTTCTGTTCCAACACAGGCTCATTGGAAAAATGTGCCTCTTGCAATATTTCTACAAAATGTTTTGTTTCTGCTTGTGCATTGTGCTACGCTTTCAAAATAAAATGTTCAGCGTCACTAGATGTCAAATGTCACTAGATGTCAAATGTCACTAGAATGTTATTTTGCATTTAAGAATAACACAAAATGCGTAGCACCTATATTAAACCCTACCCTACCAACATAACCAGGTGTTAACCAAAGCAAACTTGAGATAAAAACATATTTACCATGTTATTTCAGCTTGCTTCTATAAGTGTTTTACCTTTTTTTTTTTATGGTGGCTTGTGTTTTGAGTGTTCAGCACCACAAGTGCAGTGCTGTAGGTGAGCCACCAAGCAATTTTACTTCATCAGAAGAGCCAATCAAATGGAGTTGGTTATGTAATGCAAATGTCAAAATGTATTGGTTTACAAATTGTACACTATTAAAAGTGTTTTATTGGTCAAGAAACCACACAAAATAATCGGCCCCGTAATTACATTTTGTTGTAATAGTAAAAGTTTTAAGTGATTTACTGGCACTAGTGGTCATTTTAGTTGGAAACTGCAGTGAATTGAATGTATAGGTACGTTTTCGGAGTTTTGCAAAAACTTCTGTTCTCTACTTTGATGCACTCAGCAACTCATAGCTCTAAATTCAAGAACTAAACAAACTAGATGTTGTCAGCGAATGAGAAAATGGTTGTAATGGTGTCTAATAAACTAGAGCAAGGATAGTTGAATGTATTTACAAAGACCCTTCTTTGAGGTTTCTGATCATTTTTAAGAGGCTATATCAGATGTTGATCCTGTGTGAGCTGCATCATGTGCTGGAAGCATCACTCTCCCTTTGTAACATTTTGTTTTGAGTTACACAGTTGTTATTTCTAGAAGCTGATGCACAAATAAGGAATGAATGAAAGGCTTTTATTCACATGGTTGCCACGTGATGCTCTTCACTTCACTGTACTGTACTCTCTACAGATCAGGAACATTGGTAAAGAGGCAAAATAAATGATCAAATATGAACAACTGATCTAAAGTGTTTAATTTGAATATATTTTAAGATGTTAAGACATTGAAGTAAATACTCAATGAACTTTTAGTGTTAAAGGGATACCCAAAAATGAAAATGTTGTCATCATTTACTGTACTCAGAAGAACTGTTTGGTTCTTCAACATTTTTTTGTGTTCAACATAAGACAGAAACGTATACAGGTTTGGAACAACATGAGGGTGAGTAAATGATGAGGGTGATTTTCATATTTGGGTATCCCTTTAGCACTAAAAGTTAATTGAACTATTCCTTTAATATGATTTATCACATTTTTTATATTCAGGTAGTTTTAATTTAATACATTATCTTGCATAGACATAAACAAAGTAAAAATAATAATAAAAATAAATATTTAAATGGAATAAATAATAAAAATATCTGTTTTAATGATAATTTTTACATAGTGGTTTTGTGTGTGTGTGTGTGTGTGTGTGTGTGTGTGTGTGTGATTGCATGTGACATGTGATTGCCATCCGAATCATAAATGTCAGCGTTTGTCCTTCCACACCAAGACTGAGAAATACAGGGTTGTGCGGTAAAGTAATTAAGCTGACATAGAGAAATTGGTTCTAAAGTCATTTTGAAAACCTTTTTTGAGACTTTATTTTGTTATTTAGTACCAATATCACACAATTAGGATGAATACAGGAAATTAGGATGAATATATACATTATTGGTACACTTTAGAATCTGCATCAGGCTGTTATTTCGGACCACAATAATGTTTGCATTCACATTCACCATGAATTTGACAAGCTAACACATTGCCTCTGGCAGCCCTCATTTAAATAGAATGTCTGGAAATGTGAACTTTAGTGCCTGTAGTCTGCACATTCTCAGGGTCTGACCTGTGTGGGTACTGCTTTGGCACACTTACAAAATGGCTGTGTGAATTAATACTTAGTTTAAAGATTGGTGTTAGTAATGTTGTACCTCTACTGCTAGGTGTTGCAGATGTCCTCCTTTAATAAGAGACATCATAACAGAGCTACAACCGTCGTGTCAGCTTTGGAGATTAGCATGAGAGTCAGACTGCAGTCCTAATACTGCTGCTCACAGACAGAGAGTTCATGTCTACATAATTAAGAACAAGGCTTGTCTTTATGAATTTTCATCCTGAATAAAACAAGAAGTCCATCTGCTCTGCTCTGGTTATTTTGCGATAGGAGAAGCCCTGTAGTTCCCAGAAAAACTGGCAGCCTGACAGGCCAAGAATCCCTCAACCCATTTGGAGAAACTGGGTCTTTAGTTCACAGCCCGGTCTGTGATTCCCCCGTAATGCTTTTCTTAGTACAGATCCATTTAGAGCTTCTCAGATTCTTGTTTTGAGACGTGTGACGTGTTGATCCATGTGGCTTAATGCATCCCGAACAGGTTTGCCTATGTATTAAAGAGAGTGTCCACTATCTGTGTGTTAGACCCCATGTTTGTTTGGTACACATCCTCTCACAGCAGGACCAACCAAAGTCCATGTTTCTGTTGGTCTTCTTTCTTGTTGTTTGGTTCAGGAGCGCTTTCATGCATCTTTTCTTGCATCCCTCTTTTGGCAGACTAGAGTGCTGTCTGTCAGAGGAACACATTGTAGATCACAGCATGTTAATGTCACTTTAACAGCAACATTACGACAGCTTTGCGGCCCTGTAAATTTCCACACAGACACTGTAAAAAAAAGACTCCTGTTAAGCTGGAGGGAATGTGTTCACTCTTTCTTGTAGATCAACAGTTGTCTGGAGTGTGTCAAGGAAATGCAGGGCTCCATATTAAAAACTGTCTCTGCCAGTAGCTCAAATTTGATCTGCCTACATACGATTTTAGCAACGTTGTACACTATGCAGTGCCATTCAGAATTTAGGGGACAAATAAAGTATGAAAAGAATGCTTTTCTTTTGAACTTTGTATTTGTCAAAGAATACTTTATGTAAGTGTAATAATTTTTTTAATCTGCACAGCTTTTCAACATTGATGATAATAAAAATAATAATACAATTTATTGAGCAGCAAATCAGCCTGTTAGAATGATTTCTGAAGGATCGTGTAACACTGAAGACTGGAGTATGCTTGAGCTGATGTCCTCCAGTAATACCGCTCAAGCTGATTACCCCTTAGCCATGAGAGAGAGAGAGGAGGGATATTTGTAGCTGGAGGATGAATAGGTAATCTAAAGAGGCCCACAGCACACAAGCGCTCATGAAAATTGTGTTTTATACAGCTGCAGCGAACCAGCATGCGTCCCGTTGGGAATATCCCTTTCCTCTGGCACAAGGCCATCTCACATTAGAGCCTGTGCCAAATCTCAGATGCGAGTGTGACCGTGAGCATACTGCAGACGTAAACCCAAGCCCTGGTGCTACATTAAAGGCCAAATCAACACATTTATAGCAGAATAAATATCAGAGCTCAGATTTCATGATTGGATTTTGGCTTTCCCAGCTTTTTTGGTACAAAGAAACTGTTAAAACAAACAAGGTTAGATGGTCTCGCCTATAGCCTCTCCAAGTACCCAACCACAGTTTATTTGTTTTATGTGCTGTTTAGGGGAGTGAATCTGAAATAGCATCAGATAATAGCACAATATTAGAATAGTGCAATAAATAAATGAATGTATGTATGTTAGTTATATGGCTCAAACAGAAGTCCACTTGTGCTTTTGTTAGTTCATTTATTTGAAGTACTTAGAAAATTAATTATGCAGTTCTGTTTGTGAATATTTAGTTTATTTATTTTTAAGGTTCTTTTCACTGGATCAAAACCATACATCACAACCAATGTAGTCCAATTCCTAAACAAATGACTCTCATGAGTTGATTCTTTTTCATTTATCACTTACTATATTCATACTATATTATAATGACAATGTGTAGACAAAAAATACACATTGTTTTTTTCCAGTAATATTTTACAAATATTCATGCATAAAATATGCCATCATATATATAGGACATTTAAAATATTAGTTTTTTAGGTAAAACTTTATTTTAAGGTGTCCTTGTTACACTTTACATGTACTTACTATTATAATAACACTTAATTATGCATATACATGCAAGCATAACCCTAAACCAAACCCTAACCATATAGTAAGTAAATGTAGTTAATTAATATTACTCCGTACTTAAATGTATAATTACACTGGAACAAGGACACCTTAAAATAAAGTGTAACCGATTTTTATAACACATTATTGTTAATATTATAACATATTACATTATATTACATTTTTTAATATAATTTAAAATAACCGCTTTCTATTTTAATATATTTTTTAAATGTAATTTATTCCTGTGAAGGCAAAATGTAATTTTCAGAAGCTACTACATCTTCATTGTAACACAATCTTTCAGAAATCAGTAATATGCTGATTTGGTGCATTAATATGCTGTTGTGCTGCTTGACATTTTTTGTGGAAACTATGGTACATTAAAATTTTTTTTTTTTTTTTGATAAATAGGAAGTTCAAAAGAACAGAATTTGAAACATGAATATTAAAATGTTAAATATTAAAATATTACAGTTTTTACTCTCACTTTTGAGAGTTTTTCTTTTCCTTTCCTACTCTTTTTGAAAAAGCTTTTGAGTTTTGTATGCAATACGCATGAGACTGTCAGCGGACGGCCCATGTGCGTGCCATATTGATGCTTACTCAAGGTTAGAGGCAAACTGTCTATTTTGTGTCAAATGAGATCCACTCAGATGAATATAAGCACAGCAGGTATTACCGTCCCAGGATGCTGTGTGCTTGTTCCAGAGAACTCTAAGCAATTAAGCAGACATGTTGCCACAACAATCCTCTGTGACATCACATCAGGAGACCAGCCAGAACAATAACTTAATGTAGTGCTGCCACCTATTGGCCAAAACTGATATTGCGTCAGCAGGAAAGCTCAATACTTGTGCTCAGACAGTCTTAGGCGTTGTCTTTGAAGATAGCTCGTCTCAGGAGAGTCCGGTTACATAATGTGTTTAAAGTAGATAAAATTGGGAAAATGGTGATAACAGCACGTATACTGTATGTGCAGCTTGAGGCATGGTTCTGATTCAGATGACTTTGTTGAAGGTGGTGTAGGCTTTATCATGACTATGCGCCTGTGCGTCTTCATACACGTGTGATTTAAGAGCAGTGGGAAGGACTACAGATGCTGCAGGTGCTGGTGGGTGTGCGTTATCAGCGTTGTGCCAGCGTGACAGTCCACATGACTGCCCAAACTGGATAGTCATTGCAGTGCGTGAAGCACCTTATTTTCTCTTCTAATGCCAAGCAGGATAATGTAAATATCACTCCTCAGCAGGCTCCCTCTATCTTTCGCTTCCGTCTGTCTGTGTTTTTCTGTCCGTTCTCTCCTTCACTGACTCATTAAATTGCTTCAGCCAGGGTTGGGCTGAATTCTGACTATGAGAACTGGCTCGCTTTCAATTCACAGAATGGCATTTGAATTGAATTGGCCACACCCCACAGGAAGTTGAATTGTAATGACAGGAAGAGGAATTTGTTGAATTTTAAATGATATGTGACACCATCTGCTATTGTGTAACTTCATGAAAATGAATGTTAGTGTCAAATTTTGTGACATGATCACAATTTAAAATAACTTTTTGAATAAATGAGAGCATTCCGGGAAATTAATTGCTCTTCCACAATGATTGATCAAATTAAAGTTTTTAAAGATGTAATGAAATACTTTTGAATTAAATTCCTGTATAAAGTGACATTTCAGTATTAATTAGGCTATTTCTATCATTTAAAAAAAAAAAAGTAGAATAAACTGTAGTTTTCTTTGCCCATCAGGTCCCAGATGGGCATCCTGGAATCTTGGAATCTTCATTTGTATCCGCTGTGCGGGAATCCATCGGAATCTTGGCGTGCACATATCACGAGTTAAATCTGTAAACCTGGACCAGTGGACTCATGAGCAGATACAGGTAAGCTTTATGGATCAAGGTTTCCAGTAGAAAGGGCTACATTTATGTGTATATGGCTGATTGATTTACATGTGTTTGTGTTGTGCTCAGTCTGTTCAGGAGATTGGGAATGCCAAAGCTCGGCGACTATACGAGGCCTTTTTACCAAAGTGCTTCCAGCGCCCAGAGACAGACCAGTATCCTTTAGCGCTTATATACAGTATGTGTGTGCAATGTTTAAGCTTCTTCTCCCCTTATGTTAAAGGTTTCCTTAAGCTACACCTTACAGAGCTGCTGAGATTTTTATCCGTGACAAATATGATAAGAAGAAATATATGGATCAATGCATTGACATCCAGTCCTTCAGGGTGAGTCCTGAAATGTTGGAATTAAAAATTGTCATTGTCATTTTATCTTTTACTTTGATTTTGTAAAAGAATAAAATTAATTTTCTTTACATTGTCAGAAAGAAAAGAGTGAGGCAGTGACGAAAGAGGTTCCTGTTGTTTTTGAAAAGATGAAGCTGGTGGGTTTCTGCATTTGTGAAATTATTATTTTTTTAATATTAATTTTATTATTTTTATTATAATAAATTATACAAATAATAAATAATATTGTAATAAAGAAATACATGTAATTCTACATATTGATTTAATGTGCTTTTTTAATCTTTCTAATTTAGATTATAATTGAATTATTTTAATATTAATAAATACTTTGTAGTCATATATTGAGGCCCTGGCCCCCTGTTTTAGAGCCATTAGTTTATAGACATAAAACCAGGAAGATAATTTTCTGAGCTATGCGTTCCTTCTGTAATTCCTATTTGGTTTTTAGAATAGCCATTTTTGATTTCCGAGTAAAATTGTGGTTAATAATACTTGAAGAGACTTTCATGCTTTGTTCTAACCATATACTGCATACCCATATGCATAAACTGAACACAATCACAAAACATTTTCATTTTAAAATCACATTAGAAATTTCTAAAGGAGCCTTCCAAGTTTACCTTCAAATCGACGCCTTGACTGAACGACTCTCATTTAAATAACAAAATGGTGTTTCCATCATTAACACATGATAATGTTTGTTTGTCTTTTAGAAAAAAGATGAGTCGCAACAATTCAAAAACAGTCCAAAGCAGTCACAGTCAGTTAATGACTTACTAGGACTAGGTAAGAAGCTAACAGACACACCATACACATCAGTACAATCACAATATGGATGCTTGATGTTGAAACTTTCTTTCTCAGACGCCCCTGCTCCTCAAGCTACCGTGCCCAATGGCAAACCAAGCACTAAACTCAGTCCTGCCCTCGACCTCTTTAGCTCTCTGCCTGCTGCCGTCAGCAGCTCAAACTCCTCCAGGAGCACGGTAAAGATTTTCATACAGCACAGAGTTTTCACTTCATTCTCACTGTCCTTTGACTTTCATGGATCCATGTTTTGAGTGATTAATGCATGTAATGCAATCAAGTAGTTTAAGTGTTTGTTTTTTCTCCTCCACTGTAGCCTAGCTCAGGGTCCATGCCCACTGGACGGGTAGCAGCATCAGTGCCTGAAAACCTCAGCCTGTTTCTGGATCCCCCCTCCAAAAGTGAGGACAGCGGAAAAAAGATGTCTAAGGACTCAATCCTGTCCCTGTATGGCAGTAAAGCACCACAAACAAACATGGCTGCTCATGGTGAGATTAGTTTCAGGATGAAGGCATATTTGAAATGGTTTCTGTCACTTTGTGCTGTTTATGCATGTTTATCTGTTTCTGTTTTAGCTGGCATGTACATGGGAGCAGCCCAGATGGGCTATGTCCCTGCTGCAGGATACGGCCAATACCAGGCCCTAGGTGCCCAGCAGGGCATGATGGGGCCTATGATGGCTCCACAGCTGAACATAGTGGGACAGGCAGGTGTCATGCCGCACACCAGAGTGGCAGCTGCGCCTCCGTACATGGCAGGGGTGCAGGGGGGCGTAATGGGAATGCAGAACGGGATGATGGGAAGCATGGCAGCAGTTCCTCAGCAGGCATATGGAGCACAGCAGGCCCAACAGCTGCAGTGGAACATCAGCCAGGTAACAAGCACTGAAATCACAATTACCATGCTGACTTGAAACAGCAAATATTTTATGCTTTGTTCACAGTGACATTTTTGAGTTTGTTACTGCGAGAACACACGTTATAAAGATTTTCATTTACGCACCCTCATGTTGTTCCAATCATGTATGACTTACTTTCTTCTGTGGAACACAAAAGAAGGTATTTTGAAGAATGTACTGTTTTTTTTCCCCTCCCGCGTATTTATCATGAATGGCGACTGTAGTTTTCAAGCTTCAAAAAACTTGCAAAAGCATAATAGGTATGGGATAAGACTCATACACTATATTGTAAGTCTTCTAAATTGAAATGATACAGTTCGGTTTGTTTCTTATTCACTGATATGCAGTTAGTGAGGTCCTTATCAGTGAGTTGAACTTTTGAAAGAAATAATACTGTTATTTGGCAAGGATGCATTGAATTGACAGTAAAGACATTTATAATGTTACAAAATGTTGCTGTTCTTTTCAACTTTCTATTCATATTCCTGACAAAAATGTTAGTTTACACAAAAACATTAAGCAGAACTTTTTCAACATTGATAATAATATGAAATGTTCATATATTTTTTTTAAATATATTAAAATACACAGCAATTTTAAATTGTAATAATATTCCACAAAATAATACTGTTTTTACTGTATTTATGATAATTGCAGCCTTGGTGAGCACGAGACTTCTATCAAAATTGAAAAAAAAAAAATGATATCAACCCCAAACTTTTGAACATTATTGTTCTTACTCTTATAAATGTTAACATAACATTTCAGTTAATAGTCATTTCAATTTCATCTGTTCCTCAAATGAAGCTGTTGTGTGGCTGATGAAGATGCAGATGCTCTTTTACGATGCATTTATGATACTTTTTTCACTCTTTTTGAAGCTTGAATGCTTCTTTTCTTTGTCTCCTAGTTCCCTGTGGAACATGAGGCTGTGACAGTTTGCTTCCTTGAAAGCTTCAGTCCCCAATTACTTGTTCTGTATTGCCAAAAACAACTGGTATAAGGTTTCTCTTTTTGTGTTCCACTTAAAAAAAAAAAAGTCACAGGTTTGGAACAACATGAGGGAAAATGAAATGAAATCACCAAATGGCAGTGTCATTGTTGTTTTCTGTTAATTGCCTGTAATAACCATTTCTGTTGTGTCTCTCACAGATGACTCAACACATGGCAGGAATGAATTTCTACGGTGCCAGTAACATGGTGGGATACGGGCAGCCCATGGACGGGGCGGCTGCTCCCGGTTCAAATCCAATGCTCGGGTCGCACGTGTGGAAGTGATGTCATAGAGAGAAAGAGAGTGGGACAGCGTGTCTGAATTGGTTGGGCTCGGTTGGCGCCACGACTGACTGACAGCAGAAGGGGAACAGATTGTAGGAGCAAACACTTTGGGGAGTTGATTAGATGATCGCAACCGAAGCATAGTCTCTACCTCCCTCATTCTCAGAGCCAGATTCTCATGCTTGCCTTCAAACAGTAACATACTCAGAGAGAGAATAGAAGTGTCATTCGCAAGGTAGAGTGTGTATTCACTCTTCAGCCGAATGTCAGCTTTGATGTTCCCAAATGATGTGTTTTTGCTACATCCGCTTGAAGATTTGGTTTTCTGTTTTCTCTTTGATCAGTGTTAAGATGCGATCACATTTACTGTTTCTAGGCGAATTTTCACAGGCAAAATCTGGTTAGGAATCTGGAATTGTTTTGCGTGAGGGCGATTGATTTCCCCTCGCAGATTTTGCTTGTGAATTTGCCACGTTGACCAACAGAAACCTGCTTGGTGTGACTTTTGTGTGAGCTGTGCTTCATACTTCACTGTTGACAATATACAATTACCCTTTTTGGCCCACAGCGTTTCGCCAAAATTACGCTAATGCAACAGCATCTTTAGTTTCAGTTAACAAAGCTTGTTTCATTTCTGAAAGACTTTTATCATATAGATATATATATGTAACAGTCTATGTCTCGTCATAAGCATGTTTGCAGTCATAAATGAACAGCTAGAAGCCATTTTAGTTAGTAAAGATCTTAAACTTTGATACTGCTGGGGAAAATATCCATTTTGTGTCTGTGCTATCAGGTTCTGCAATGATACTCTTGCATTGTCATCTTTCTAACGCACAGGGTACAGCTAAGCCACTTTGACTTTGCTTTCTGTCACATTCGCTCTCAACTCAGGAGAAATAAAGACTTGGGAGGATGAGGGTTCTCACATCCATCTCATAGCAGGACATTCACATTCAGCCAAAGATTTATTAATGCTCAGCAGTCGGCACAGATCTTTGGAATGATATGTTCTAGATGGATCCATGCTGCTGTTTGTCGTTTCAGAGCATTGCGGTTTGACCTCAAGAGTGTAATGGCACCATTGATTGTATTGTGCACTGCTTTTCTCCTCATTACTGAGTGCCAGGTCACCGCTGGCGGAGAGAACGAAATTTTGGGACACTGAGGCTGTAGTTTGGACCGAGACCAAATGAATGTTTCACTCTGACTGCTACCCGGAGAGCAGAGTTTGCCATGGCCACTGTGTGAAGTTCATTCAAAGCAGTCAGCTTGGGGTTTTATTGCGTGCTGTGTGTTTGAGCCTAACGTCTGCTTCTAAAGTAACCAAATGAGATGAGGTTCTTATTTTGTCAGCTTATTTTAAACTAGAGCATTTGAAAAGAAGAAGCTAGCACCCCTTTAAAACGGCTGATAAACAGCCTAAGATGGTTTGTTGGTCTGGTTTACTGGTTTTAGGCACTTACGGCAACTAGCCTGGCTGGGATACCAACAAGACCAGTTTAAACAAAGCTTGAACAAGACCAGAAATCTATCTTAGACTGGTTTGTGTATTATTATTATTTTTTTTTTTCAGGGTTAAGCAGTTGTACATGCATTAAACATGTCTGTGCTTTTGTGTTTAATTTTTTAGGTCATAGCCATAGAGACTCAAAATGTTCTACCCAGGAAGCGTTTTTTTTCCTCAATGACAGTGTATATAACCGTGATTTGTAAAAGCGTTCATTGCGCTAGGCTTCTCAACATTCTACAATATTTGGTTGCAGTTTTTTTACTGTAGACCTGAATGTGAAGAATTGTTTGCTATTATTATTATACTTTATGTGCTTTTTATACCTTGGTGAATATGTGGTCTGAAATGACACTGTCATTGTGGTCTTGCACATCACTGCCCTCTACTGGCCAATAAGTGATCATCAGTGATGTACAGTGGTGTTTGTATCACATCATTTGTTGTTGAATGTTTTTTTTTATTGTGCAAAAAGTTTAAATTTTAATCTGCACTGCATTTTTTAGGTTTTGTATGTTTGGTTTGTTTATTCTGATTAAATGGGACCATTCCTATCTCATAATTAGGCACACTGACGTCATACTGTATCAGTGGGCTGAAAAGTATTGCTGCTGATTGGATTCATCTGCTTTCGACCTTTCAACCTTTCACTTGAATGTATCTGTCCGGGTTTGAGTGATTTGGATCAGGCCATTTAAAGAATGTTGTAGTGCTGCTCTATGTAAAGCAATATGGGGTCCTGTTTAAAATTTGATTTACAATATTGGCACATAGGTAATCTGTAGAGAAGCAATCATTCTAGAGGTCTTCTACAAAATGCAACAGTGCACATTTCATTCAACACCTAAAATAAATGCTTTTGTTTTAAGCTAGAGGTAAATGTTAAAACCTCTATTGATGTTTTCTCAGTATGCATCAAATGTTTCCTTTTTGGAATATGGAGGGCTTGTTTTTTGACTCAAGGAAGAGACTCCGACAGCTGTGTAATGGTTTTCATCGCTCCTTTTGGTGAAACGGTGCTAAAACATCATCTGCCCGCATTACATTGTGGAGGTCTTGAACATTCTTCCTCTTGTGAACTCTCACATGCGAGGATGTAACGTCATGTAAGTGTGTTATGCTGAAGTGATCCCATCATTGTGGCTCACAGTGAATGTGTAGATACAGTATGTGGGTTACTTGCAAAGTTTGTATTTAAGTTCCTTTTCAGAAATGCATTACAAAGGCTTGAATGTGAAATAAGAAATAAACATCCTGACTGCAATTAAGCATTGTTGCATTTTCTTTAGTGGCACAAATGCAATTAATAAAATAATCATCCACACACTAGAATAAAACTCTTTGGGAGGTGTAGAAATTCTTTACAAATGAGGGTTGTGCAGTTTTATATGCATTGAAATGTATTTTATTTTCAATTTGCATATACTCATTCAACTTTTTATGTTATAATGTTAATTAGTGAATGAAGTGTTTTAGTAGAAGCAGCGATTCAACAACGGTTGTTGTAGCTGCCTGTGTGGAGAATATGTACCTGATTCGTCTATGGACAGAAGTACTGGGGCAGCCCGTTCTAATGAACAGGTTTGATTACTTTAGTAATTTCCACGAGTGCAAATCTCGAAATCAAATCTAATGTTAAAGCATATAATGACATTCTAGGGAACTGTGTGCTTCTAATTTTATAGCAACAGTTTGGACAGGACCTTTTTTTTATTCTAACATGACAATGCCTCTGTAAGGCAAGGTTCAAAAATAAATGATTGCGGAAGAATTTGACTGGTCTGCAGAAAGCCAAGTCCTAATCCCTCTGGTGTGATTTGAGGGGCTGTTTCCACCTGGTCACTTCACGTGTTTTGTCTGATCGGATAGCTATCCGATCGTGAAAAGACCAGATGTAAACAGGCCCTAAATGCAGACCTTGAGCCAAAAACTCATCACCCATGACTTGTACATATGGGTAGTCATTTTAAACATTTCCAAAACTGATGCAACAGAGATGGAAATACAATGTTTAAATACATCAATTATGTTTCCATCTTTGTTGTCACAGTTTTGGAAGTGCCTTTTTCTGTTCTAAAGAAGCAGCCATCTGCTTCCCGTGGCTCAGGACCCACCGCTGCTTAGGCACGGAGGAGGATGGGCTCGTGGGGATCGCAGGTGGATCTGGTTTGTTGTAGCAGTGAGATTCAATAGTTGCTGCCAATTGCCAGAACCACTAGGGTGCAGGGCACACAATCTGCCGGTTGGAAATTAGTAGAAGAAGGTAGGAGTTTGTCGTCCATTTAGCTTTCAAATGTAGGCTTTTTAATCACTTTTTCCTGATAAGAATTTAGGAGGTACTGTACTTTGGAATAGAAGTCTTTTACTGCCATTTAGCTTCAGCTGCCTGTTATCTCTGTCCATCTCTTTTCCATTTCTCCTCTTTGCTATAACGATGTTGTGTGCTTCACAACACAATGAACTACTCATTTAGCTGTAGGTAGGGTTGCCAACCGTTCCGTATAATATGGAATCGTCCCGTATTTAAGGCATCAAAGAAGCGTTCCGTATGAAAGCTATATGGAACGCAGTTTGTCCCGTATTAAGGCATATGCCGTATGAACACCTCCTAGACCATACGAATAACAAACTCTAAATTGAGAATGAATCATTCTTTTTTGACAAGTGACAATCCTCTGCCGGCTGGTCGCTCCCGCTTCACAGCGAGCGGGACTCGCGCTAACAGAGTTGGGTGTTTTAACGACCGCGTTTCGACTTCAGCAAATCAGCTTGCGCGAATGCAAACAACGAGATTCCAACATCCAGCCACGCAAGAAAACGTGCATTTTACCTGAGGGAAGACGTGATCAATAAGCAAAGTCATATTTCTCTAATGTATAGGCCTACACCTAGATAAAACAATTTACATTTAAGTAACTTCCAGCGTATTCTTAACCTTGAATATCATTCTTAAAACACAAAATGACCAATGAAGTGTCAAGCACCCAAAGCAGTCCATATTTATTCTATAAGTTCTCTTTAATTGAAAAATAAGCATTTTCATATATACGTAGGCCTACAGGCTATATTACACACAGGCATATCAGAAGACAGAAAGAGCTTTATTGCCAAGTATGTTTGCACATACAAGGAATTTGTTTTAGTGTCACAAGCTTCCAGTACACAGACACAACAACACAGATAATAAAAATAAAATGTGAATAAAATACACATGTACAAATATAAATAAAGTATAGGAAATTATGATCCGCACTCACGAGAACAATCTTCTTTTTTCTTTTATTTTACATTCATTACTGATGGGGAAAGACACAAACATTTCGGCTCAAAGCCTTCCTCAGTGTGAGTAAATAAAAAGATCAAGTAACGCAAGAGCGCAGTGCAAATGACGTTGTTAAATATAAATAAAGCACACACACACACAAATGATAAATATGTACAGGTGTGCTATAGATAAAATACTGTAGAATATGAATAGAATAAAAAATAAAGTTGTAGGGATGTACTAGGATGTAAAGTGATAAATAGTATAAGGCACATATTTGTATTGCACAATGGGAGAACATTTAACTGTTCATGAGGTAGATTGCCTATAGCCTATATACGTGTGTATGTGTATATATATATATATATATATATATATATACTGCCGTTCAAAAGTTTTGGATCAGTAAGACATTTAATGTTTTTTAAAGAGGTTCTTATGCTCATCAAGCCTGCATTTAATTTATCAAAAATACAGAATAAAAACTGTAATTTTGTGAAATAGCCTATTATTGCAATTTAACAAAACAGTTTTCTATTTTAATATACTTTAAAATATAATTTATTCCTGTGAAGCAAAGCTGAATATTCAGCATCATTATTCCAAATTTTAGTGTCACATGATCCTTCACAAATCATTCTAATATGCTGATTTATAATCAATGTTGGAAAAGTTGGATTGC
>NW_015537969.1:2628205-2643364 GCF_001515605.1 Sinocyclocheilus anshuiensis
TAATATGCTGATTTATAATCAATGTTGGAAACAGTTGTGTTGCTTAATATTTTTTGGGACCTGTGATATTTTTTCAGGATTCTTTGATAAATAAAAAGTTAAAAAGAACAGTATTTATTCAAAATAAATATTTTGTGTTAAATATAGCCTACACAACTATTACAAAAAATTAAATTTTCTTAAATTTGTTTTCCTTTTTTTTTTAAATAAAATTTTAGAATACTTTTATTCAGCAAAGATGTGTTAAATAGATAAAAACTGATATTGTTAGAAAATATTTCTATTTTGAATAAATTCTGTTCTTTTTAACTTTTTATTTTATTTATGGAACACAGGTTCCAGAAAAATATTAAACAGCACAACAGTTTCAACACTGATAATAAATCAGAATAAGAATAATTTATAAAAGGATCATGTGACACTGAGGACTGGAGTAATGATGCTGAAAATTCAGTGCTGCATCACAGAAATAAATTATATTTTAAAGTAAGAAATATTAAGCAGCACAACAGTTTCAACACTGATAATAAATCAGAATAAGAATGATTTATAAAAGGATCATGCGACACTGAGGACTGTAATGATGCTGAAAATTCAGTGCTGCATCACAGAAATAAATTATATTTTAAAGTATAATAAGATAGGAAACCAATATTACAAATTGCAATAATATTTAACAATATTACTGTTTTTCTGTATTTTTGATCAAATAAATGCAACATTGATGAGCATAAGAGACTCCATTTAAAAACAAGGTCAATTATTTATTAGGTTTATAATATAGGCTTAACATAATATAATATCAAAACAAACTGAAGCATTTAAACTGAGATCTGTAAGGAAAATATTTTTAAAAAAACGTGGACGTGAATTCTTCTATAGCTAAAACATCCCTTTGAAGGCCGTTTGCACAATACACCTGTGTGTGACTGTAAATGTCTCTGAGTTTTGTCACCGTTCTGTGCCCATGATCCGCTATTTCCAGCACTCCTTATTCTGTCCCTTATTTTTCTATGAAAAACCACGATTGTCCGTTATTTTCCTTTTCTGAAGTTGGCAACCCTAGCTGTAGGCCTACTGTGAAATCAACACATTTGCTTTCCAAGTGTTGCCATTCTTCTGGAAAATGGAGAAAGAAGGTGTTCCTCTATAATTTTCGGGCGAATTTAGGTAGCCTAACTACCTATGCACTGTATTTCCGTTTAGTGGTCAGTGGTCAAGGCTACCCAAATAATAATACTGTTGCACATCATTTGTCATTGTGACATCAATTGTTAAACAAGAAGAAAATGTGAGGGTCTGAGGCTCATTTGGTGACACTGAACCAAGACAAGACTACTATGGCATTTTGACCCAAAACATATCTCCAGGCTATTTCTGACCTACCTACAACTATAGTTTTATTTCAAAGTACGCTGAAATGTCAGACCTTACGTATAAAGAACTACCTGTAAGTTTAGCAGTACCTAGAATTTGAGTAAAGTGTCCCTGTAAAACCACCAGATGGCAGTCAAGATCAACCGAATTAAATTTCTACATTGTTCGAGAGAATTAAAAAGGTAACCTTTAATTACCTAACGTTAACTGAGGCTGAACATTTGGCACCAAATTCCCTTTTATAATTTAAGTTTTGTAAATGCAAATGGAAATCTACCATCCATAGTGTAGCCTACATCTTTTAATGATTTTCCTTTAAAGGCGCTGAATGTATTGAGGGTTTATGAAAATCGGCTCAACTGAATATGAAAACAGACAGAACGTTAGGTAACACAAAGCCTTGCTCTGAATATTTAATGTTTTGTTGCCCAGTCTTTGTGAATGAGAATAGAATAGACTCAATTTGGCTCTGTTTCAAATCAGGCTAATCGGCTTTTGGGGCAAAATACATTCTCTCTAATCCCAACCTCGCCACTGTCCTCACTGAAGTGCATAAAAAGGTAAAACTGTCATTAAGAAAATCACATTAAGGGGCAGAAAACCACATGTAATCCCACGTATTCTCTCCTTCTTAGTTGTGTTGCTATTGTAACATTCAATGCCCATTTTCATGTACCATAATCCTCTATGCATACAGCTCTGGTCCAGCATACTACCATGAAATCATTGCTTAGAATTGGTTGTATTAATCATTTGCATTGCATCCTTTTCAAGCAGACCTTTAAAAAGGCCAGCTTAGACCAAGCTGCTAGACTAGTGAGTGCTCTGATGACTAGCAAACCTAGGTTAAAGCTGCCTTACCAAGCAAATATTGCGGTTTAAGATAATTAACCTTGTGAATTGAATGGTTTGAAACCATTTGAACCTTCAGACAAATAAAAAAAATAAAGTTTGCATTTTTGTATTATATTTTGTATCATATTTGATATACAGTGGGTACAGAAAGTATTCAGACCCCCTTCAATTTTTCACTCTTTGTTATATTGCAGCCATTTGCTAAAATCAAAGAATTGAAGGGGGTCTGAATACTTTCCGTACCCACTGTATAGTATGATACAGTGAGAATATGAAGCTAACAAAAAGGAAATAAATAAATGATTCAAAAAGTAAGATTAAATTCTGATTGCTTGTAATGTAAATCATTGAGATCTTTATAAAAGCATAGCAGACTACTTGCATAAAATGCATATTATACGTAGTTTTCTCTATATCTCCCTTCATAAAAGGCTTGTCATATTTGATAATTAGATTTTTGTTTTCTAAAAGTTGATGTATAGATAATCAAATAAAGTTATTTACAATATATGCTGTCCAGTAAATGTATCTTGAAATATTACTAACAATATAAAAGTTATTCTTGCAAAATAAATATAAAATGCAGTAAATATTTCACAGCAAAAAGACACATGAACCACAAGCTGAAGTGGGACAGTTTTTAAATTATACTAAAAGGCTTATACTTTTACTCGCTAATAAAGTATAAACTGTCAGTCAGAGGGCAGAAGGCATGTAGTAGATTGTGTGCAATATGTTTTTCAGCAAAGTTTTGATCACATTAATAATTTAGAGGTCTTAGAAATTAATGTATCAACTACTAACAGGATATGGGTTAAGACACCTATTGGAAGCACCAGCATTCAATACTGGGAACTAGCATCCAAAACACATTTTATAATAATTTGAGGCAATTTATTGTTCCTATAGATGTATAATGATCATAAAACGCCCATTTCTTGTCAATACACATAAGTGTATTAGTAACATATAATATTACATATAACACAAATCATATTGTTGTCCAGCAACCAAATACGCTGCTATTGTCTGACAGTGACGGACTGCTGAAATGCAAAATTCTCTGTGGACTGCAGCCATTCAAACCCATAGACAGCCTTGACAGGCTCAGATTCAGTGTCTCTGAGCTCTTGTACGTCCCATGGGTGTACTGTCAGGCCTGGCCGCACTGATCTCGCGTCAGTGTCACCAGTCCTGTTACTGTATGCATGTCAGCCTCTGGGATCCTCTGGGAAAGCCCATTGTTTCCCTTCCGTTTGCAATCGGACGCTTTGAATGGTACAATGATCAAGCAAAATAATCAACTGGCCTTTGTTTTAAACAGCCCACCTCAATGGGAGAAAATAAACTTATGGTAATGAAGCCTTATCGTGGGCAATTCAGATGTGAGAGTGATGGGCTTTGCGTGCCAGTCAAGCAGAATCATCCAACACAAGCGCCACCATTGCAGTGAGATGCTGACAGCCAATTGTCTGAGCTCCAGAGGATCCTAATGCTTCAAGTCCCCCAAAATATGTCTCCCTTTCTCTGAACAGCACTGCTTTCATTTAAAAAATTTTGCTCACTCATACGACCTCCAGCTTATTATTGACAATATAGTACATCATGTAATGTTAACTCTGGTCATTGAATCTCCAAGAGTGCTGATAAAACAGTCCGACAGCACTTGGACTTTTCACTGTTTGTATCAAACTGCTTGTCTGTGTTTGTTTTAGACAGGCTGCCAGTCTGTTCATTAGTGGAGGCAGTTTTTTAGTTACTCTTTCTGCAGGTTACATTGGTACGCTGGTAGGGTCGACTTAATGAGTGAGTTGTTGACTCATTTATTTAACCAATTCATTCAAACCTGAATCAGGAGTTCATGAGTGAAAAGGTGACTTTGGGCTTGTCCAAATACCCACACTTGTACCCACACTTATTATGTCTACTTACATGATATATTTCCCGTATTTGGCCCACAAGTGTGTGTAGAACTTTTCATTACCTGGTGAGACACACTTATAGTGTTGTAAAAACAATGCAGAACTTTATTTTGATTTTAATACTTTGGATTTTAAAATAAACTTCTAAATATCTATTCAGTAGTCAGATTACACAATTTTGAGATTGTGGTGCTTTGAATTAAGCGATAAAAAGCAGTTGTAAATATTGTACAAAATACACATACTCATCTTCACACTTTGTTTTACTACCAAACTATATATTACATTTACATTTAATCATTTAGCAGATGCTTTTATCCAAAGTGACTTACAAATGAGGAGAACAATAGAAGCATATGTAATATCTAATTATTATTTATATTTAACTCACGTTGCAAAGGTTTCTGCGAAATCTTGCAAGATCTCAGCAAAAGGTCTCGCGTGTGTTAAGGGCACTGCTGCGTTTTGGCATTTTTAAGACCTGGCACAGTTTTGTGCACACACTTTCTGTTGTGTGCATGTGCTCTCAAGTGGACAAGACTGCGAATTGTGGGTATTTGGACAAGCCCTATCTTTATGAGTGAGTCATTGAATCATTCACTCAAACGATTCATTCAAAAACCATGATTCCTTTAAGAACCAAACACCACTAGAGAGACACACATTGGTTCTGCTGTGGTTTTGTTTGGAAAATAAACAAAATAACTGGTAACTTTGTATATAAAATGTGAGTACTCGTGTACTCAGGAGCTTTGATCGAACAGATTTATCAGTGCAGTATCACACTTTTTCGCACATTTTCTGTTGATCTGTAGGAACAGCACTCTTGCTTGTGTGATATTACTTAAGTGATAGTTCATCCAAAAAAATGAAAATTCTTTTATCATTTACTCACTCTCATGTTGCTCCAAAATAGTTGACTTACTTTCTTCTGCCGAACATAAGATATTTTTAGAAATCTTTTTTTTTTGTGTGTGTTCTACAGAGAAAAGAAAGTCATACCGGTTTGGAGGAGCATGGGGGCGAGTAAATTACGACAGAATTTTCATTTTCGGGTGAATGAGCCCTTTAGAGAACAAGCTGCTTGGTGAGAGAGGGCGCTATTGTTCCAAATAAAGTATTTTCAACCAGAAAGACCAAAGCTGTTTCCATGGATGAATATAACTGCAACCGGTTAATTAAGGTTAAAAAATCAACACTACAAACTTTAATTGGTTATGGATAACTTTGTTAAATGAAGTTAACTGTGCTAGTGCATAATGCAAATCCTTTGAGAATACACGTTTAGGAAACTTTAATAACCTATTTGAGGCACAAGTGAATGTACTTTTTAGTAAAACGCTTACCATGACTTTCTGAGGAGGTAACTAGAACAATAACTACATGCTGTGATTTTATTTAAAGTGATGATGTTAAATTGACTTTAGAAGAGTGCCAGAGTGTTCCTGCACTCCAAACACATTTCCCTTTATCTCAAGCTTTTCAGTTTGCGTCTAGGCCAGTGATATGTCTGATCATGATATCAGTCATACATTTATTCATCAAGGATGCATCGAATTGATCTAAAGTGACAGTACAAAATATGCATTTTTCAAATCACTGCAGTTGTTTTGATTTTTTTTTTTTAATCATGCAAAAATGTAGCAAACTTTCCACAACAATATTAAATGTTTGCTCATTGAATGTTTTTTCTTGAGTGCCAAAGCAGCATATTAGAATGAGTTCTGAAGGATCATGTGACTGAAGACTGGAGTGATAATGCTAAAAATTCAGCTTTTCCATCACAGGAATAAATTACATTTTAAAATATATTCAAACCGAAAACAGGGTTTTTTAAATTGCAATAATATTTCATAATATTAGGTTTACTGTATTTTTTCATCAAATGGAAAAAAGTATTACCGACCCCAAACTTTTTTGAACAATATCTATTCTATATCTTCCAATGTGCTTAGTTTCATCACCCACTATTTTCTGCTATTGTCATGTCAAGATTCCGACTAATTTGAACACCTTATGTGCCCCCTCTTGCTATCTGCACCTGGATCAGTTAAGAGCACCTCAGTAGACCGTCACATTGCACGGGCAGCACAGAAGGGGGCAACCAACCACTCATAAACAAGCCTCTCTCTGACAGATCGGCCAATTCACTCAAACGCAGCGGCAGCATTAACGGCTCTTGTAAAACCACTGGTGACCTTTAAATACATCTCCATGCCGAAGGTAAGGCCGCCATCAGCAGTCTATTATATAGATGCGACAGGAGTCTGATTTATCTTGAAAGTATTGTGTTCGTCTTACTTTAAAGTTCTGTTGTTTTGGACAGGTGAATGCGCTTTGTTTTACGATAAAGGAAAAATATGTTGTTCTGGACGTCGTGAATGGGGCATTTGGTTGTATCCATAATGTCTTGGGAATTGGATGAGGTATAGCAGCATAGATCACTGTATTTTTTATTTTTGCCATTGAAAATATTGAGTTCCTCTACTCAGTTGCTAGCATGGCTACACCTACAGACTTTATCTGGGTGTTTATTGAAATAGTCAGTATGACAAGTGTAAATGGCTGTTGTAGGGGGAGTCAGTCTCCTAGGAAATAAGAAGAAGACTGCAGTGCTCTCACTTCGCCCATAAACGCCAGTGTGTTTTGTGCCATTACTGCATAGCAGGAGGGAGCCACGGTGTTTGATTCACCCTCAGCATTTCTGCTCTCTGTTACACTTTACCAGAGCCCATAAAGTCAAACACAAAGAGACACAGAAGCAGTACTTCTGTCTCCTCATATCACCAAACTGGCAAATCACAGTGACAAGAGTTGGAGAGAAGGCAGGATAAGACAATTACAGGTGGCTGGGCCGGCAAACCCACCCTAGAGAGCGCTGTGGAGATAAAAAAAAAATAAAAGTTGCTTTCGTTCTCAAAATGCTCTTTCTGTCATTCGTTTATCTTCTGTTTTTCCATTCATCCCGGATAACAAAATTAGCTAAATGATTTGGATGGAGGCGGCTTCAATGATGGCGACCCCGTGCCAATGTTCTTTTGGGTTATCCATCAAATCCAGAAGCTTTTTGGGTGATGTGGGCCTTTTTCCCTCTAGGAGCCAATCAGAAGGTCTATTTTTAGCCAGCGCTAACACTGCGGCCTTCTAAGTGGCAGATGGTATTTGGAGGGTGGGGGGAGTGGGGTGCAATTTACAGTAAACAGATTCTTTATCCTTGGCAGGTCATGGGGAGTGCTAGAACACTGCAGCCATTTAATAATGGAGCATTCCTGCAAATATAGGCCTGAGGAGTCTTGGGAAACGTTTCAACATCTCAATGCTCATATTATCCGCAATTGAAAGCATAATGCGTTTTGTCTAGGTAGAACATTTACACATATGAGCCATGAGCCATGTACGCTGCCAGAAGAGTCGTTCCTCCTTAAATTTTGACAAAAGTCAGGTGGAATTTGAATGCAACTTTAAAGCATTCAAAGAGTTACTTTATTAAAACGTTTGGGGTCGGTAATTTTTTTAATGTTTTTGTAAGTGTCCTGTGCTCACCAAGGCTGCATTTATTTGATCAAATATACAGTAAAAATAGTAATATTGTGAAATGTGACCCTGGACCACAAAACCAGTCATAAGGGTCAATTTTGTGAAATTGAGATTTATACATCATCTGAAAGCTGACTAAATAAGCTTTCCATTGATGTATGGTTTGTTAGGATAGGATAGGATATTTGGCCGAGATACAAAAATTTGAAAATCTGGAATCTGAGGGTGCAAAAAAAATAAAAAATACTGAGAAAATCGCCTTTAAAGTTGTCCAAATTAAGTTCTTAGCAATGCATATTACTAATCAAAAATTAAGTTTTGATATATTTATGGTAAGAAATTTACAAAATATCTTCATGGAACATGATCTTTACTTAATGTACTAATGATTTTTGGTATAAAACAAACATCGATAATTTTGACCCATACAATGTTTTTTTGGCTATTGCTAAAAATATACCCCAGCGACTTAAGACTGGTTTTGTGGTCCAGGGTCACAAATATTATTAAAATTTTAAGTAACTGTTTTGTAGTGTAATTTATTCCTGTAATTTATTTTAGATGTTACTCCAGTCTTAGAAATCTGTCTTAGAAATATGCTGATTTGGTGTTCAAGAAATATTTATTATTTGTTGAATATTTATTGTTGAAAACAGTTGTGTTGCCTAATATTTTTGTGGATTTTTACCCAACTTGAGCATTTTGCCAGTGTTCGGTTTTTGCTCATTTATTTGAAACAGAATTCTTTTGTAACATTATAAATGTCTTTACTGTCACTTTTGATCAGTGCAATGCATCCCTGCTTAATACGTTCTTAAAACACACACACACACAAAAATGTTTGAACTGAGTATGTACAGTAAAAAAGAGCTACTGATTCAGAGGTTTTAATTTTTTTTTTGCCAAAGTTATAAAAGTAGTTATGTATTAAGATTAAATAATGCTAAATTACATTTACATTTACATTTAGTCATTTAGCAGACACTTTTATCCAAAGCGACTTACAATTGGGGGATACATAAAGCGATTCTTCTTAAAGAGGCAAACAGACACAGGAAGTGGTTGTAATACCAAGTTCTTAGACATTGTTCAAATAAGTACAAAGTTTTGAAGAGATTACGTGTGTCTGGAGCGCTGTTGACATGTTGACTAAATGACATGTTTTGTTATTATACTGAAGCTAAAGCAGATTGTTAAAATATCTGTAAATGTATTTTTTTCTACCTACATTTATAGAACTTTTAGAGATATAAACCTGAAAATAAACATTTTCAATTAAATTATAATGTTGAGCACTTTTCAGACTTTTTTTTTTTCAAAGCAGTTGTACTGTTAACTTTTTCTTTTGAATTTTACATAAACACCTTAGAACCATCTTGCTGTACCTGGACCCCAAAGTTACTGAGTTAAAACTGAGTTTAAAAAGTACAGGGTATATTTATATTTAAATAGGAATGCCACACGCAAAAAAAAGGTGCATGACACCCTGAATGCTACTGTCTAGTTCTTACAATCTTGAAATCATAAAAATGTAGGCTCTATTATCGACAGATATGGTATCTTCACTACATGCTTCCCCAAGTAGTGATGTTCCCCTCACAGCTTAATGGATGACGAGGAAGGAGAGCATGAGAGGCAAGTAGCCTAATGTTACGTCGTATGCGGCACAGATGCAGAATGCATTAGATCTGGCATTTGCAACACATTGCGAGCTCAGCGGGATAGCATCTCTGCATAAAGTGAGTGCCTCTCAGCTTAAAGGTAAGCAGCAGCGTACAGCCTCAGTTTGTTACTCAATGATTTGCTTATTTCGTCTGACTAAGATTGTATTTTTGCATAAAATATATTAGCAATTCAAATCAAGTTTTAAAACAGACTGAAAAAAAAATCTGACTAAAACTAACTAAATCTACAACTACTGATACACTTGCATAAGAATATCTGTCCTTAAAACTACATATTTTCATCTTGATTTTTTCACCTTTGACACTTTTTTATTTACAGTACAATACAAATCAGATCAATCATTGTAAAACAATGTGGCTACTGTAGCTACTTAGAGATTGATTTTTTTTGTAGATTACCAACAAAGAATATCCAGTGTCTCCTCAGAGATAAAAACGATATAAATACTATTCAGTTTCTTGCACAGACCGATCGTTTCATGTCTTTACACATCAATGTATCATCACGAGCCGCAGGGTTTAATTTGGGTTTGTTTGTGTATGTTTTTTTGACTCTCAAAGCCGTGATTCCCATCCACTTACATTATATGACTGACAGACTGCAAAGGTTTGAGTTAAAAATCTTCGTTTGTGTTCTACTGAAGAAACAAAGTCACCTACATCTTGGATGCCCTGGGGGTAAGCAGATAAACATCAAATGTTCATTTTTGGGTGAACTATCCCTTTAAGAGATCAAACTAAATATATTATTTTCTATTCATTTCATATGACAGTCACACTTTTTTTCCCTGCAGTGTTAACAAAATTTGGGGCATGATTGAATATAGTATAATGTTATCTAAAACATTAAAGTTAATAAAAATTAAAATTATAAAATTGAAAAAAAGTATAGGTCAGGGCTGTCCAAACTCGGTCCTGGAGGGCCGGTGTCCTGCAGAGTTTAGCTCCAACTTGCCTCAACACACCTGACTGGAAGTTTCTATAGCCTTGTCCAAATACCCACACTTGCGGTCTTTGCACTTGACCACTTGACTACTTATATGAGTAATATGATTTGTGGTGCTTCTAATTAAATGATAAAAAAATGTTGTACAAAATAAATATCACCACAACTCATCTTTGCACCAATAAAAGTAAAAACACTGTTTTCTACCAAATTATATGTAATATCTAATTATTATATTAATATTTAACTTGCATTGGAAAGGTTTCCGTGACCTCTCGCGAGATCTCGAGATCTCGATTTCCAGAACATGATGCATGATGGGATACACTAAGCCTCGAATAGCGCTCCGGAGCGGTATTCGAGATAGTGTGGGTTTAGTGTGCATTAAGGGCACTGCGCTCTGGCGTTTTTAAGACCTGGGACAGTCTTGCGCACTTACTTCCTGTCGCGCGCACGCGCTCTCAAGTGGCCAAGACCGCATGTGTGGATATCTGGACAAGGGGTATGCCTAGTAAGAGCTTGATTAGCTGGTTCAGGTGTGTTTAATTAGGGTTGGAGCTAAACTCTGCAGGACACCGGCCCTCCAGGACCAAGTTTGGACAGCCCTGGTATAGGTGATAGGGTTGCAAAATACTTAATTTTTTTCTTTAATATGATTTTTTTTTTTAAATAAAATAAGTTTGCAACAAAAAGGATTATTATTAATCTTTTTACATTTTTTATTTATTTATTTTTATAATGGGAAAGTCATGTGTTAATTCAACAGACAATGTTTAAATTTTCACTGTTTTATAATTTACATTTTCAATTAAAGTCAAGGAAGTCAAAACCTGTGACCTGTGGGTCTTTAAAACTATCAGCTTTTCATGCTAGTTTCATTTTATTGTAGATAATGGTTGCATATCCAATAGCTCTCACAACAGCAATCACAACATTTGCCTCTATTGCTTTGAAAAAGTCATGGGATACCGCTGTATAAAGACCTCTTATCAGAATTCTGATGCGCCCGCAGGGAACAGACACTACATGATTAATAAATATATCCACTACAGTTAAAAGTGCCTTTATATCTGTACCCCAGTTGGAAATTCTAGAAAATGTAATTCCTTCATTTAAGATTGAACAGTAAATTCATTTTTGTTTATCGCGTGAGTAAGGACTTCATGCATGTTATCCTATAAACTGTGTGTACCGTCATAAGAGATAATGCATTTGAGATCAGCAATCTGTAAAGACAGTGCAGAGGACTGGGAGGAGCAAAGGGAGTTATAGGAAGCCATGCGGGGTCCATCTAAATTACACAGTCCATAAAACTGTAATAGGGAGACGATCAGTAGCTTATATCAGTAAGACTTCGCAGGGTATTTACCTTTTTATATGGGCGTAAATTTTACAGGGACCAAGGACAGCGGAAACCTTGCCGTCTTGACTACAAGTGACTCAGAAATAGAGCCAGGGTCATGAGATAGAACGACAACGGGGGGATTTGAGGAGATACTTTAGTGCTACAATGTTATTATTTAATATAATAATCCTGTCTGACTAATGTCAACCTCAGATGTCCTTTGTGCATGAGATCTGTCATAAATGAGAACTTCATGGATGACCTCATTCATTTATTGCCCCATTTGTGTCACTGCTAGTATTCTTACTTAGTCTCGTCATGTTAGCAATATTTTATGGATAATAGTGGTTAAGTCAAGGTATTAAAAATCACATTTGCTTTAGCAATAATGAGAGATTTGTGTTGATGTCAGAGACAACATCATCAATTACCTTATTAATGACCACACAAATTATTGCCATCTCAATGTGTGACCCCAGCGGTGACCTCAATAATTCACTTTGAAATAATTTGTGACTCTTTAAAAGCATCAGTATATTTTACATCAATTAATTTGGCAAATGCAAATAAGCACACATACAGTTTAAGTGTTTAGAATGAAACTGAACTGTAACCCAAACAAGCAACATCAAGAAAAGGTAAACATGCAATGATAGATTTATGTACTAGGAATAATGTTCAACATTTTATATACACTACTGTTCAATTTAAATTTTTATTTTTTTGAAGCAAAGATGCATTGATCAAATGTGACTGTAAATACATTTATAATGTTATAAAAGATTTCGGTATCAAATAAATCTGTTATTTTAAACCTTCGTCAAAGAATTCTGACAAGTACAACAAATATCAATATTGATAATCAGCATATTAGAATGATTTCTGAAGCATCATGTGACTAATAAATGCAATCTTGGCCTAATAATTAAAGGGGTCATAGGATGCCCATTTTCCACAAGTTGATATGATACTTTAAGGTCTTAATGAAAAGTCTGTAACATAGTTTGGTTCAAATTTCTCAATGGTAGTGTAAAAAACACTTTTTTTACCCCGTCAAAAACCAGCTCTTTTCTACGGAGCCCGGGAAGTCACCTGTAGGAGAAAAAAACAATCTGTGGCGACGGTTTTGCAATCCGTCCCCTCAGTTTATAAACTGTACTCACGAATTCTTAAACTGTTCCCTCGGTTTAACAAATCGTGCCCACGGATTAATAAACTGTACTCACGAATTTCCAATCCGTGCGCTCAGATTTTGTAAACTGTACCTTCGGTTTTTGAATCCGTACCCACAAATTCATAATCCGTGCCCACGCTTTCGCAATCCGTTCCCTCGGGTTTGTAAACTCGTGGATTTGTGGCCCCGCCCCCACCGGCAGATTCAACCACGGTGCGGGATGCATAGTATTGTTTATTAAACATTATTTACAGATTAAAAAAAAACCCACTGTGTGGATTTTTATCATTTTAGGGTGGTTGAGTACACACACTGCAAACACACATTTCAGTTCAAACAACTTGTAAAAGTGCATGTAGTATCCTATGATCCCTTTAAGTTGTGACCAACACAGCTGATGCATCCGAAATAGTTTACTGTCCCGTAGGTATCACTTTTGCCTTGAAACTTACTTCTGACTATTAAAAAAAGTATGTTCTATATCAGAGGTTGTGTTTGATGAGGGTAGATTTCTAGGACCAGGACTGGGCACTTATTTTCTATATAATATGAACGTGCAGTATGAATGAAATTTGGGTGTACTATGGCTGCCATGTTGCCACCGTCAAGTGATCTACCAGTGTCAGCTGCTTCGCTACTCACAACTCCTCTCTCATGGCTTCGTAGGACAGTAAAGTTACCATCAAATGCCACTCCGGCTAGAATCAATCAATTGCTTAAAGGGATAGTTCACCCAAAAATGAAAATTCTGTCATTAATTACTCACCCTCATGTCATTCCACATAGGGTGGTTGAGTACACACACTGCAAACACACATTTCAGTTCAAACAACTTGTAAAAGTGCATGTAGTATCCTATGATCCCTTTAATAAATAATAAAATATATTTATATAAATATAAATTAATATAAATTATTGAATCATTCGGTGCGATTTGCGAACCGATTTAAAAGGTTCATTGAAAAGAATCAGTTCGTTCTTGAATCAGACACCGCTCTATATATTTATTTTTAAATTAAATAAATATATACATGTAAATATTTTCAAAATATATATGGAATGAGTGTCTTTATATATACAGTATCTCACAGAAGTGAGTACACCCCTCACATTTTTGTAAATATTTTATTATATCTTTTCATGTGACAACACTGAAGAAATGACCATAATAAATATACAGTAAACACACATATGTAAACAAAAACACTTTTATTTTGGATGCAATTAATCGTTTGACAGCACTACTGATCTATAATGTATAGAGTCTTGAAATGGTATGCATTATTTAATTAGCAACATGTCCTAATAACGAATGCCTGACTTGGAGGTACACTTCACTTGTGGCAGAATAATTCAGCACTGATGTAATCTATTTTTCTTGCATCTTACAAGGCAACAATTACACAATAGCTTAAAAACACTCCCATTGCTGTCATGTCTGCTTTATTTAACAAAGAGAACCTTCTTAATGTAAGGCTGAACCTCTACAAACCTTAAAGAGCAGAAAATCACATTACATTTTACACTGTCATCTTCAATACAGTATTTCCCACAGTCAGTTTGAAATGAGAGTTATTAACGTCTAACTCCAGTGTGTCAGGAACCCTTTTAAGACCTCCCTCTCCTAATGACTACGTGTGGAACAAGGTGTTGAGAGGTAGAGATTAGCACCCTGTGAACGTTCCCTCCGAATAGAGTACTCTCTGAGTACATTAAGGGCTGGAAAATGACTATGTCACAGCACTACACAGTCTGGAAAAGGTCATCCACACGGTGCTTAGATACCAAGGTGATGATATTTTAAGCGTTATCCGGAGCAATTAAAACCCAGGGACAAGGAGCGAGAGATACTCAGAGCTTCGATCGAAATGTCGTGCTGCCTCATAAGTGATCATTCTCTCATAAGAGAATGATGTGGAGGCTGTCAGAGTGAAAACTTTGTGTTTGTGTGTATAAAAGTTGATGGGATGATTTTTAGAAATCTTTTTAAGGACATTTCCATCACAATATGATACATATATAAAGGAAGAGATTAGAACAAAATGCTTAGCCAGAGATAGACTGTATTTTTTATTAAAATTTATTTACAAAAATAAATGTTATTAAAGGTGTCATGTTATTAAACAGAAGTGTTAAGGCCTATACAATTTTAAATAAAAAAACTATAATTTAAATATATAGTATAATATTAATACTTTAATAAATATACTTTATATATATATATATATATATATATATATATATATATATTAGCGCTGTCAAACGATTAATCGCGATTAATCGCATCCAAAATAAAAGTTTTTGTTTACATAATATAT